>NC_133362.1:61710126-61847836 GCF_049309525.1 Garra rufa
TTTGACACAAACTAAAAAGCCTATTTAAAAGCATCACTTCAGATTACAAATATTCCACTACAAAAATTACAAACATGACACAGAGGTTACTTGTGGGGACATTTCAGGCATTGAGTAAATTTGGGGACCGGCAAACACACAACCGGTTTTTGGACATTGTGGGGATCAAATCTAAACACACACACAACCAGTTTTTGGACATTGTGGGGATCAAGCTCACACACTGAAAACCAGTTTTTGGACATTGTGGGGATCAAATCTAAACACACACACAACCGGTTTTTGGACATTGTGGGGATCAAATCTAAACACACACACAACCGGGTTTTGGACATTGTGGGGATCAAATCTAAACACACACACACAACCGGGTTTTGGACATTGTGGGGATCAAGCTCACACACTGAAAACCAGTTTTTGGACATTGTGGGGATCAAATCTAAACACACACACAACCGGTTTTTGGACATTGTGGGGATCAAATCTAAACACACACACAACCGGGTTTTGTATGGACCGGTAGTATTAATCACAAGCAGTCGTTTTACATCCTCAAATGAAACATTTATCTCAAGAAAGGACTGAAGGATCATGAGATATAAATTGCTAGTTTTTCTGAAGTCAACAGAGTCAGCAGGAGTTTGTGTCTCTCTTGCCTGCATTAAGTTTGTACAGACCCCTAAAGCGTGTGCTGCGTTTGCTGGGGGGTGATTGAGAATGCATGGGGGAAAGTAATGTAAGAGGCAAGGCCTATAATCACAATATGATTGGATATGGTTATGATTGGCTAATACTGGTTCATACTGGTTCAATAAATCATTCTGCATCCACAAATCAGTCTAAAAAAAGGTGTTAATGGGAAGACTAAAAAAGTAAACAAACAAATCACCCCCTGACATCAAGTAAAAATCAAAGTTAAGATGGCTTTTAAGTGAGCAATCAGCTCAGTGAAATTGAAGGTATATCTCTATGTCTGTGACCAGTGTTTACTGAGCTTTGATGGCTGATGATAAACAAAAATAAGTTGATTAATAAAAAGAACAGCTGAACATCAGTTCACAAATAAAACATTGTTTGAATTTATTAGATGTAATAGGCCTGGGCAATATGACCAAAATATTTTCTTCATATCAGCTGATATTGATTTTTTTTTTTGCTCCAAGTGAAAGTTGTAGAAAACTGACTGTTATTTGTGGGTTTATTCTACTCCATACAGTCAGAACATGACACACTTAACGCTTTTAAGTTCTTTAAACTTTACACTATTCATTTAAAATAAATATTACAGAAAACATTATTTCTTAGTCTCTTTATTTTCTAATGTGTACAATATTATTGACAGTGGTAATGTAATTGTGATAATTGCTGTCAACTTATAGAAATTAAAATAAATGTTTATTTTTGAGTATGGGTGGGAAATAAAATCATTTCACATAAATTGTGATTCTATCTTCTGCCTATTTGAATCGATTCACAAATTGTAAAACTAGTTTTTCTAAAATTTGCTGTACTACTTTAAGTTATTGACACATTAAAGTGTTATTTATCAAATTATTTAAATTATTTATTTAGCAAACAGTGAAAAAGGACTCAATGCAGTACTGGTGCTGATGGACACACAGGTGAAGTGTGTACACAAACGATGCCTCTCATATACATTATAAAAATTCAATTCAATTCATAACAGTACAAAAATTCTAACAACATGCTTATTCTGACTTGTAATATACAAAGAATAATTAGTATTTGGGGTGAAAAAAAAGGACACACACACAACCGGGTTTTGGACATTGTGGGGATCAAATCTAAACACACACACAACCGGGTTTTGGACATTGTGGGGATCAAATCTAAACACACACACAACCGGGTTTTGGACATTGTGGGGATCAAATCTAAACACACACACACACAACCGGGTTTTGGACATTGTGGGGATCAAGCTCACACACTGAAAACCAGTTTTTGGACATTGTGGGGATCAAATCTAAACACACACACAACCGGTTTTTGGACATTGTGGGGATCAAATCTAAACACACACACAACCGGGTTTTGGACATTGTGGGGATCAAATCTAAACACACACACAACCGGGTTTTGGACATTGTGGGGATCAAGCTCACACACTGAAAACCAGTTTTTGGACATTGTGGGGATCAAATCTAAACACACACACAACCGGGTTTTGGACATTGTGGGGATCAAATCTAAACACACACACAACCAGTTTTTGGACATTGTGGGGATCAAATCTAAACACACACACAACCGGGTTTTGGACATTGTGGGGATCAAGCTCACACACTGAAAACTAGTTTTTGGACATTGTGGGGACTGAACTCACACTCATTCTATTTTGTATAAAGCAATTTCAAAGAAGCAAAGTGACTTCAAAACATTTTAAAAAGTACTTTGTAAAGATACAATCTACTTAAAAGAGAATAGGAGCTCCAAACAAAAAAATAATGCTCCATTTTTCATCAATTTAAGAAATTCAAAAGATGTTCTATTTATTACAAAGTAACATTTCATTTAATTGACAAGTCATCTGTAATCTACATTGTTTCTCAAAGTATATTACATTAGGTCAGCAACTCAATAATTCACCTAAAACTTGTTCAGGTCTGTGTTCAAAGGAAACACTAGTTTGAGTGTAAAAAGACAAAATAAAATTCACTATCCCTTCAGAAATCTTATAAACAATTCATTAAAATATCCAAGAATGCGAACACAGTAAGGCTCACCAATAACTTTTCTCTGTAGAAGATCAGCATCCTCATATCAGTGATACAGTTCATGTTTAACTAATCATCATTATCATTTGAAACACTTTAGACAATATATAATACAATGTAACTGAATGTACAAATTCATAAAGACCCTTAATGTAACCATGTGACCTAAACACAAGAACATAGTTGGTGTCAAAATTAAAATACTAAATCTTTTATTTGCAGATTTTTAATGGAACACTTAAAAGCTGAGCACTAATTGTTCATATTCTAACTCTGAATCTAAGTTCTGAATAAATTTAATTGTGCATCTCGAGAGCATGTACTTCCTGTTTGCTCCAAGGTATCTTCTTAATGGGACCTGTGAAAAAAATAAATAAATAAATAAATAAAGCAAATATCTTGCCATTTTAAAACAAGCACTTGTATGGACCGGTAGTATTAATCACAAGCAGTCGTTTTACATCCTCAAATGAAACATTTATCTCAAGAAAGGACTGAAGGATCATGAGATATAAATTGCTAGTTTTTCTGAAGTCAACAGAGTCAGCAGGAGTTTGTGTCTCTCTTGCCTGCATTAAGTTTGTACAGACCCCTAAAGCGTGTGCTGCGTTTGCTGGGGGGTGATTGAGAATGCATGGGGGAAAGTAATGTAAGAGGCAAGGCCTATAATCACAATATGATTGGATATGGTTATGATTGGCTAATACTGGTTCATACTGGTTCAATAAATCATTCTGCATCCACAAATCAGTCTAAAAAAAGGTGTTAATGGGAAGACTAAAAAAGTAAACAAACAAATCACCCCCTGACATCAAGTAAAAATCAAAGTTAAGATGGCTTTTAAGTGAGCAATCAGCTCAGTGAAATTGAAGGTATATCTCTATGTCTGTGACCAGTGTTTACTGAGCTTTGATGGCTGATGATAAACAAAAATAAGTTGATTAATAAAAAGAACAGCTGAACATCAGTTCACAAATAAAACATTGTTTGAATTTATTAGATGTAATAGGCCTGGGCAATATGACCAAAATATTTTCTTCATATCAGCTGATATTGATTTTTTTTTTTGCTCCAAGTGAAAGTTGTAGAAAACTGACTGTTATTTGTGGGTTTATTCTACTCCATACAGTCAGAACATGACACACTTAACGCTTTTAAGTTCTTTAAACTTTACACTATTCATTTAAAATAAATATTACAGAAAACATTATTTCTTAGTCTCTTTATTTTCTAATGTGTACAATATTATTGACAGTGGTAATGTAATTGTGATAATTGCTGTCAACTTATAGAAATTAAAATAAATGTTTATTTTTGAGTATGGGTGGGAAATAAAATCATTTCACATAAATTGTGATTCTATCTTCTGCCTATTTGAATCGATTCACAAATTGTAAAACTAGTTTTTCTAAAATTTGCTGTACTACTTTAAGTTATTGACACATTAAAGTGTTATTTATCAAATTATTTAAATTATTTATTTAGCAAACAGTGAAAAAGGACTCAATGCAGTACTGGTGCTGATGGACACACAGGTGAAGTGTGTACACAAACGATGCCTCTCATATACATTATAAAAATTCAATTCAATTCATAACAGTACAAAAATTCTAACAACATGCTTATTCTGACTTGTAATATACAAAGAATAATTAGTATTTGGGGTGAAAAAAAAGGAATTTGTCTTTTAATTTGTCATAAGTAGATTTTTGTTGTAAATATGCCTGAGAAGATTGTTACACTGAATGACAATTTAGGTGGTGTCTTCTGTAAATTAGGGAAAATTTAATCCCTAATTTAATTTTTGTTTCGAAAAATAAAAACGAATTTAAATTATATGGAAAACAGTTAAAAAAAAAAAACAATTTAAAGCAATATTACTTACTGTTTTTATGCTTATAGTATATACAGAAATTGAACAATCAAATTGAACAATAAAATACTGTAGTGTATAGTCTTTACTGTATGAATTACTGAACCTGGTAAACTTAAAGTTTATTTCATTTGTATACTTTTTATATTGTATTTGTCCTACTGTTTATTTATGTCACGAATCGAGTCGTCCTGTCATTAACTCTTTCACTACACATCATGGACTTCATTCCCCACAAGCCACTGCACTAATCACTGCATTCACCTGCTCCCTGTTTCTCACTGCACTGATCACTGTTCACACCTGCAGCTCATTCACACACACACACACACACACACACACACACACACACACACACACACACCTGCAGCTCATCACACGGACAGCTTATATGCCACTCACACACACAGCTTCCTTGCGAAGTCTTATCGTTCCTCATGGTCATAATTCCGAGCGTTTCTTCCCGTGTTTGTTTTCCTGTGTGTTTGATTCCTGGACTCCCTCCCGTGTTTGATTCTCGCTGCCAGCCCTGACCTGTCTGCATGTTTTTTTGACTACGATTTCTGCCTGCCCCTGTGTGTTTGTTTTGCATCTAATAAATGCTGCGAATGGATCCGCAGTCTCTAGACCTCCTTCGTGACAATTTATTTGTATTTATCAGTTTTATATTTCTAAAAATGATTATTATTTTTTTTAGTTTTGTATCAAGGAATTTTATGCATGTACTGAGTAGTTTTTTTTTTCTGTTTTTCTCAGGGCTGCTTTGCTTTATTACTGCTAGTCGTGTGTAATGATTGCATTCAGCTTTGGCATTTGTTTTAAAATACTGGGTTGACTAAAATAAGAGGAGAAAACTAATTTCAAGGTTTACATTTAACTCAGTGAGATTTATTTCTTTAAGGACCAATAAACTGTACTGCAGTCAAGTAACACAAAACCATAAACTAGAGGCAAACCTATGCATAAAACTATTTGACATTTGTACTAGGGCTACACGATATATCGAAGAAATATCGTCATCGCGATAACAGTCTATGCGATATTGGTATCGCAGAGAGTTGCGATAAATGGCATTTAATTGGTTTCATTTGTTTACAAAACTTTTGCTAGCCTAACTACTGCATAGACTGCTGTGAGCTGCAGTGTGACAGGTTCACATTTCTCTCCAACATTACATAACCATTTAAACTTAGTCTTTATATTATTCCCTTTAATTAACTTTTGAGATATTAGCCGTCAATCACACCCTGTCACTGACACTGCGCTCCGCTGAACTAGGAACCGGTTGTTTTTTTCTCTCAACTATCCTCTGTTCCGGATCCGCACAAACTGTATTGCAAATTTGCAATTAGGTGTGTGTGATATGACCATGTTTTACTGTGGACAGTCAAAAGGTCCACACAATCTATATTTCGTGTTAGAGCGCGCACATTCTGTCAAATACAATTCTGCCCCCTCAGTCTCAATATAGGCTACTGTACAAGGCGGCACACATTCAAATCAAATGATAACTCAGCTGCAGAGGACCGCTCACGCATAGGCACAATTCCACTGTGGGGACACGCTTTTCAAAATCCCGTTTGTGTCCTGCCACTTTTGAAACAAGGTTTTGTTAAAGTAATCTATTGTATTGTAGAATGGACACTATGCACTGCTGAGAGTTTCGCGCGGTCGTTAAAATGAAACCGAAAGTAACACGCGCACGCGCACTCAAATACAAATTTAATAACCCATGTTTAGAGAGCGAACCCACAATGCGCGCAAATTAGGCTATATAAAATATTTAGGCTGTTATTAATATGTGGGCTATATATTAAGTTTTGTAGTTGTCTATAACTGTATCATGCTTCAAAAATTCGGTCTCCATTTTCACTTTGAATATTGTTAAAGAACAGACATCACTGCAGACTATGACAAGGCTACTCTAAGACAAGCTAATAAGATTGTTTGTGATTCAACACACATTTTGTACACAGAATATGAGTTGTTGCCTTCTGGGAGGAGGTTTAGAGTTCCTTATTGTAGAATGAATAGATTTAAAAATTCATTCATCAATGTGTCTATAAAGTGGTTAAATAATTGTAGTACGGAGCTGTAAAATTTTATTTTTATTTATTTATTTTTATTGGGGTTATGTATTTATCTATTTATTGTTGTGTTATTTGTATTGTTATTGGTGTGCTTTGTTTGTCTGTCAATTGATTGCAGCTCGGGACAAATTTCCCTGCGAGGGACAATAACGTTTACCTTACCTTGAAACAGTAGCCTTCTTTGATTATGGCTGCATTTATTGTCTAAATGACTAAGAAAGAACTGGGTCGTTTATTTTTTGTTATTTATACTGTAGATTCTTTAAAAATGCAGTGGTTATCTCCAATTTTAATGGCTCTACCTATAATAGAGAAAACAAACATCTTGTTGATGTACTCATATTTTCTATTAAGTTAGATTTAATTCGGATGACAGAAGAATATCTTTTACCTGTTTATTTTAGTATGATCATTACATATATAAATGATTAAAAAAAGACAATAGTAATAAAAATAATAATAATAATTTTAAAAATAAATATCGCAAGAAATATCGTTATCGCAATATTCAACAACAATATCGCATATTTTCCCAATATCGTGCAGCCCTAATTTGTACCCTTACGAACATTTGAATCAGTACTTGTAATCACAGATGTAGGATGATAAGACCTGTAACTCAAAGGCCATTTGGAAAATGTCTAAATAGAGCTATATACAGTGTCCTAACTTGCCCCATCAAACCCTACATGTGTTATAAAGATAATCTTGTGCATATGTACTTGTCAGTCAGTCGTAATCACAAAATGATCCCAAAAAATGATCATACCTCCCTTTCTTTGAACGCTGGGTCTGCTGGAAGTGTACAGTCATCATCTTCACATACAGTGTGCTGTGTCCACAATACTTTAGACTCTGAAAGCAGAAATAAAGCCAGTCTGATCATTGATACATTTCTGCATAAAGCTGACAATTAATCATTTGGGTTTGTTTTAGTTTTGTTTATTTTATTTATTTCTCTAAGTGCTGTTTTTAGTAAGGCCTTTCAAATAATGGAGGTTAAAGCATAACTGTTTATGTATTAAAAATACTGTAAATTCCAAACAAGCCAAGTACGTGTCAGTATTTTTAGGCCTTAGTCTCATAAATGAAGGCTTATTTTTTTTACAAATAATAATATATACATATGTATTAGATATGTTTACAAGTCCCAGGTCTTTATTCTAATATTTAGCGATAGGTCTTTCATCAGTTGTTACTCCAGACGATCCTTCAGAAATCATTCTAATGTGTTGATTTATTATTAGAATTATCAATGTTGGTAACAGTTGTGCTGCCAAATATCTTTTTTGCAACCTGTGATTCTTTTTCATGATTCTTTGATGAATAACAAGTCAAAAAGAACAGCATTTATTCAAAATATAAATATTTTTTAACAATGTAAATCTATGCTATCGCTTTTTATCAATTGAACACATCATTGGTGAATAACAGTATTAATTTCGTTTTTTTTTTAAAAAGGAAGAATAAAAATTTACTGAGTTTAAACTTTTGAACAGTAGTGTATATTGTTATATTGTATATTGTGGTTTATTGTCAGTCAACACGCATGGCTTTGTGAAAAACTTAGGAGTGATTTTTGATTCTAATATGTGTTTTGATCGTGTGTTGTGAAAGCCTCCTCCTTTCAGTTGAGGAAGTTATCGAAATTGAAACCTATCCTTTCAACAAAGGATTTGGAAACTGTTATACATGCCTTCATTTCTACAAGACTGGTTACCCGTCTTCAGTATGTGCAGAATGCTGCTGCCAGGTTCTTAACACAATAAACAGTTTATTAGAAACATTAACTAGAAGTACATCCATCAGAAAAAAAGCCATGTTGTATTAGTTTTATGATTTTAGTGAAGTTAAATGTTTTGAAAACAAAATACCTTTAATACACCTGCAGGAAAATGAAGATCAGGAGACTTGTTTGAGCTGGTCCTGTGTGTCGCTGCGGTCATCTAGACTGACTAAAACACTCAATCACTGGAGTTTAATTCAGATTTCAGGAGGCCGTTTGAAGACAAAGCTCTCAGATCACAAGCTTAAACACAGTATTCAAGGGATGTGAGCAGATCTATACTATACTCTAACTATAGCACTCATGATCACAGAGATCAGGGAAAGACATTCACACACAACTCAAGTGTTCATTAGCATTAACAATCACAACAATTAAAGAAATGAGGCAGGAGCATCAAGAGTACCACAGACAAAAGATGACAGTCTCATTTTACATTTGTATTCACACACACCTAAAGCAAAAGAGATTAATTTACAATTGAAAATTTCAGCTTAATTTCCAAAGCAATAATTTTATTTCAACCAATATAATTGTGTTTTTTTTCAGTAATGATTGTCACACCAATCGACTGTCCTTGTGTAATAATATATTTTTTTTTTTTTTACTATGTGCTCCTTGTCTTAGTTTGTCCTGGTGTACTCTAATGCCTATATTTGGTTTTCCTGTCACAGTTTTAATTGTGTTGATCAGAAAGATAAATAGCATTTCATTTTTAAATGAATATATTTAGCTTTAGGAGTGTGTGAATATGAATGTGCGGACGGCCAAGGGAAACTTTGGTTATTCATATCGCGCCCTTCCAGAGCAATTAGAAGTGCGAAGTTGGTTGCATTTAAGTTTCGATTAGAGACATTTTGCGTGCGTGCAATACATTTGCGGCTGTACTGAGCCCAGGAGGCGTCCCTAGCTGTTTCAGTAAAGCTTTGTTTGGTTGTGTATTTAACGGCGTTCAGCCTCCTCGCGTGAAGACCGACAAGAGTAAAGACTGCGACTTTTCCTGCGCGACTTCTCCGAGCAACGACACCGACAACGCACTTAAGTACTCCTTTCCTTTTCTCACTCTTCTTTCTGTCCTTCTCTATCATGTGTTTCCAACTCATTCTGGTGCTCTCTACACACCGCACTAACATCACACGCACACGCCGACGCAATCTCTCTAACCTGCGTCCAATACACACCTCTTCCACTGAACCTTTCTCCTTCACGGTTGGACTTTGGAACTGTCGATCAGCTGTCAACAAAGCAGACTTCATTTCGGCATTTTCCTTGCAATCTGGCCTGAGCATCCTAGGTTTGACTGAGACCTGGATACGTCCAGATGACTCTGTAACCCCAGCTGCTCTATCTAATAAATTCTCCTTCTCTCACACCCCTCGTCAGACTGGAAGGGGTGGGGGTACGGGACTTCTGATTTCCAACAACTGGAAATACTCAACCCATTCTCCTCTATGCAATTATAACTCATTTGAATCTCATACAATCACTATAACATCTCCTATCAAACTCCATGTTGTGGTCATTTACCGCCCTCCTAGTCAACTTGGCATCTTCTTAGAAGAGCTGGATGGGCTGCTATCCTCTTTTCCAGAAGATGGCAGCCCACTTCTGGTCTTTGGAGATTTTAACATACATCTGGACAAACCCTATGCTGCAGACTTCCATTCACTTCTTGCTTCATTTGACCTAAAACGCACTACCACTGCATACACTCATAAATCCGGCAACCAACTTGATCTCATCTACACACGAAACTGTACTTCAGACGACATTGTGGTCAAACCCCTTCACATCTCTGACCATTTCTTCATTACACTAAACCTACATCTTGCTACTTGTGCACCCCCACCCCCCCTACCCGTTACCTTTAGACGAAACCTACGCTCTCTCTCACCCTCCCATCTTTCTTCATCAATATCCTCCTCTCTTCCCTCTCCTACCCACTTCACATCTCTGGATACTAATGCAGCAACCGACACGTTATGTTCCACTCTTACTTCTTGCCTAGATGAAATATGCCCTCTCTCCTCCAGGCCAGCACGGGCTGCTCCTTCCAACCCTTGGCTATCCGATGTTCTTCGTGAGCATCGGTCCAAACTTAGGGCAGCTGAGAGAAAATGGCACAAATCTAAGGATCCATCTGACTTGAGTATGTATCAGTCTCTGCTGTCATCTTTCTCTACCCATGTCCATACTGCCAAATCTTCATACTTCCACAACAAGATCAACAATGCTCCGGACACACGCAACCTTTTCAAAACTTTTAATTCACTGCTCTGTCCCCCTCCACCACCTCCCACCACTTCTATAACAGCTGATGATTTTGCCACATTTTTTACAGAAAAAACTACATCTATCAGTAATAAGTTCTCAGCTCCACACATACAGGAACTAAAACTGACCACACCCACGGCTGAAACTCCCCTCTTCTCCTTCCATCCCCTTTCTGAGGCAGAAGTAACCAAACTTCTCCTCTCCAGCCATCCGACGACATGTCCTTTAGACCCCATCCCCTCACACCTTCTCCAAGCAATCTCTCCTACAATCCTACCAGCGCTCACACACATCATCAACACATCTCTTCTCACAGGCACTTTCCCCACTACATCTAAGCAGGCCCGGGTAACCCCACTGCTCAAAAAACCTACACTTAACACTTCACTCATAGACAACTATAGACCTGTCTCTCTCCTTCCGTTCATAGCAAAAACACTGGAACGAGCTGTCTTCAACCAGCTATCTTTATTTCTCTCACAGAACAACCTATTGGATGCTAACCAGTCAGGGTTCAAGAGTGGCCATTCAACTGAGACGGCACTACTGTCTGTCACTGAAGCCCTGCGGATTGCAAAAGCTGATTCCAAATCATCAGTACTCATCTTACTGGACCTTTCTGCAGCATTTGACACGGTAAATCACCAGATCCTTCTGTCTACCCTCTCATCGTTGGGCATCACAGGGACTTCACTTCGCTGGTTCAAATCCTATCTCTCTGGTAGGTCTTTCAGAGTGGCCTGGGGAGGGGAGGTTTCCAAAACTCATCAACTGGTCACTGGGGTTCCTCAGGGATCAGTTCTTGGACCCCTCCTCTTCTCCATATACACTACATCTTTGGGCCCCATCATACAGGCACATGGCTTCTCCTACCATTGCTATGCTGATGACACACAGCTCTATCTTTCTTTCAAACCAGATGATCCATCAGTAGCTGCAAGGATCTCTGGCTGCCTGGCGGATATCTCTGCATGGATGAAGGAACACCATCTTCAGCTCAATCTAGCTAAAACTGAGCTCCTTGTCTTTCCCGCCACTCCAACTTTACAACATGACTTCTCCATCCAGTTAGGTTCATCAACAATTACCCCATCGACTTCAGCCAGAAATCTTGGTGTAATCTTTGATGACCAATTGACTTTTAAAGAACATATAGCTAAAACTGCTCGATCCTGCAGGTTTGCGTTGCACAACATCAGAAAGATCAGGCCCTTCCTAACAGAGCATGCTGCACAACTCCTCGTCCAGGCCCTGGTCATTTCCAGGCTGGACTATTGCAATGCTCTTTTAGCTGGTCTTCCAGCATGTACAATCAGGCCTCTACAAATGATTCAGAATGCAGCAGCACGGCTCGTCTTCAATGAGCCCAAGAAGGCCCATGTCACACCTCTCTTCATATCCCTGCACTGGCTACCGGTTACAGCACGCATCAAATTCAAGACACTGATGCTGGCCTATAGGACAGCCACCGGCTCATCACCGGCCTACCTCCATTCACTACTACGCATCTACACTCCCTCCAGAAGTCTGAGATCCTCTAGCGAAAGACGCCTTATTGTACCACCACAGAGAGGCATGAAATCACTTTCCAAAACATTCTCCTTCAATGTCCCTGCCTGGTGGAATGATCTTCCCACCCCCATCCGAAACGCTGACTCCATTACTGTCTTCAAGCGACTGCTGAAAACCCATCTTTTTCGACACTATCTGACTATCTGAAAAAAAAAAAAAAAAAAAAATTCTCCTCTCTTTCCTGATCTTCCCTTTCTAGCCCGTACTCATCTGACAACGCCTGACATATGGTACTTTTGAGCACTTCCTATGTCGATCTGCCTCCTTAGGATGAATTATTTGTTGTATTCCCAATTGTAAGTCGCTTTGGATAAAAGCGTCTGCTAAATGAATAAATGTAAATGTAAATGTAAATGTGAAATCATGGTAAATGTCATCTTTTGTCTTTATTGGCTGTTGATGTTTCTGCCTCATTCCTTTAATTGGTGTCTTTGTTTCTGATCAATATCTGAGTTAAATATGAATTCAATGCAGAGGCTGAAGGTGAGACTTTCACTGATCTTTTCTTTGTAAATGCATTTCTTCATATTTTACTTGTTTATATTGTAATCATATTTTATCACAGATTATATACAAATTTAAAAAAGTAATAATACTCTGGGGAAATCTAAGTCATATTTCATTATAAATAAACTTATGTAGTGGTAAATAGAAACTGACACATTTGCTTCAATAGCAAAATAAAAATAAAAACCCTGACAGTGTTTCAGCAACTTTCCAAAAGGAACAAACAAACAAACAAACAAACACAAAATAACAAGAGATTGATTACAATAGTCAAAAGAGTGCTAGATCAAATTTGCCATCATACAACCTTTGTAACAGTTACACAGCAGCCTTAACTAGATTAATGTGAATTTAATGGCAAGGTATATCAACATAAAACTAAGTGTTATAAATGTACATAAAAATAGAGAATAATATAAATAGATTCACGATGTTTGTAACTTTAGAAAAGCATCATCATATGGGTACGGAATTATATTCTATAATCAGCATTTCTGTGATGTGTTTGTGATTCTAGAGAGCAGCGCACCAATGGGACTTTTATTTTGCTCTGGTGATGTGACGTCATAGAACTGCGCCGCGCTCCTCATCTGTTGTGAGTCGCCTGAAGGCAGGTTTGTGCTTTTAAAGTTTTTAAACTAATGGAAATTGCTGCATCAATAAAGCGTTGTTTACAAGCTATGTAAAATAAATGCATCTTTATTAAATATAACGTTGTAATACTTTAGAGATACTGAAGACGTTAGCCTTTAGTAACAGAAATTGTGCGTCTCATTTCTCTCTATATATCATGAATCAATCGTGTGATGATAAGAAGTGATGAGAGAAACTGAGAATCCGAATCATTTGAATCAAATCAAATCATTTGTGAATGATTCAGTGATTCGATTCAGCGGCACGCGGACTACAAACGACAACAACAAACACAAACGAGTGAATCACAACCGAGAATGATTTCATTCAAGTGTAATGTATTAGATATGATGTACAAACAATTGAATACTAGTTATAAATTAAAAATAGCCTGCCTGACTATAATCCTTTTTGGTAATTTGTATATTTTATAAATTTTATATATTAGTCTATTAACTCTCTGATTGTCTGACTAGTGAACTAGGAGCTGATTCAGACTCACCCAGAGATTTAGATTGCATTGGTTTTTCTTTCTATTAATTACTGTCATCTTAAACAGGACAAAGTGTTCAAACACACAGAAAAACTTCTGAAGAATCATCAGAGATCCATGTGACACACTAAAGATTCAAGATTGAAGAAACATTGAAACAAGAAGATATTGAGGAACAAACAAAGATGTGGTTTATTAAAGAGGAGAATGAAGACATGAGGATTGAAGAAACATTCAGAGTCAAACATGAAGATACTGAGGAACAAACAGGTTGGTTTTAATTCTTAAAGATGAAATTAAAGATGAATAATGTGTGTAGACATCATGCATTTGGTTCAGTTATAACAGTATTATGGAATTAGCCTAAAAAATAAAATAAAAATATATGGTAGAGTGGGGGAAAATGCCCCCTTAAGGAAAATGTGACATTACAGTGAAACAAAACATAAATGTGATTAGAATTTGCCATCCCGGGTTTGAGTGACGATGGCAGGAGTTATTCACCAAATATTAAAATTGCTCAGCCTTCATAATTAATTAGTATTTTGTCTGAACATATTTTTGTACAAAGGGGGCGTTTTGCCCCAGCAGTGGGGTAAAATGCCTCCTTTCTTACTAACCAGTTTGCTTCATAGATCAACAGCAAAATGAACAGACTACAGTTTATAATCTCTAAAAGTAAAAGGCAAGTAATGTATCAACATGTATATATATATATTAATATTTATTTGAGTAATGTCCAAAATATCCAGATTTTTAACATTGATGTATTTGTTCACCACTAATGATTAATATAATGCACTTTTCCTGAATAAAAGTATTAATATTTGTTTTCTGAATTCAAACTTTTGGGCAGTAGCATACATTTACATACATGCATAATGAAGGTTCTGGGGGGGGGGGGGGGGATTTTTTTTTTCTTTCTATGTCTTTTTTAAAAAAACTGTAATTTTTAAAATACAATTATATTCCTTATAAATAACATATCCTCTCAAACTACAGACTTCACTATTCATCTATCATACATCACTGTGATATCCTACAGAACAATATTCTCTTAAACACTTGTTTACTAATATCTGAAAATTATAGCATTTAGCATGTAATCCTCTTCTCGTAAAACACGTAGCTGGTGTCAGCTTCTCCAAGGAGATTTGTTTATCCCCGTTGCCAACGTAGTGCATAGCAACAGTGAAAATGTATCTTTAGTGGTTATTTTGGGAAAAAACAGGTGGGGGGCATTTTCCCCCACTCTACCCTACATATATTGTGGCGGGAGGGACGAACGACAGACACAGTGGGTGTGGCGTCAGGCCTCGGAGAGGCTTTTATTAAACAGAAAATAAAAGGGAAAGTGTCCAAACGGGAAATAATAGTGTCCAAAATAAACAGGGGAATCTGGTGTCCTCGTGTGAAGGGATATCGTGAAGGAGGGCAGTGTTCGGTAGGGAAGGGTCCAGGAAATATATATGTTGTCTTGTTTCCAGCCAAAATATACATTGGTGTAAGAAAAATAATAGTTCTCCATTTTAAGATTTTTTTTCGCTGCCCCATTGGCAGATTATTTTGTATATTAATATTTTGGATATTAAAAACAAATCAAAGACACGGCCCGAGATCGGCAACAAAGATCTGCTTGACACATATGAAGGGAATTTAGTCACTGCTGGCTGGTGTGCAAGTGGTGGGTTTTTTGGTTGAGTTTTTGGGGCGGCGGCATCTCCTGCAGCTTCAACCTCCTTCTGAGCATTCATGGTGCTTCTTGGGAGGAATTCGGCCCGGCATCCTGGCCCGTCGGCCATCAGTGGTGCGGTTCTCGGCCGGACCGCGAGTCCAGCGGCTTATCCTCAGCGGCGCTGGTTCCATCTTCACCCCTTCCTGGACCCGCGAGGACACCAGCGTGCATGCACGGGGGGAGAGACCGGTGTCCTGAGGAGAGGCGCGCTCGGCATTTAAACAGCGGCGGTGATGAGGCTTCATTCCATTCAGGTGCCCTCATTACACGCCGCCAGCCCGAGACGATTACTCGCCCCTCCTCTCCCTACACACCCACTCCCGTCGGGAGCCTGGAGAAGGGCGGCGAATAAGTGTGGTAAAATATGGTGTGGTGCTGATAACTAGGGGGGAGGCAGCCGACTCGTCACAATATATATATATATATATATATATATATATATATATTAGGGGTGGAGCCGAATATGGTATTCGGAAAGGCACAAATAGCGTGTTTTTTACAAATACTTATTTCGAACAAATACTGATATTTGTATTCGGGAACAAGAAAAACTTTATATCAGAAAGCTGCATTTCCTCATGAGATCGCAGTGCATGCCCACATGAGTGAGTGAGTTTACAATGTCTCCCACGAAAACGTGGACTGGTTCGCGGACTCGTTCATAGAAAAACGGAATCTACTATAGCGCGGCATGCCACGGAATTAATTGATTTTTGGATTAATAATTCAAATCGCGATATGGACTAGTGTCTGTGAAAACTGAAATGCAAAAAGACTGTTTTAATATGAATCCTGCATGTTCCGTTTACCTCTGTCTGTATGAATGGTGGACACGCTTTTTTTTTTTTTTTACTACATGCATCCTGAGCCACGCATGATGCTCCCGCTAATTTTTGGCATTTGCATCTCATATGAACAGATAAACTCAATCTCCAAAGCTGCTGTGAGTTTTAACTTTCACCGTTTCATTTGAGAAAACTAGCATCATATCATACTGTACACACAGAAACTTCACGGTAACCTGTCAAAATAAAAGTACGGTTTAACATCAAACAGAACAATATTAGTCTTGTATTACTTTTGTACAGTATAATGTAGGTGTTTATATATTCCTATTTAAATAATTGACAAAACAATATATATGATAAAAAATAAATATTACAAGATTAACCCCTTAATTGTAGAAAAAAATATTACAATTATTATTTAAACGTTCTAAATTAATATAATAACAGTTGATTTAACAGTAAACCCAAAAATTAAAATTATGCTTTAATTTGATTATCAGAAAAATTAAAACGCACAAGAAAAAAAAAAAAAAAAAAAAAAGCAAAAGATTGTAGAGCCCTATTGTTCAAAGTGTTAAAATAGAGAGTTTTGGACTTATTTTTTCAATGAAATAAATGTTTTCGTTATTACACAAAGTAGGCTAAAGTACCTGGAAAAAAGTAACTTTTGTTCTGCCAGATCTCCCAGTCAGGGGTTTATAAAGTTTAGTTCTTGGAATTCTGCGCATTAGAAAGAAGTTCTTTCAGAAGAAGAACAGTTCTTTGAAGTATTATTTGTTTTTATTCTGTCTGTTCAGCATCCTCCAACAAGGACGGGTGGTGGTGGGGTTCATAATGTTCACAATGGTATTTTATTAGTTGCTGGTTTAACCATGCATGAGGTAATGACTGTTATGTTATTTTCTTTTCAATGATGTTCCTTGTTACATGTTCAAAAACACTAACCAATATTGCATATCCATTATTATTATGATGGATATAATTAAAGAATACTTACACTATAACTTATATAAAATAAAATACTTATTTCGAACAAGTGCTATAATATAATGTTGACAGACTGTACAGAGCGATTGGTTTAAGAAACTCTCTTCGATACAGAAACATACAGTGTGACTTACTGTTTTTCATCTTTAAAATATGAGCATGTGTGCAATTTTCTCTGAATATTCAAATGATTTCAAATGTTGATTTTATAAGTTAAACAAAAAGGTAATATTAAGTGAACATTTTACATTTTAAATGTAGCCTACATTTTAAACACTACACTGTCAATATTGTCCGATTTTACAACAAAGCAATAATATATCCAACGAAATCCACAACAGAACTGTGTGAGTCCCCAAGAAACGGCAGCATTTCATTAGTGATCGAATCTGCAGCTTTCAAGTTTTTAATGTCATTTTAATTTTGTCTGCATGTAATGCCTGATAAAGCTACTAGTCTCGGATGTAGCATGTGAGTTCTCTCAATCTGAGAGCTAAGGACTTTTCTCCATGAGCTCTGTGTGCAGTCATATCAGGTTCTTTGGCCTTTTCCCCCTTCCCTGTTATTCTGCTCCTGTCTTTGAACTTGGCAGTGCTCCCTTCACTCTAGAGCAGGGAGGACTGGAGTTGGGAAATGCTGTTCTAGAGCAGGGAAAACGAACTCCGGTCCTGGAGAGCCACCGTCCTACCGAATTCAGCTCCAACCCTAATTAAAACTCACCTGCCTGTAGCTTTCTAGTAACCCTTCAGATCTTGATTATGTTGTTCAGGTGTGTTTGATTAAGGGTTGAAGGAAAAATCTCCAGGGCAGATGTTCGCCACCCTGCTCTCAAGGGTCTCCAATTAGCACATCGCTCCCAAAGAAAACATCTGGGCCCCCTCTCATCTATGAGAATGAAGTCCTCTGCTTCATGGAACTTTGTGAGGCAATCATACCACGTGTCTTATGCTTCTACATGCTTCTCCCAGGAGCTCCCATAATGTGACTGCCCTTATGGCTTAGTTGGCAGTGCTATCCTAACCCTAACTCAATTTAGAGGGTTGCCTATGATCATGTCACTCCTAAGGTGAGCCTCTAAGTTCTCCTTTGATTTCTGAGAGTTGAGTCTGCTCTCTCATGTTCCGTGAGGCACCAAAAATTGTTGTCCACCTTTGCCTCTCTTAGGTGGCTTTTATGGTTGAGCACAGCAGTGCTCCCCTCACTCTCAAGGGTCGCCGATGAGTACAGTGTTCCCAAAGGGAGCATCAGAGTTCCCTTTTCGTATCTTAGAGTTGAATCCTCTGTTCCCTGAAGCTGGAGCTCAGGGGTGGACTGGGACAAAATTTCGGCTGGGAAATCTCACACTCATCCAGGTCATCCCATATACCCACAACAATCTCTGAAACATGGACAACCCTATTTTTGTATGGTCATCACGTAAAAAAAGGTTTAAATCGTTAGACTATGCAACATGTAAAATAATTCAAAGTCCTCTCCTGAACTGCACCTTCACTTCCATTTTACTTTTCAGTCCCTTTATTTTGTCCTGATCTCTCACATGACTTTAATACTCAAAATTCAGCAAACTATGCTTACTAAATAGCCTAAAAGTTCAAATTACAACAGTGGGAAAAATAATTACTTGATCCCCTGCTGATTTTGAGTAACAACAACAGCAAAAAAGTAGAAAAACGCATTTCAAAAAAGTTATAATTGATTTGCATTTTAATGAGTAAAAAAGTATTTCACCCCTTAGAGAAACATGACTTTGTATTTGCTGGCAAAACCCTTTTTGGCAATCAAAGAGGTCAGACGTTTCTTGTAGTTGGCCATCAGGTTTCACATCTCAAGAGGGATTTTGTTCCACTCCTCTTTGCAGATCCTCTCCAAGACATTAGGGTTTTGAGGCTGACATTTGGCAACTTAAACCTTCAGCTCCCTCCACAGTTTTTCTATTGGATTAAGGATTAAGCATAATATTTTCACCTCCATGTTTAACTTCAAGGGTGTTTGGGGATGCTAGAACAAAGCCGGTTATCATGCATACTTCTGGTTTAAATATCCAGGATGATTTCTTTCATTGTTTATTTTTCTTTTATGACAGTGTCTTAGTAATCGATTCAATGTGGCAAATACCACAGATATGCTTATTTATGTTCAAGCTTATATAACTGTATTGTTGCTTATGAATAAATTAACAACAAATGGTGGAAATAATCGTACATATAACAAACATTTACTTGAATGAATCTATGATTGATTTAGTGTTATGTCAAGCTCTGGGGGAAAGACTAAGAAAAGTCAAAACCTGACTTGAGATAAGATAACAAATCAATCTGGGTTAAAGTGGTTCCATAAATGACCACTTGGATGGATTTAATGCAGAGCACAAATTCACCATCTTCACATCTCACTTCACTTTCAATTGGTGTAAAAATGTTGCCTGTTCTCTTTTAAAGGATATGGTCTGTGATGTGTTTGTTTGTTTTGCAGTAAGTTTTTGGGCATTTTCCATTCAATAGGTCATTGTAACAGACCAGTGGTTCCCAACCATGTTCCTGGAGGCACCCAACATTGCATATTTTGCATCTCTCCTTTGTCTGACCATTTGTCATCCATTTTAGGTCTTGGTGCAGGGGTGCCCAACCCTGTGCCTAAAGATTTACCATCCTTCAAAGTTAAGGTCCAAACCAGATCAAACACACCTGAACCAGTTAATTAATCACTTAATTGGAGAAACATGAAAAACATGCAGTGTTTAGGGGCCTCAAGGAACGTGGTTGGGACTCGCCGTAACAGCCCATTTTTATGATTGGCCAACATCATTGCCCCACAATAAAACCTCAGAAAGAATTATTGTGTGATAACGTGTTCATCTGATGGTTGAGTGGGGAGTTTGTCCATTTTCCTAGCCTTTCTTATTTTTGTTGCATTTGATCCCCTAGAAGACATTAAAAAAATGCTACATCATAATTGAGATCAATCTTTATCTAGGTTTCCTAAACTATTATTAGATTGAATAAACTGTATAGCAGCCAGCTTAAACTCTATAGGACACCAGACTATGATCAGGTTTGGACACCATGATATGAGATCTAGCATACATGCATTACGAATCAACATGATTGGTGTAACCTGCTTTGTGGCATTAAACTGGGGTTAACTTTTATTTCTTTGTTTTCCCACCTTAGGCCCAACAGCACTGAAAGAGGAGAGAGAAATACTGAATGAAACTGAAGAGAAAGATCAGTTTGAGAATCATGTTCTCATAACTGGAAAAAAATCATTTTGTTGCTTACAGTCAGAAAATACATCTACACAAGAAAGAGCTCAAAAGGCAAGAACTAGGAGTTTTTTCACTTGTTTTCAGTGTGGAAAGAGTTTCAATGAACAAGGAGAATTTAAAGTCCACAAGAAAATTCACACCAGAGAGAGGCATTTCATCTGCCAACAGTGTGGAAAGAGTTTCAGTCACAAAGGAAACTTTAAGGTCCACAAGAAAATTCACACCGGAGAGAGGCGTTTCATCTGCCAACAGTGTGGAAAGAGTTTCACTCGAAGAGGAACCCTTAAAGACCACATGAAAATTCACACAGGAGAGAAACCTTTCATCTGTCAACAGTGTGGAAAGAGTTTCAGTCAAAATAGAAACCTTAAAACACACATGAGAATTCACACAGGAGAGAAGCCTTTCATCTGCCAACAGTGTGGAAAGAGTTTCAATCAAAATACAAACCTTAAAGTCCACATGAAAATTCACACAGGAGAAAAGTCTTTCAAGTGCCGTCAGTGTGGAAAGAGTTTCAGTCAACAAGGAGAATTTAAAGTCCATATGAAAATTCACACTGGAGAGAAGCCTTTCATCTGCCAACAGTGTGGAAAGAGTTTCAGTCAAAATACAAACCTTAAACTCCACATGAAAATTCACACAAGAGAGAAGTCTTTCATCTGCCAACAGTGTGGAAAGAGTTTCACTCAAAATAAAAGCCTTAAAGTCCACATGAAAATTCACACTGGGGAGAAGCCTTTCATCTGCCAGTGTGGAAAGAGTTTCAGTCAAATACAAAACCTTAAAGTCCACATGAAAATTCACACAGGAGAGAAGTCTTTCATCTGCCAACAGTGTGGAAAGAGTTTCATTCAAAAAGCATCCCTTAAAGTCCACATGAAAATTCACACAGAAGAGAGGCGTTTCATCTGCCAACAGTGTGGAAAGAGTTTCAGTAAAAATGGACAGCTTAAAAGGCACATGAGAACTCATACAGAAGAGGAGTGTTTCATCTGCCAACAGTGTGGAAAGAGTTTCTCTAGTAGAAGATACCTTAACATTCACATGAGAATTCACACTGGAGAGAAGCCTTACACATGCAAACAGTGTGGAAAGAGTTTCAGTCAACAAGGATACCTTTACAAGCACATGAAGATCCACACTGGAGAGAAGCCTTACACATGCAAACAGTGTGGAAAGAGTTTCTCTAGTAAAGGATACCTTTACAAGCACATGAAGATCCACAATAGAGAGAAGGCTGACAGATCCCCTCAGTGTGGAAAGAGTTTCAACCAAAATGTATAAAAATTCTGATTGGTTGAGCTACATCTGAAGCTGTTGTAAATTACTCTACAAACCGTCATTATTTGTTGCCTATGTGTTGCTCGGAAAAAAAACAAAAACAATGTAGGGTCTGGACCAATCAGACACAGTTCATTAGATTTACCAAATAATCAATTTTTCATTAGATTAAGAAATGATCACAGACCCCCCTCACCCAATCCACAACACTGGCAGCCATGATAAATGGTCTTAGTATGGCATCCAGGACTCCTCTGCCAGACCAGATAATCTTTACGACTCAAAAGTATGTAGAGAGAATTTTTATAATTCCAACTAATACTCAAAAAAAAGGACACATACTGCCATAGAAACTGACTTTTATTAATTCTTGGAAAAAAACTTTCTGTGAATGAACACACATATCCTTAGATCATTGTGTATTTTATTACTGTTCATTTCTTTTGTATTGTGTAATGTTTTTATTAATGTGTTATGATAGATCACTATGTAGTATAACCACACATATAACACATTTGGTCTCCTTGAATTTGTATTTTGATGATCTAAAACATATATGTTATCTTTTGATACCTATGCAACATATTAGTGTTTTAAGAATCATAAACTTTCCCTCCAAAAGCAAAAAAGTCACCATTGGCTCTCTAGCCTTCCAATTATCAATTGATCTCCCGTGGGCTTCTGGGATAGAAAAGTAGAAAAGTATCCCTCGATCGGCACTTCGAAATTTGGGCGGGACGCAGTAGGCATCCAGGGATCTCTCGCTTACACTTTTGTGGTTACTCTTCTCACGACCCATTTCCCCTACTATATAGTAGATAAGTAGGCATATTCGAACGATACTTAGGTATACGTACACCTGAATCTCGCGAGAAAAAGTGCTTCATCCTGGTAAATCTCGCCTACTCTTTTGTGGTGTTTGAGATTTCATGCATACTTTTTCTTCGCCTACTGCTTTTTGCCTACTAAATAGTATGGAAGTATGCGATTTCGGATGCAGCCACTGTCTGTATATGTCTTCTTGTAAATAAACTACCAGTGCTTTTTCAAACTTCTCAATGTCTCGTTGGAAGGGCCCTTGGAAGTCTACCAATGAAGTGTGGAGCTACTTTGTGCCTCGTAAATGGTGTAAAACAGTGATTTATTTACATTGCTAGTCCGATGCCCGATCCACCCTCAGCAACAGCCTGTTTTTAGCATCGGCTAACTAGTGCCAGATTTCGAAGTGCAGGGGACAAACCGAGATGAACTATGAAAGGTAAGTTCACAGTCAGTATCATGATTCATTACACTTTAGATCAATATCACACCGGACTTCTCCTTTAACTAAAAACAAAATTTTCAAGAGTTCGCCAAGTAGGAATAACTGCAGTTCAGGAGCAATGGACATAATAAAAGGTTCAGGCATGCTGAAAGGTTGGGGAGAAGAGAAACTGGACAAAGCTGTCTGTGGGGGTGTGGTTAGGAGTACTTTCTGTTGAACCCATTTACTTTTTGGCAGGGCCATTGCTCCAGACTTCGTTTTGGCTGTTCATTGACACGGCAGCCTGGTTTTGGAGGCCTGTAAACACAAGCTTTTGAAAACAGGTTTTAAAGCAGGGGTGTTAAACTCAGTTCCTTGAGGCCCGCACTGTGTTGTTCCAACCCTGCTCCAACACACATACTATGCAGTTTTCAATATAGCCTGAAGGACTTGGATCAGGTGTGTTTAATTTTAACATACTATCTCAGCATTTCCAAAAATGTATTTTGTTACCACTTATAATACAATTGAAACATATTTCATAAACCTTTAAATATACTAATTATACATAAAAAATAAACTTACTGATTATTTAAAATACAATAATAATATATAACAAATGTATACAAGGCGTATTTATAATGTATTGCCCACATGTTTTTATTAATAAAAAATACACTTGATTATTTAAAATACATGAATAATATATAATAAATGTATACATAGTGTATTTGTAATGTATTTTTTATTAATAAAAATATGTGGGAAAGACATTATAATTACGCTTTGTATAAATTTATTATATATTATTCATGTATTTTAAATAATCAACAAGTGTATTTTTTTTGTAATAAAAATATGTGGGAAATACATTATAAATACGCCTTGCATACATTTGTTATATATTTATGTATTTTAAATAATCAGTAAGTTTATTTTTTTATGTATAATTAGTATATTTAAAGGTATATGAAATATGTTTCAATCCTATTAGAAGTGGTAACAAAATACATTTTTTGGAAATGCTGAGACAGTATGTTAAAAGCACATTTTAGTTCATCTTCATGGTGTCTCAAAATAGCACAGTTGAGTACACTTAGATGATCTTAAGTTTATCTTAACATATACTTAAGAATAACTTTTAGTATATTGAGTACAAAATTAGTGGCCGAAAATAGAGTACATTAAGTACATTAGGGAAGTGCACTAAGTGTACTTAAATTGTATTTTAGCACACTTTTTTCACACTTTGTATATTCTTTTAATATATTATTGCTATACTTTAAATTAGTCATAAATAAATTTATAAATGTTCAAAAGTAGGGTTCAAGTGTATTTCTAGTTGTAACTAAATATATTTTTTAAATACAGATATAGTATGTTAAAAGCACATTTTAGTTCAATTTCATGGTGTCTCAAAATAGCACAGTTGAGTACACTTAGATGGTATTAAGTTTATCTTAACATATACTTAATACTATTTTTTAGTACAATAAATACAAAATTAGTGCGCGAAAATAGAGCACTTTTAGTGCATTACTGAAAAGTGTAGTAAGTATACTTAAATAAAGTGTATTTTAGTGCACTTTTTTTTTAACCTGGGAGAATTACCACACTCAAAATCAGTTTAAGTGTTAGTGCTAATAATGCATTCATATTAGGTGTACTTTAGTACAACTTTTGAGAAAATGTAATTCTACTACAATACATTACTAATAGATTTTTAATAAAATCAATTTAATATAACTTAAAATTACCACACTCAAAATCAATTTAAGTGTTAAGGCTTATAGTGCATTCATATTAAGTGTACTTAAGTACAATTTTGGGGGAAATGTACTTCTACTACAATACATCACTAATACCCAGATAGCAAAAATCATCTGGCCCAGATCTGGCCCAGACCTATCGCAAGTTCTGGGCCAGATCCGCGCAACGGACTCGGGCCGGTTTTGTACGGCACAACGGGCCAATACCGGCACGGATCCGTTTTTCCGCATCTGGACCAGAACTGGGCAAGCCCCGGGCCAGATGTGGAGTCCTTTATGGTGATTTGGCCCAAACGTGGGCCGCATCTGGTCCAGTACCAGGCCGGATCTGGGCCAGTACCATTCCGGATCTGGGCCAGTGCCATGCCAGATCTGGACCAGTACCATTCCGGATCTGGGCCAGTACGATGCCAGATCTGGTTCAGTACCATGCCGGATCTGGGCCAGCTCATTTTTTTATATATAAATAGACCTACACACACACAAACACAAATTGTATACACAAATAGAATTTAAATACAATTTGTTTATTTGTATAGTGCTTTTCACAATACATATATCAATGCAGCTTTACAGAAAAAGCATGTTTTGTTGTTACTTGATAAGACAAATCATACAAGTAAATTTATGACTTTATAGTGACTACAAGCATCTTATACAATGCATAATTATCTTACTGTCTTATACCACCTTTTTGTTGAGTTGTAAAATGAAGCTCTAAATCAACAAAAACTTTAAAAGTACTGATTTAGATGTATAGACAATAATTTTACTGAACATTTTACTGAATATTTTTTGTTAGAAAACAAGACTTAATATCTTAAGTGATTTTACTTGTCAGGTATAGGCATCTTAATTTCAGTATATTTAGATATTTATACTAGAAAACAAGACAAAACACAGCAGCATATTCATAATAAAACAACTGAATTACTACACAAAACAAGAGCAAAAGATGGTCCACTTTGCATTTTTTCTTTCATTTTGATCTTTTTTGCACAAAAGGAAAAATTAACGTTTATTTAAAACACTATTCCAAGTAGTACATGTCTCTAATTCTAGTGCTTACTTACTGTACAAAATATTTGCAAAGATTAAAACAAGTCACAAGCCTACACAATGGGAATGAAAAGAAACTGAATAATTACCACAGGGAAAGTTCTTATTACTACAAATGTGTTGTCACCATTGTGTGCTTGAGTTGGTTCTAGTTGAAATAGTCTTCTTCAATGTCGTTTTTAAGGTAAATGCAAGCCCTCTTTCTGACTCCAGACATTTCTTTCCTTTTCGTTGTCTCTAAAAATAAGATTAAAATTGGGAAAAAAATGTTATTACCATCTCTCCATCTCTCTCTCTCTCTCTCTCTCTCTCTCTCTCTCTCTCTCTCTCTCTCTCTCTCTCTATATATATATATATATATATATATATATATATATATACAGGAGTCAACATTTGAAGTGAAACCTTTCAAAACCTTCCATCAAAATTTTCCTAAAACCAAAAGGAATGGAAAATTTTGGTGAACTTTTTTTATCTAAGTGTACTAACACCTTGCAGAATATGCAAAATGTTAATTATTTAACAAAATAAGATAGATTATACAAAATGCTTGTCATTTTTATTACTGACCTGAATCAGACATTTCACATAAAATGTTTACATACAGTCCACAAGCAAAAATAGTTGAATTTATAAAAAATACCATTTTCAAAAGTTTACATACGTTTAATTCTTAATACTGTGTTGTTGCCTAAATGATTCACAGCTGTTTTTTGTTTGTTTGTTTATTGATAGTTATTCATGAGTCCCTTGTTTGTTCTGAACAGTTAAACTGCCCGCTGTTCTTTTTCAGGTCCTATTTTAAATAAATCATGTTCATGTGAATCATAAAATTTTGATAACTAAGTACCAATAAGAATCCAGCAGCAAATCAGGATATTATAATAGATATATGCTATACATATTTATGATTGGAATAATTTCTGAACGATCATTCATGTGACATTGAAGACTGGGGTAATGATGCTAAAAAAAATCACAGTAAAAAATTACATTTTAAAATATATTAAAATAGGATATAGTTATTTCACAGTGTAATAATTTGTAACAATATTACTGTCACATGTTTGATCTGTTTTGGTTTAGTTAGTGTTTGCCCATAATTGGTTCTGTTCTTGTTCTCTTTAGTCAATTAGCAATTAACTCCACACACCTGTTTCTGTTTCTATTAGATGTGCTACCTCTCCTTGATTCCTTGTATTCGTTTTGTGGATTAAAAGGCTGTTTTTAAACTTTTCTTGCTTTGTGTACTCCATAGCCCACCAGCACACAAAACAATTACTTTTACTTACAATTACTTTATTTTTGATCAAATAAATTCAGCCTAAAGGGTGTGCGATATGTTTTAGCTAGTACTCAGCCGTTACCATAGTTGTTAGCCCATCACCACTAACCACCCAGCAATCTTAAACATTAAAAACAAATATAAGCAGTTAAAATCGTTAATAACATATAATTACATACCTGTGGGCCTGCCGTCTTCTTCATGTTAGCAATCCCTCTGATAACATAATTAGTTAGCTACAATCCAACACTGATCTAAGGAGCAATAAAAACACCAAACCTTTAAGTTAAGGAGTAACGTACACAACATAATAAGAAATACATTTATTAACAGAACAGTTTGATCACACCGTGTGACTTACCTTGGTGAAGTTAATGGTAGGAGTTTTGAGGTAGGAGCATAACATTATGTCTGTATCTGTCTCGATCGTCTTCTGAACTCAAAAAAACAGCGTGCTCGTTTCCACGGACGCGGCTCTTATCCGCTTTGTGACTGTTGTTCCCGCCCACTGAAATCCGGGCTGAATCCGTGTTGCAGCACTGAAACGGATGTGGAATTGCCAGTTTGAAAACGGATCCGGCACGGAGTCAGCTGCTGTCTGGGCTCGTTTCCACGGATGCGGCCCGGGTCCGCTCTGCGACTGTTGTTCCTGCCGACTGAAACCCGGGCTCGGGCCGAATCCGTGTTATGCTGCGTCCGTTGGATCCGTCAACTTTTCAAGCGTTACCTGCGCTTCAAGCGTCAACGCAGCCAACGCAAGCAACGCAGAAGTTCAGCTAGTTGAACTTTTGACGGACTTAACGCACTTGACGCAGTGCGTCAACCAATCAGAGCGTCTCACTGTAGCGACGTCACCACACGTATTTTGAATGAAGCGGGAGCAGAAAAAACAACAACATACAATTCTCTGCGATTGAAGACGGCTACAAACTTATTCTAGCCGTCTGCAATCGCAGAGAATTGTATGATCCGTTCTCGTTGTTGTATAAAGACAGGAATTTAAAGGAACTTGCTTGGATGAAGATCGCTGAAGAGATCTGGTTGTCAAATCTTTTCTCAACGTAATTATTTCCCATTTCGTTAGCTAGCGAAACATGTTCATGAGAGGATTCCAAAATGTCCAGTCCCAATAGTTTGCCATGGTTTATTCAGGGGAAGTGTGCAGAAAACTAGATGCGTTGGGAGCGTTGCCTGACGTGTGCGGTGTGAACGCACCAAAAAGCAAGCGTTGCCAGCTTCAACGTACATGCGTCAAACTAGATGCGTTAGGTGCGTTGCCTGACGCAGACAAAGTGTGCGGTGTGAACGCACCATTACAGCACTGAAACAGATGCGACTGTTATGCGGATTTGCCGGTTTGAAAACGGATCCGGCACGGAGTCAGCTGCTGTCTGGGTAGATTTTTAATAAAATCAATTTAATGTAAACTTAAAATTACCACACTCAAAATCATTTTAAGTGTTAATGCTTATAGTGCATTCATATTAAGTGTACTTAAGTACAACTTTTGAGAAAATCTACTTATACTGCAATACATTACTAATAGATTTTTAATAAAATCAATTTAATGTAAACTTAAAATTACCACACTCAAAATCATTTTAAGTGTTAGTGCTAATAATGCATTCATATTAAGTGTACTTAAGTACAACTTTTGAGAAAATATACTTCTACTACAATACATTACTAATAGATTTTTTATATATTAACTTATTTTAAACTTAGGATTAGTATGTAAACAGTCTACTAATAATCAACTAATGTTTAAAGCATTTAAAGCACACTTTTGAAAAACACACTAATAAAACTCTTTTGCATGTTTTTTCTGTAGTATACTTTATTTTAGTACACTAAAAATTTATTTAAGTATTACTGGTATTTAGTATACTTTTTCCAAGTGTACTTAAGTCCTACTGAAGTATAAACCTACTTTTAATTAGTGTATTCATAGTGTATAAACATCACACTTTTTTTAACACACAAAAAAACAATGTACTAAAAATGTATTTGCGGGTATTTAAGTGTATTTTCATTGCATTTAACTATTTACGTATAAAAACAGAAATACGGTCTTGTTTATAAATTACCTTTCTAGGTCTATATGTGATGGCAAAATTATTCCACAGTATTGCGCTGCCTTCAGAGTGATTTTTAAAATTGCTCCTTCTAAACTTGTCAGTGTGTTTCCAGAATGCGTTTGCAAATGATCTTTCAGGTTTCTCTGATTGTGAAACTTAGGTTGCAGAAGGTCTGTCTCCAGTGTGAAGCCTCATGTGAGCAGTAAGGTTTCCTTTAAGTGTGAAACTCTTTCCACATGAAAGGCAGGTAAAAGGTTTTTCTTCGCTGTGAACTCTCATGTGAGCCCGAAGGTTTCCTCTAAATCTGAAAGTCTTTCCACAGTAAGGGCAGATATAATCCTTCTCTCCAGTATGAATTCTCATGTGTAGATTTAGGTTTGTCTTGTTTGAGGAAGTCTTTCCACAGTGACTGCACATGAACGGCTTCTCTCCAGTGTGAGATGTTACATGATTTTTAAGGTGATCACTGTCTGAGAAACTCATTCCACACTGATATCATATAAAACTGAGAGAGGGAGCTCTTGAGTGAACCACCAAGTGCTTTTTAAGGGTTCCCTTATGACTGAACTTCTTTTCACACTGATCACATGCATACGGCTTCTCACCAGTGTGAATGTTCATGTGATACTCAAGGTTTGGTTTGGTTGTAAAACCTATTCCACAAAGTCCACTTTTGCCAAGAAATAGTGGGCTAACAAGTCTGGTATGAATTTCAACAAGTACAGTGGGGCAAATAAGTATTTGATACACTGCCTATTTTTCAAGTTTTCCCATTTACAAATAATGGTGAAATCTGTAATTTTCATCGTAGGTACACCTCAACTGTGAGAGACAGAATCTAAAAAAAATCCAGTCACATTGTATAATTTTTAAATAATTAAGTTCCATTTTATTGCATGAAACACGTCTTTGATACACTAGAAAAATAGAACTTAGTATTTGGTTTACAATTACAGAGGTCAGACGTTTTCTGTAGTTCTTGACCAGGTTTGCACACACTGCAGCAGGGATTTTGTCCCACTCCTCTATACAGGTCTTCTGCAGATCTTTCAGGTTTTGGGACTGTAGCTGGGCAACAGGCCCTTACTGAGGGAAGGAGGTTGTTGCCCAAAATCTTGTGATACATGGCCCCATCCATCCTCCCCTCAATATGGTGTGGTCGTCCTATCCCCTTTGCAGAAAACCACCCCCAAAGCATGATGTTTCCTCCCCCATGCTTCACGGTTGGGATGGTGTTCTTGGGATTGTACTTATCCTTCTTCTTCCTCCAAACACGGCATGTGGAGTTTATAACAAAGTTATATTTTGGTCTCATCTGACCACATGACCTTCTCCCATGCCTCTTCCAGGATCATACAGATGGTCTTTGGCAAACTTCAGACGGGCCTGGACATGTGCTGGCTTGAACAGGGAGACCTTGCACACGCTGCAGGATTACAATCCATGACGGTGTAGTGTGTTACTAATGGTAACCGATGAGACTGTGGTCCCAGCTGTCTTCAGGTCATTGACCAGGTCCTCCCGTTTAGTTCTAGGGTGATCCCTCACCTTTCTCAAGATCATTGATTGTCCCAAGTGTCCTTAGACAGCTCTTTGGTCTTGCCCATAGTGGAGAGGTTGGAGTCTGTGTGGACAGGTGTCTTTTATACAGGTAACAAGTTCAAACAGGTGCAATTATTACAGGTAATGAGTGGAGGATAGGAGGGCTTCTTAAAGACAAACTTAACAGGTCTGTGAGAGATAGAATTCTCGCTGGTTGGTAGGTGATCAAATACTTATTTCATGCAATAAAAGGGAAATTAATTATTTAAAAATCATACAATGTGATTTTTTTTTTTTTTTTTTTGATTTTGTCTCTCACAGTTGAGGCATACCTACGACTTAATTGGCGAAAAAACTGTGCTGTTCAGACTACATGACATCTTGTCTGTCATTTGGTCATTGTGCTTTTCACACTACGTGACACAATGTAAATGATCCGCAACAGTGGGTCACACACTACTGCTAACACTAAGCTGACAACAACTCTGTCGCCCAAAAGGCAAGTTTCCATCCAGTTTTTTGCAATGTTTTGTTATTGACAAAGAGAATATGCATTAAAAAACTGTAAAATTTGCTGTCTCCATCCAACTGGCTTTTTACCAATAAAATTGTGTGCGGCATGACGACATCCCTAAAAAAAAAGCAATTGTTGCATAGCTGTTTCCGTTAATAATTTCACCTATCGCGCAAAATACATAGGCTTGAAACAAAACTGTATTATATAGGCTATTATTTAATTGTATAAGCCAACATGAAACTCATGGGTTAATGGACTCGGGTTAATAAAAATTTATTATTTATTTTTTATTTATTTAGCAATATACATAAACAGGTGAAGTTGTGTTATGATTATATTTCTGATTAACTTTAAATTAAAATTAAATTATGTGGCTGTTGTAATGTTTTGACCAATCAGACACACTATTATTTGTTACTTATAACAAATAATCTTTAAAACCAACAAGCCAGCTATATGTTGGAATTCTGGAAACAACCCTTGAAAGTGACTAACATCCAAAAGGAGCTCAGTCGCCAGGGCAACCATCTGATCACACTAGTTTTACGACACAAAGAAATGCAGGTAGAAAAACTTTTCCTATTCTTTCCTATAGGAAAGACTTTATGCTCATTGAAATGGACTCGTCCCTAATTCATAGGAAAACTTCTTTGAATGAACACAAATCCTTTAGGTCATTGTGTGTACTATAACTATCTTGTATAATGTCTTTGGAATTGTATTTTTTTATTGTATGTATGCTTAATGCGTGAAGTACTAGTCAATGTGACCTACCTATAACTATGTGTCTCCTATCCAACTAATGCTCATTTAATGATACTTTGGTGTATGCCACCTCCTCATAGAATGCCATGTGTGTTCGTACTTTAATCCAAAATATAAAATGCCACAACCATTCGAACCATGCTTTCAGACAAATGGTCATAAAACCCACATTATTTCCAACCTCCCGTTTGTAAATTCAGCCTTTTTCATTGGTCAAGACCATCCTGAGAGGCGTGACTCTTCCTAGACTTAAAAGGGCTCCAATGCATGATGGGAATCATGGATGAGTTCTGATTGGCTACAACATGCTTTTTCTGATGGTCACCGTTGTTGTGATTCTCACACAGATTCTTCATGTTTGTGTCTTAATAAAACTTTTTTTTTTATTTTTACATATCTGTCTGACTATATATGCGACTCTCAATTATAGAGTTTATGTAACCAGTGATAAAACCCATGGTCTATTACTTCACAAACATTTCTTGAAAACACGATTGCCTTTTGTCTGGCTGTTATAACACTGCTACAGCAGCCAAACAAAGTCTGCTTTTACAAACGTTAAGCTCAAGACCCCAACTAATGCAAACACTGACCACTGTAATGGTTTCTTAAAAAATGTGATTTTCTCATTTGGTGATTCTGCTTATTAACATCAGGTGTCTTCAATAATGATCAATCATCACTTAACTAATTACTAATTATATCTCATTAACTTTAACTTCTGTTCAATAAAAACCATTATTCAAGTTAAAAATTAGTATTTAGATCATGTTTAGTGAATGTCATCCGTTCATGTTAAATGAACACAAATTTTTCAAGTTGGTTTAATATCATCCATTGTTGTTAAGATAATGTGGTGGAATCATGTGGAAACACTGTCCATGATTAAATCATGTTCAACCAAAGTGCTATTTTTTTTGAGTGCAGCAGTATGTTGTTTAACCATGCAAAGCTACATGTCCTATTCATCATGTTTTTGTTTTTGTCTGCTTGACAGGACAATACAAAGTTGTGTATCTTGTACTAGAGCAGGTAGAATTCTCTCATACTGACCACTGGATGTTCAACATGGTACCTCATGGCAGAACTCTCTGAGAATTAGAGAATTAGAAATGTTGCTCTCCACAAAGATGGCCAAGGCTATTAAAGGTTCAGTAACACCCTGAAACCAAGTTACACTACACTGGTCAGGGTCATACAGAGGTTTTCAAAGATGGGTTTCATTCGGAACATGCCTTGCAAGGGTAGATCAACGAAGCTGAGCACTCATTCTGAGCGTCAGGTGCAGAACTTGGCTTCAAAAAACAGATGCATGAGTGCTGCCAGCATTGCATTAAAGGTTGCAGAAGTAGAAAGTCAGCTTGTCAGTGCTCACACAATATACATAGTCGTCGTCCCAGAAGGAAGCCTCATCTGAAGCTGGCTCACAAGAAAGCCCACAAAGAGTTTGTTGAAGACAACCTGTCCAAGAGCATAAATTGCAAGAACCATGTCCTGTTTTCTGATGAGACTAAGATGAACTTGTTTGGCTCAGATGGTGTCCAGCATGTGTGGCGATGACCTGGTGAGGAGTACCAAGAAAATTGTGTCTTGCCTACAGTCAAGCATAGTGGTGGTGCATCATGGTCTGGGGTGATGGGGTGGCCAAGTATGTCTCCAGACCTGAACCCTACTAAGCAGCTGAGGGGCATCCTCAAGCAGAAAGTGGACAAGCACCATATGTCTGCCAAATGCCTAAATGTAAATGTAAATGTCTAATGTCCAGCAGCTCTGGTCAATTCCACACCCAGGATGATTAAGGCACTGCCATATAACAATGGTGCTAACACAAAATATTGACACTTTGGACAAGTTTACTTAAGGTGTACTCACTTGCCAGCTATTTTAACAATAATGGTTGTATGTTAATTTTCAATCTGCTATACTGCTATACAAGCTGTGCATAGACTACTCTAAAATATAATAAATATTAATTTCTATAGTATTGTCCCTTGAGAAGATATACTAAAATGGTGGCTGAAATGTGAGGTGTGTACTCATTTTTGTGACATACTGTATATTACTAATATTTAAAATGTACATTATACTAATACTACTACCATTGACAAATTAATAAAACTTAGGCACAGTCACAATATTTCTTTCAGGTTTTAATTTGAATACTAAATCCCCATTACTTGCCAAATTTAATTAATTAAATGATTAATTAATTTTATGCCTTTATTTGATAAATAGAAAAATGTAAATACACAATGCAGAATTTCTGAGGAAAAAAACAAACAAAACAAACCTATTGTAAGAGTAAATGAAAGCCATTTGTATGCATTCAAAGAATTAGAATTATTTAATTAACCAAGTAAAAATTTGGTAACAATAGAAAATAAGGTAAGAAAAAAGTACAACATTTCATAGGGTTCTAAACATGTAATTTTTGTTAAACCTTTAATAAATTAACGTTAAATTGTATAGATTTTCATGATTTTAATTAATTAGACATAATTTTTTTTATTGATACAATTTTATTTAACCATAAAAATGAAAATAACAAAAATAAAAATAACCAAAAAAATAAAACTGATTTCATAGGGCCTACTGAACAAACATACAGTCATAGAACATTTAACACAACATTAGGAAAACAAATACTACATTCACTACTACATTCATTCCAATACTGCCCAAAAACCAACCATAAAAAGCATAACTCTTGTCGGTGCCGATAGCCTGTTGCGCTCCGGGCATCCTGTGTTCAAATCCCGACTCGAGAAGCTTTCCCGATGCATTAAGTATTTTTTTCTGTGCAAATAAAACTAAAATAAAGACTTTATTCCACATTTTCGTCTCTAATGCATCACTTGTCGATACACGTTCACAAGTATACTCAGACACATTCGTGTGGTGCCACTGACGCAAATCATTAGATTTCAATAGCTTTTATACAGCATGAGTCTCTCCACATGTAACATGTTCCTCATCATAATGCTGGATCTGGGTCAGTGCTGGTGCTGCCACGTGCATCGTGGGACTCTCATCAACTTGCATCCACAAGTGACACAGTAGAGATGAAAATGTAGAATAAAGAACGAAGGTCTTCGTTTTTGGGTGAACTAACCCTTTAAGGCTTCTATCTTGTGTGAATTCTAATGAGGCAGTCATGGCCTAAGATGGTAAGAGAGTTGGGCTTGTAACCTGAAGGTCGTTGTTCGATTCCCGCTCCGGCAGGAATTGAAGGTGGGGATTGTGAACGAACAGCACTCTCTACACTTTCAATACCATGACTGAGGTGCCCTTGGATGAGTTCAATTTTGAGTATGTGTCAACTTTTTCCACAGTTTGCAGGTGTAAGGCTTCTCTCCAGTATGGATTCTCATGTGGGTTATAAGGGCTCCTTTTTGATTGAAACTATTTCTACAGTTTGCAGGTGTAAGGCTTTTCTCCAGTGTGAATTCTCATGTCTGTTAAGGCTTCCTTTCTGAGTGAAACTTAGTCCACATTGAAGGCAGGTGTAAGGCTTCTCTCCAGTGTGAATTTTCATGTGGGCTTCAAGATTTCTCTTTAGGGAGAAACTCTTTGCACACTGTTGGCAGGTGTAAGGCTTGTCTCCGTTATGGATTCTCATGTGGGTTATAAGGGCTCCTTTTTGATTGTAACTATTTCCACACAGTTTGCAGGTGTAAGGCTTTTCTCCAGTGTGAATTCTCATGTGCCTGCTAAGGGTTCCATTTTGAGTGAAACTTAGTCCACATTGAGAGCAGGTGTAAGGTTTCTCTCCAGTGTGAATTCTGTTGTGCCTATTAAGAGTTCCTCTTCTTGTGAAACGTTTTGCACATTGTTGGCAGCTAAAATCTCTCCTTCCAGTGTGAGCGCTCATGTGGGCTTTGAGGTTTCTCTGTTGAGAGAAACTCTTTCCACACTGATGGCAGGTGTAAGGCTTCTCTCCAGTGTGAACTCTTAAATGGATTTCAAGGCTTTCTTTTTTAGTGAACATTTTTCCACACTGTTGGCAGATGAAATTACTTCTAGATCCTTCCTTTTGAGCTGTCTTTTGTGTAGTCTCTTCAGTTTGTGAGCAACTAAACAAATTTTCTCCAGTGAAATCATGTTTCTTGTACTGATATTTGTCTTCTATTTCATTTAGTTCTTCGCTTTCCTCTTTCAGCAGCATCAGGTCTAAAGCAGAAAGAGACCAATACAAGTTAATCCCCTGCTCTACATGTTTTGCATGTCTCTTATTTAACACACCTGACTAACGGTTAGAGAGTCGGGCTTGTAACCCGAAGGTCGCTGGTTTGATTCTCGCACCAGCAGGAATTGAAGGTGGGGATTTTGAATGAACAGTGCTCTTTCTACCTTCGATACCATGACTGAGGTGCCCTTAAATAAGGCACCGGACCCCTAATTGTGTGTGTTCACTTCTCACTGCTGTGTGTATGCACTTGGATGGGTTAAATGCAGAGCACCAATTTTGAGTATGGGTCACCGTATTTTTGATTTTCGTTTTTGGGTGAACTAAGTCTTGAATATCTGACTGTTAGCACTGTGCTTATGTAAATGAAGCCATCTTATCAAACACAAGTATAGAGTAGAGATGCACCAATTGACTGGCTAGTGAGCGAAATCGGCCAATTTTTTGCATGATCGGCCCGGATCGTGACCGTAGTCAAAATACTATGTGGGGGGAACAACCACAAAAACGTTCGGAACAACAAATCTAACAAGACACTTAAAACACCATCACTCAGCTGAATATGCATCTCTCTTAGCTAACACACCTGATTCAGATGACCAACTCATTAGAAGTGAGCTCCGTGAATGAACTGTTCCGATTGACATGGTCCCTGAATAGTGTACATTGCTACCTACTCCCTGAGCAGGGGAAATCAGTTGAAGTTTACTACACTTCAGAACATTCATTCACATATTTGCGATACGTCACCGCATACAGCGTCTTCACACACAGCTTCAAATTAAACATACTGTATATGCTCACTTCAATCTAACGCCGGTTTCACACTGCACGCGTATGCAGGACGTAAGCAGCGCGTGCACGGCACGTAAGCAGAGCAGAAGCAGCGCAGTTCTCCGACAACTGTCTGTTATGTGTATTGAATTGTGATATGGAGATTTATTGTAGATTTAAGTAGCAAATGAGAAACGCTAAAATATTGAATACATTTTTAGACAAAGGTCTTAATGATTACCAGTTTGGTTTAAAATTAAAGAAACAGCTTATCAATAACGAAAAGAATGTGTAAAAAGTATGGTATTTGTGGTACAAATCGCCCCTGCCGTTGGGGCTAAAGGCACAATAAATTACAAGATAAGTAATAGATGACTGACTTTGACATTTTTTGACATGACATGGTTAGATTCATATGGTATATATCATATTTTTTTATGGTGATTGTCCAACTTCGAGATAATCACCACGTTTATAATGAAACGTAAATGTAAATCTATATTAAATTATTATAGGATCTAATTCAATACTTTCAGAATCTTCACTTTTAAAAATGATTTTTTTCTGTATTTAAAAATGTTTTATATTAACATTTTAATGACAGTAGCACATATTTATTTATTCTTGTATTTATCAAAACAAGCAGAAAATAGCACAAACTTTGCTAACGTGATTGTTTTGAACAATAGGCTAACTTAGGCGGTGTGAATGCTCTCATTCGTTAACATGGGCGCCGAAAAAAATACGCGCTGCTTACGCATGCAGTGTGAAACCGGCGTAATAGTTTACAGCAAGCGTATATGTTCCATTTGAAGGTCATTAAAGCGTGCGAGACGTGAATTTTCATCTGTGTGTGAAGACGCTGTATGCATTGGCGTATAGCGCAAATATGTGAATGAACGCTCCGAAGTGTAATACCGCTGGATTAACTGGTGACAAGGCAGAAATGCTTCTCTTTATAAAGAAAAATGTGCCATTAATGCTCAAGTAATAGCATTTAGTACTAGCATTGTTATTTCTACCTGTTTAAAGACACAGTGGTCTTTTTGTTATTACAGTTATTGTTGTGAGACGATCCTGTAATTAATGTTTAAAAAATTCTTCCAAAACAAAATTCATTTTTGTCAGTTATATTTTATTTCTAACTGAAGAAAATTTTGTAAATGCTTTGATTACAGGTTTTTTTTTTTTTTTTATTATCTGAATTGGCAAAAATCTGAAACGGCAAGTCACAGTACTGAAAAATCAGAAACGGCCACGAAATATTAGTTAACTTGATGTCATTTGACAGTTTACTCACAATTAAGGGTTTTTATACTGAAAGTAAATTTGGCTGGTCAGAAGTACTTGCTTATTTTTTACGTCACTTTTTAAAAATGTGGGGTACAGTTAATCAAATGCCAAAGCACAGCATTTTGTTTACATACCCCTTCCATCACCTCACAGTTTATATCATTCACTTGCTCTTTATAACTATGCTCCACTCTGATGCTCCTGATCAGTGGTCATTAATTTATTCACCTGATTGTATTAATATAATTTGAATTATTTTCTTTAATTCCTCTCTTTATTTATTTATTTGATATATTTTGTTCTATCTTCTTTCCTGACTGAGTGAGTGTGTCCCAGCACTGGGATTGCATGAGTTAATGCACTCTCAGGGCTGGGTTGCGGCAGGAAGGGCATCCGGCGTAAAACGTGCTAAATCGGCATACATGGTCTTGTTCTAAAAAATAACAACCAAAAATAGATATTTTAGTAAAAATATATGATCTTACTAGAAGAATTGCAGGAAAATGTATAATCGGTTCCATTTGTACAGTCTCAGTGAGCTTTTATGAGTTTTTACGCATTCGCAGAAAGGCGAATTTAACATTTTCTGACATTTCAGTGTGGATGAGAAACTTTTGGAAAATGCTTGACAACACTAGTGTGGACAGAGAAAAATTTAAAACAAATACTTTTCAGTTGTATGGGAATTAATTAAGATGTAGCTTTAGTATCCACTGGCTGTTTTATTTGCTTACCAAATACCTTTAAATTAACAAATGTAGACAGCATGCAGTAGCCAAATATGATTACTCACATTTCAAGGTTTGCTTAAAGTGCTAGAAATCAAATGTTTTTAATATTAGAAGCAGATATTGGGTTTAATTTTACAAAAATAAACTAACTTTCAAATATTGTTTGGGCTAATTCCATATTATTGTTACAACTTAAATACATGATGCTATAATAACATATGGCCAGTGTGAAAGCAGGATATTCTCAGCTGCACTCGAAGGCTGTGTTAGTATTTGTCATGTGATCTCAACACTTCTGTCAAATGTCAAAACATTTTTACACTTGTGTGACATTATTCACAAATACAATTCATTTCAGCTTTGAGAATAAAAAAACAACCTGTTTGTTCCTCAGTATCTTCATGCTTGACTCTGAATGTTTCTTCAATCTTCATGTCTTCACTCTCCTCTTTAATAAACTCCATCTTTGTTTGTTCCTCAGTATCTTCATGTTTGATTAATGTTTCTTCAATCTTCAGGTCGTCACTCTCCTCTTTAATAAACGCCATCTTTATAAAAGTGTCACATGGATCTCTGTTGATTCTTCAGGAGTTTTTCTGTGTTTGAACACTTTGTCCTGTTTAAGATGAGAATAATTAATAGAAAGAAAAAAAAATAGCAAACTAAATCTAAGATTTAGACAGTCAAAGTGAGAGTTAATAGACTTATTACTAGATTATAAATATATACAAATTACACAGCCGTTTACATTTAGGTAGGCTATTTTTAATTTACATTTAGTATGTAATTATTTATACATCATATCTAATATATTACACTCTCATGAAATCATTCTCGGTTGTGATTCACTCGTTTGTGTTTGTTGTTGTCGTTTGTAGTCTGCGTGCCGCTGAATCGAATCACTGAATCATTTCACAAATGATTTGATTCAAATGATTCGGATTCTCAGTTTCTCTCATCACTTCTTATCATCACACGATTGATTCATGATAGAGAGAGAGAACTGAGACGCACCTTCTCTGTTACTGAAGGCTAATGCTTTATTTAACTAACACTAAATAAAACATTACACCATTACATTCAAGAATACTGCATTTATTTTGTATATCGTGTAAAAACGCTTTAATTGATCTAACAGTTGGCATTATTTAAAAACAGAAAACTACAAACCTTTCTTCAGATGAATCACAACAGATGAAGAGCGGGGCGCGTCTTTATGGCGTCACATCACCAGAGCAAATTAAAAGTCCCATTCGTACACCCTTCTCCAAAATCACAAACACATAGAAATGTTGTATATAAAATCGAATTTCGTACCCATATGTTGATGCATTTTCAGTTATTAACATCGATTATACAAGCAGTGATGTAAAAAAATGTTTGGTCATTTTTATGTCCAATAATACTAATTTAAAGAACATATATCTTTTTTTTCCTTGACTCCTTCAACAGGTGAAAGTTTAACGTTTTAGCTGAAATGGCTGGAAATTTTCAGTGTATGAAATATATTCTGGATGAACAATAAATAGGCTATGTCTTGCATATTAACACGCACATCAGACGTCTTTAATGAAAGAGTGCTATCTGTGATGTGCAGAACCGGGATCTGGCAACCCATTACGTGCTACTGTCGTCATTAATGAAAGTGAAAGTAACTGTTGATATCGTCCTTTTAGACACTTTTTAAAAGACTTTAAAATACAGATATATTTAAATCCTTAATCAAATGGCTTATAAATGCTTAAACAGGAATTTGATAGCTGCCAGATGGATATGTGAATCGACATGATCCCAGCCAACATTAGTCCAGCGGTCCATATGGTCTGCTGGCGGTCCGTGGGTCGTATTAATCTTTTAAGTCATCATTTAATATACTTGGATAGTTATAATTATATCAAATAAAATGATTTTATGCAATATTAAATCAATTACACAACTCTTAATAATCGTAAGTTTATTAATAATACTGAATGAACGTTAAAAACACATAAACATCTTAGACTATGTTAAAATATTGACAAAACGATATAGATTTAAATATGTAACAATAAATCTGTAAATGAATTTTATGTGTATATTATAAAAATAAATATTGGGTATAAATAAATGAACTATAAATAAATATAAAAAATAAATTAAGATAAATAAACTATAACATGTAACTTTTTATAAATATAACATTATGACATAATATATTATGATAAATATTTACATATATACACATATCAGTAGCGGCCCGCCCATAGGGGGCGCTGGGGCACCGCCCTCCCTGATAAGAGGGGCTAAAAATGTCAAATATATTTTTACAAATTAAGTTTTTAAATTCGATTTTACCCACCAGTATGTGGCTACATGCGATATGAATAACATATACAACATTTCCCACCTAGTGAAATTCATTCACCAGTGAATTTCCACAGACAGATTTGTATCGTTTCTGTCATGGGGCGCTGAGAAAAAGCGCCCCTGCAGTGCAGCCAAATAGCCAGTCATGTACTGTTGTTAGGGAAAATTAATAAATATGCGGCCAATCAGTCTCTCTGAATTTTATGGTTTTGGGGCGCTGAAAATTCTGCCCCAAGCAGCAGAAAATACCGCGAGATTTAAAGTTTTTTTCTTTTGAGGCGCGGTCAATCAGATAAATTATGGCGAATTTAACGAGCGAAGAGCAGTTTCCACCAAATTCGGTGAGATCAATGCAGTTTAACTCGATCATAGGGGTACAGGCACAATGGTTTGTGTAGATTATGCAGTAACACAATAGATGTCTTTATTCAAGTAAATTGTGAGTGTTTATGTTAGTATTATTATAAGCACAATATATATAAAAAAAAATTCTATATATATATATATATATATATATATATGTGTGTGTGTGTGACCCTGGACCACAAAACCAGTCATAAGGTTAAATTTGACAAAACTGAGATATATACATCATATCAAAGCTCAATAAATAAGCTTTTTATTGATGTATGGTTTGTTAGGATAGGACAATATTTGGCCGAGATACATCTATTTGAAAATCTGGAATCCAAGGGTGCAAAAAAATCTAAATACTGAATACTAGCTGTCCAAATTAAGTTCTTAACAATGCATATTATTAATCAAAAATTACATTTTGATATATTTATAGTAGGAATTTTACAAAAAATCTTCATGGAACATGATCTTTACTTAATTTCCTAATGATTTTTGACAAAAAAGAAAAATCAATAATTTTGACCCATACAATGTATTTTTGGCTATTACTACAAATATACCCCAGCGACTTAAGACTGGTTTTGTGGTCCAGGGTCACACACACACACACACACACACACACACACACACACACACACACATATATATATATATATATATATATATATATATATAGTGTTCCTTCTTTAATTGGACATACATTCAGTTATGTCTAACAACTTGACAAATATATAGTCAATACCATTATAATTAGGTTAAGAAAATTACTGGTCTATAAGCATTTAGGATTTACATAATTAAATATTTAGTAGTTTTTGCATAACAGTTACTTATTATATTGGACTATATTAGACTTTATGAAAATGAATTTATATGCAATGTTTTACTACAAATCAATTTAATTTGACTTTGTCTTTAAACTGAGATCTATCCTGTGGCTCCCTCGTGTGGTTAACATTATTAGTATGGCCTTCATCTCTGAATCACATTAATATAAGTGGCTAATATTTTTTGAATGATTACAAATGTTTAATTATTACTTTACTGATAATACACCCAAACTCAAATTCACAGATTCAGTATCTTATTTCATGCTTCAGTCCTGCTGCCTGCATTAACAGTGTGATTCATTTTTTGGTGCGCCCCCCTAAAATTTTTTAGCACCAGCCGCCACTGCGCAAGAGCATGTAAGGAGAGATGCGCAGTGGTATAATAATACATATTATTGATTACTTATTTGAATCAGTACATTATAACGAAATCAATACCTTAACAATGTAAAGAAGCAGATTTTTACGATCAGAATATTCCTAAACTAGTGAACCCCTGTAGCCTAAAGTTAAGTCCAAGCATCCAGTATGCGTTCATATGGATCTAATACAGAGAAAACCCGGACGATTTCATCAGAGATTGTGAAGAGTCGCGTCCAGATGTCAGAACATAACGTTATTCTTTTCAGCGTGGATTTGGCTTAAAATCACGAGTGATTAAAAGTATTTGAGTGCACAGCGATGTGCAGATCAGATGAATCAATCTGCTGTTAAAATGAACCATCCATTCCTCATATCATCATGCAAAACTAAGAATAAAAAAAGTATAATATGACGATCGGGTGCGAAAAAGAAAAGTATAGGTGCGGGTGGGTAGCGGGCGGATAATTTATTTGAAGCTGCGGATTCGGGTGACGTTTGAGCCCATCCGCGCATCTCTAACGCACACACACAGAGACTCAGTGACAGCAGGTTTCTGATTTCTTTTTTTAATTTTCTTTAATTCATGGAAGCTTGGAATAAATTGATATTAACATCACTTGCTCAGAATGAGTAGATCTGTGTGTGAAAAAAAGTTTTAAAGAGTTTGGATGCTGCACTTTAAAGATATTAAAAAATTACGGTTATGTTTTTTACTACATCTTTAAAAAATCACCACGTCAACACCGTTCAAAATATCCCAAATATGCTCGCAATTTAACATCTTCAGAATCTTCTCTTCATGTTAAAAAAGTTTGGTGTGAATACCTTGTTGTTCTTAGAAGGAGTGTGAATTTGTTTACAGCCTGATTTTTCCAAAAATCCACATTCAAATCAAAATAGCCGGCTTCCTGTTGGTCTTAGCTAATGAGTTTGATTTAGAAAGTTGTCCAGACTGATGAGAACAATATATGTACAGAGTTTGGTGACTGTAGGAAAAACTAACCCCCCAACTTTTGTCAAAAGATGGCGCTATAGAGTGCCTGCTCCACGCCCATTTATGACCTTTTGCCAGTGTCTAACTATCATTAATATTGATGTGTGTGTTGAGTTTCATGAAATTCTAAGCATGTTATCTGCCTCAAAAAGACAGGAATCTAATTTTAAAGTTTGACACGTTGCCATGGCAACAGCATTTGATTTATCATCGACCCCTTTACATATTCTTATCGGCCGTGTTTTGACATTATTTTGATGAAGTTTGAAGATAATCAAGTAAAATTAAGAGGCTGATTTCAAAGGATTTTGAAAATGACACGTTTCCTGCTGCCAGTTGGTGGCGCTATAACTTTGACTCATAATAGTCACATTTATGGAATCGAGCTTCATACAACGAACAAACTGGTGAAGTTTCATAAGAATCAGGCAATGTGTGCAACAGTAATTAGACACTTCCTGTTTCTCATTTCTCGCCATAACTTTGTCGCCTTGCCACGGCCAAACCGTTAGAGATATCAAAAATCCCCTCGCAATTTAGCATCCCCAATGTCTTGAGATCATGCTGACCGAGTTTGGTGACAATCCTATGGAAACCCTGGGAGGAGTACGTTAAATTCCAGAGCATGCGCTTTTTAAACAGCCATAAATATCTCACTTCCTGTTGCGTGGAGCCTATGACATAGAGTACAAAAGTTGTTTGGCTCAGTGAGATCTATATGTGTACCGAGTTTCATATCAGTACGTGCAAGTAAGTGTGCGCAGTACATCAAGTTTTCAAACTGTGTTCCAGGGGGCGCTGTAGAGGCCCTGAACCACGCCCGGGTCCCAGCCTCTGTGGCGTCCTGATGGCTGCAGATTCCGACGTGTGTGCAAATTCTCAAGAGTTTTTGAGTATGTTAAGGCCCCCAAAAGTGCCCGGAAGGTTTAAAAAAAATAAAATAAATTAAAGCTGCAAGCAGCGATGGTAGGGCCCTCGCACTCGGGCTCACCGCCGATCGGTGGCGAATGGTGGGCACTATGCTATTAACACAGTAAATGTAGGAGGAATATGTCAAAGTCATTGATATGTGCCAATCTTCCTGCTGCCAGCTGGTGGCGCTATGCCTATAAATGAATATTGGCATGCAGATGTGTTCAGGCCAGTGCTTTTATCAAACATATGAAGTTTGGTGAAGCTTGAACATGGCATGCTTGAGTGTAAGTCATGACATATCCTGCTGCCAACAGGTGGCGCTATTACAAAATATTGGCTTTTAGATGTCTTCAGGCCAGGACTATTGGCAATCATGTCAAGTTTGGTGCAAATTGTACATTGCATTCTTAAGTTAGTGTAAAACAAGTAATTTGCTGTTGCCAGCTGGTGGCGCTATGACTATAACTAAATATTGGCATGTAAATGTATTCAGGCCAAGACTCTTATCAAACATATTAAGTTTGGGGCTGATTGGACATTGCATGCCTGAGTTACAGTAACTTCCTATTTCATTGCATTAAGAGTATGCTTTAGCACTTAGCTAAATGTTGCTTACATGTTTCTAGCATGTTGCTACCCTATTTAACACTTGTTGATATTTTTAAAATGTTGCTGGGCATCCACAACAGTATTAAACATGTGACTTCCTGTTGCCAGCAGGTGGCACTATGACTATAACTGAATATGGGCATGGGCTTGTGTTCAGACCAGGACTCTTATCAAACATATTAAGCTTGGGTCAGATTGGACTTTGTATGCATGAGTTACAACTTATTTTTCTTTGTATTAATATCATGCTTTAGCTCTCAGCTAAGTGTTGCTAGCATGTTTTAACATGATTCTAGCATGATGCTAGCCTATTTAAAACTTGCTGACGCTTTTTATTATGTTGCTAGGAGTCCGTAACACCATTAAACGTCACTTCCTGTTGTCAGCAGGTGGCGCTGTGACTATAACTGAATATGGGCATGTATATATCTTCAGGCCAGGACTCTTATCAAACGTGAAGTTTGGGGCTGATTGGACATTGCATGTCTGAGTTACAGTAACTTCCTGTTTTATGTCTTTAACAACATGCTTTAGCACTAAGTAAGTGTTGGTAGCATGTTTGAGTACGTTTTAAACTAGTTTAGCACTCAATGGCTTTTTTAGTGTGTTGCTAATAGTGTGTCACAGTGTTAAACATGTCACTTCCTGTTGACAGTAGGTGGCGCTATAACTATAACTGAATATTGGCATGTAGATATCTTCAGGCCAGGACTGTTATCAAACATGTGAAGTTTGGGGCTGATTGGACATTGCATGCCTGAGTTACAGTAACTTCCTGTTTCATTGCATTAAGAGTATGCTTTAGCACTTAGCTAAATGTTGCTAACATGTTATAGCATGTTTCTAGCATGTTGCTACCCTGTTTAACAGTTGTTGAATTTTTTTTAAATGTTGCTAGGCATCCACAACAGTATAAAACATGTGGCTTCCTGTTACCAGCTGGTGGCGCTATGACTATAACTGAATACGGGCATGGGCGTGTGTTTAGGCCAGGATTCTTATCAAACATGTTAAGTTTGGGGCTGATTGGACATTGTATGCCTGAGTTAGAGTAACTTCCTGTTTCATTGTATTATTAGCATGCTTTAGCATATTAGCTAAGTGTTGCTAGCATGCTTTATTATTTTTGTAGCATGTTGAATATTAAGTTTGGGTCAGATTCAACATTATATACATGAGTTACAGCAATTTCCTTTTGTATTTGTATTAATAGCATGCTTTAGCTCTTAGCTAAGTGTTGCTAGCATGTTTTAACATGTTTGTAGCATGTTGCTAGCCTATTTAAGACTTGTTAACGCTTTTCAATATGTTTCTAGGAGTCCGTAACAGTGTTAAACATGTCATTTCCTGTTGTCAGCAGGTGGCGCTATGACTATAACTGAATATGGGCACTGACGTGTGTTCAGGACCGGACTGTCATCAAACATGTGAAGTTTGAGGCAGATCGGACATCGTATGCCTGAGTTATAGCAACTTCCTTTTTCATGGCGAAACATCAAAGTTTGTCCGGCCGCCACGGACACGCCCTTCGACGAAAACTCTAAAGCTTCGCAATTTAACATCGCAAAGGCCTTATGATGACACTCAGCAAATTTGAAGATGATCGGATAAAAACTGTAGGAGGAGTTCGTTAAAGTATGAGGCCTGAAAATGGCAAAAACTGCACAAAAATCGTACAGGAAATTCAATATAACGGACTTCCTGTTGGGTTTCGGATGTTGCACCAGGAGACTTTTTTGTAGGTATTGGTGTGTTACATATGTGTACCGAGTTTCGTACAAGTACGTGAAACGTAGCTCGAGGGGCACTCCGTTGAAATTTTATAGGTGGCGCTATCGAGCCATTTTGCCACACCCACTTTTGAAAACCATATCAGATGTAAATTTTCGCCAGGTCTGATGCGTGTGCAAAGTTTCGTGAGTTTTCGGGCATGTTTAGGCCCTCAAAATGACTTTTCATTTTGGAGAAGAAGAAGAAGAAGAAGAATTAAAGCTGCGAGCAGCGATGAACGGGCCCTCGCACCTGGGCTCACCGCCGACCGGTGGCTTCAGGAAATCAGCAAACGGTGGGCAGTATGCTTTTAAAACAGTAAATATAGAAAAAATATGTCATAAGTCATTTAAATGTGCCAAACTTGCCGCTGCCAGCTGGTGGCGCTATGCCTATAACTGATTATTGGCATGTAGATGTGTTCAGGCCAGCACTATTATCAAACATATGAAGTTTGGTGCAGATTGACCTTGGTATGTTTGAGTTAGTGAAAGATATGATATATCCTGCTGCCAACAGGTGGGGCTATGATAATATCTGAATATTGGCCTTTAGATGTCTTCAGGCCAGGACTCTTACCAAACCTGTGAATTTTGTGGCAGATCAGACATTTTATGGCTAAGTTATAACAACTCAATGAAAACTCAAAATCCTCACAATTTAACATCTCTAAGGCCTCTAGATCAGACTGACCAAATATAATTTAATTAAATGCAATCAATGCAAGGACTTCAGATAATGCCAACTGTGAACCAATATGCAACATTTTCCCTATACTCTGATGATGATGATAAGAACATGATTCATGATGATAACAAAATGTTATTATTGCTTGCTTTACGTCCACCACTTCTGCTTAAATGTCATTGTTACCTATCTGTACAATTTTTGTGTGGATATTGCTTTGCTGGTGACTCCTCCTGTTACAAGGCATCACTCTTAAGTGCTACATAACTAAGAATCAATAAGGAAAACGGTGCCCAGTTGGCACATGCATTCACAGTAACTCTGCTAGTTTGGATTTTAAGTTTACAGAATTGAAAGGGTTAGACTTTAACCCCTTAACTGTCACCCCCATTTTTTTAAATATGCGTGAACGTGCACTATCCTAACTTCAGTTGTTGTAATTCATGAACACTTTGGAATACAGATCTAAGGTTGGTCTCTTTTTAAAGAAGATAATCAGCAGATTATTGCAGAAGTGGAATTTTTTTCAAAAAAATAAAGTATCAACAAATTATAGAAGTTTAAATTTACTGTAAATAAAATGCACTATACAATTTTTATTATATTTTATATAAAATACATATTTTACATAACAGGTTTTATCCTAAATTTGATATCAAATTGAAGCCTCACATCTAAATAAGTTATGTTCCAAATTTGAAGTTGATATGAAAAAAATTAAGGTTCCTGTGAAAGTTTGTTTAGGGCGTTATACCACAAACAGCCACCGGGTGCCATCCAAATGCCATATATATTTTTTATGCATTTTTCTGTCACAAAAGTCTAAATTTTTCAGAGAATTTTCGTTCTATCACAAAATAACCACCAAATATGCAATCCTGAGACTCAGACCTTTCCAATGATATGTTTTTTGTCAAGAATGTAAAAAGTTGTGATTCTAAAAGACCGTAATGCATTTTGTAATATGACACTGCTAAGGGGGAGGAGACCGCCAAACGATTTTAAAGTACCATTTCCATGGTAAAGCAATGTCCGATTTCAAAATGGTTTTCACAGGATGATTCTTGAGATTCTAACCTTTCAAGTGATATATAATTTATGATGGTTACTAAAACATTTGATAGAGAAAAAGGACAACGGAAAAAAGAGCGCCAAGCGTCCCACAGGTGGGACGGTGACAGTTAAGGGGTTAAAATCAACACACAGACACATACACACAAAATATAAAATGTTGCCATCCAGTTTCATTTGTTAAAATTAACTATATTAGTTAACATGACCAATAAATAAATAGCATTTATTAATGTTAATTAATATTAAGCTAAAAGAAGTATTCATATAAAGTTTATGTACTGTGTATTAACATGAACATGAACACAGTTCATGTGGGTGAACAGCAATACACAATAAAGTGCTCTATAAACGCTTCATTCTTTCAAAATATCTTTAAAAATCAAGTTGAGTATTTTAACGGGGTGATATATATATATATATATATATATATATATATATATATATATATATATATATATATATATATATATATATAACTGATCTTAAAATGATGGTTTTCAGATGTTTTGAAGAGATAACAGTAACGTTTGTTTTGTTGTCAAAGTTTGTCTTAATGTTTAATTATTATTATTTTATATTCAATAAATAACACTATGTAAATATTGTCTATCAATGAAGATAAATTGATCATGCTAAAAAGTTGTATTTTTTTAAATCTTATAAATGAATAGGACAAGTTCATGGTACAGTTAAGTAAAAAATAAATAAAAAACAACAACTGCAAAATACGAACAATGAAAGACTTAGTGACCCTTTATATTTTCTCAAAATATCAGACTCTCAAAGATCAGACATATTTATGTAATTACACTACATACAGTATGTGCATTTTGTTCAAAGATGGTCTGTAGAATGGCTCTCTACTCTGTCACCCTCTCTGCCTCTCCCCCCTCCCCCCTGCAATAATGAGCTTCTCTGTGCCTGACTGAACGCACACACATACTGTAGAGACATTCACCAGAGTGACAGCAGGTTTCTGAGTTATCTTTTTAATTTTCTTTAATTCATTGAAGCTTGTATAAAATTTATATTTCCAGCACTTGCTCAGAATGATTAGATCTCTGTGTGAAAAAAGTTTTAAAGAGTTTGGATGCTGCACTTTAAAGATATAAAAATATTTTTTACTATATCTTTAAAAAATCACCATGTCCACACCGTTCAAGATATCCAAAATCCGCTCGCAATTTAACATCTTCAGAATCTTCTCTTCATGTTAAAAAAGTTTGGTGTGAACAGCTGGTTGTTCTTAGAAGTAGTGTGAATTTGTTTACAGCCTGATTTTTCAAAAAATCCACCTTCAAATCAAAATAGCCGGCTTCCTGTTGGTCTTAGCTAATGAGTTTGATTTAGAAAGTTGTCCAGATTGATGAGATTAATATATGTACAGAGTTTGGTGACTGTAGGAAAAACTAACCCCCCAACTTTTGTCAAAAGATGGCGCTATAGAGTGCCTGCTCCACGCCCATTTATGACCTTTTGCCAGTGTCTAACTATCATTAATATTGATGTGTGTGTTGAGTTTCATGAAATTCTAAGCATGTTATCTGCCTCGAAAAGACAGGAATCTAATTTTAAAGTTTGACATGTTGCCATGGCAACAGCATTCGATTTATCATCGACCCCTTTACATATTCTTATCGGCCGTGTTTTGACATGATTTTGATGAAGTTTAAAGAAAATCGAGTAAAATTAAGAGGCTGATTTCAAAGCATTTTGAAAATGACACACTTCCTGCTCCCAGTTGGTGGCGCTATAACTTTGACTCATAATAGTCACATTTATGGAATCGGCATCATACAACGAACAAACTGGTGAAGTTTCATCAGAATCAGGCAATGTGTGCAACAGTTATTAGACACTTCCTGTTTCTCATTTCTCGCCATAACTTTGTCGCCTTGCCACGGCCAAACCGTTCGAGATATCAAAAATCTCCTCGCAATTTAGCGTCCCCAATGTCTTGAGATCATGCTGACCGAGTTTGGTGACAATCCCATGGAATTCCTGGGAGGAGTACGTTAAATTCCAGAGCATGTGCTTTTTAAACAGCCCTAAATATCTCACTTCCTGTCAGGTGGAGCCTATGACATAGAGTACAAAAGTTGTTTGGCTCAGTGAGATCTATATGTGTACCGAGTTTCATATCAATACATGCAAGTATGTGTGCGCAGTACATCAAGTTTTCAAACTGTGTTCCAGGGGGCGCTGTAGAGGCCCTGAACCACGCCCGGGTCCCAGCCTCTTTGGCGTCCTGATGGCCGCAGATTCCGACGTGTGTTCAAATTTTCAAGAGTTTTTGAGTATGTTAAGACCCCCAAAAGTGCCCGGAAGGTTGAAAAAAATAAAAAAAAAAAAAAAAAAAAAATAATAACCCTTAGAAGAACAATAGGGCCTTCGCCCTTTTGGGCTCGGGCCCTAATAATAATTAAAGCTGCAAGCAGCGATGAACGGGCCCTCGCACACGGGCTCACCGCCGACCGGTGGCTTTAGGAACACAGCAAACGGTGGGCAGTATGCTTTTAATACAGTAAATGTAGGAAAAATAGATCAAAGTCACTTAAATGTGCCAAATTACCTGCTGCCAGCTGGTGGCGCTATGCATATAACTGATTATTGGCATGTAGATGTGTTCAGGCCACCACTTTCATCAATCATATGAAGTTTGGTGCAGATTGACCTTGGTATGTTTGAGTTAGTGAAAGATATGATATATCCTGCTGCCAACAGGTGGCACTATGATAATATCTGAATATTGGCCTTTAGGTGTCTTCAGGCCAGGACTCTTACCAAACCAGTGAAGTTTGAGGCAGATCGGACATTTTATGGCTGAGTTATAACAACTTATATGTCTATGGCGAAACATCAAACTTTGTCATGCCGCCACAGACACGCCCTTTAACGAAAACTCAAGATCTTCACAATTTAACATCTCTAAGGCCTCTAGATCAGAATGGCCAAATATAATGTTGACATCATTAAATCTCTAGGAGGAGTTTGATACAAGTCATTTCCTGTTGCCAACAGGTGGCGCTGTGATTATAATAGAATATTGGCCTTCAGATGTGTTCAGGCCAGGACTCTTATCGAATATGTGAAGTTTGAGGCAAATCGGACATTTTATGGCTGAGTTATAACAAGTTTTATATCCATGGCGAGACCTCGAAATTTGTCAGGCCGCCACGGACACGCCCTTTACCGAAAACTCAAGATCTTCACAATTTAACATCGCTACGGCCTTTATATTAGACTGACCAATTTTGGTGTTGATCTGAATAAATCTCTAGGAGGAGTTGGTTGTAGAGTACAGCATGACACTTCCTGTTGCCTGCAGGTGGCGCTATGACTATAACTGAATATGGGCATCTAGATGTCTTCAGGTCAGGAGTGTTATCACACATGTGAAGTTTGGGACAGATAGGACATTGTATGCCTGAGTTATAGCAACTTCCTTTTTCATGGCGAAACATCGAAATTTGCGAGGCCGCCACGGACACGCCCTCCGATGAAAACTCTAGATCTTCACAATTTAACGTCACAAAGGGCTTTAGACTAGACTCTGCAAATTTGGCGTTGATCCGAATAAATCTGTAGGAGGAGTTCGTTCAAGTACGACACCTGAAAAAGGCAAAAATGACACAAATTTTGCTGAGAATATTAATATTAACCGACTTCCTGTTGGGTTCCGGATTTTGTTCCAAGAGGCTTTTTTGTAGGTATTGGTGAGTTACATGTGTGTACCGATTTCGGTGCATGTACGTGAATCACAGCTGAAAGCGCACATCGCTGAACGTCTAAAGGTGGCGCTGTCGAGCCATTTTGCCACACCCACTTCTGAAACCCAAATCAGACGTAAATTTTTGCCAGGTTTGATGTGTGTGCAAAGTTTTGTGAGTTTTCGGGAATGTTTAGGTCCTCTAAAATGCGATTCACTTTGGAGAAGAAGAATAATAATAATAATAATAATTAAAGCTGCAAGCAGCGATGAACGGGCCCTCGCACACGGGCTCACCGCCGACCGGTGGCTTTAGGAACACAGCAAATGGTGGGTAGTATGCTTTTAATACAGTAAAAATAGGAGAAATATGTCAAAGTCACTTAAATGTGCCAAATTTCCTGCTTCCAGCTGGTGGCGCTATGCCTATAACTGATTATTGGCATGTAGATGTGTTCAGGCTGGCACTTTCATCAAACATATAAAGTTTGGTGCAGATTGACCTTGGTATGTTTGAGTTAGTGAAATATATGATATATCCTGCTGCCAACAGGTGGCGCTATGATAATATCTGAATATTGGCCTTTAGGTGTCTTCAGGCCAGGACTCTTACAAAACCTGTGAAGTTTGAGGCAGATCGGACATTTTATGGCTGAGTTATAACAACTTCTATGTCCATGGCGAAACATCAAACTTTGTGACGCCGCCACGGACACGCCCTTTAACGAAAACTCAAGTTCTTCGCAATTTAACATCTCTAAGACCTCTAGATCAGACTGACTGAAGATAATGTTGATATCATTAAATCTCTAGGAGGAGTTTGCTACAAGTAATTTCCTATTGCCAACAGGTGGCGCTGTGATTATAATAGAATATTGGCCTTCAGATGTGTTCAGGCCAGGACTCTTATCGAACATGTGAAGTTTGAGGCAAATCGGACATTTTATGGCTGAGTTATAACAAGTTTTATATCCATGGCGAGACCACGAAATTTGCCAGGCCGCCACGGACACACCCTTCAACGAAAACTCAAGATCTTCACAATTTAACATCGTTAAAGCCTTTTTATTAGACTGACCGATTTTGGTGTTGATCTGATTAAATCTTTTGGAGGAGTTTGTTGCAGAGTACAGCATGACACTTCCTGGTGCCAGCAGGTGGCGCTATGAGTAAAACTGAATATGGGCATGTAGATGTCATCAGGTCAGGAGTGTTATCACACATGTGAAGTTTGGGGCAGATCGGGCATTTTATGCCTGAGTTATAGCAACTTCCTTTTTCATGGCGAAGCATCGAAATTTGCCAGGCCGCCACGGACACGCCCTCCGATGAAAACTCTAGATCTTCGCAATTTAACGTCACAAAGGGCTTTAGATTAGACTCACCAAATTTGCCGTTGATCCGAATAAATCTCTAGGAGGAGTTCGTTCAAGTATGACGCCTGAAAATGGCAAAAATTACACAAATTTTGCTAAGAAAATTAAAAATAACCGACTTCCTGTTGGGTGCCAAATTTTGCTCCAAGAGGCTTTTTTGTAGGTATTGGTGAGCTACATGTGTGTACCGATTTTCGTGCATGTACGTGAATCACAACTGAAAGCGCACACCGCGGAACGTGTAAAGGTGGCGCTATCGAGCCATTTTGCCACACCCACTTCTGCAACCCATATAAGACGTAAATTTTCGCCAGGTCTGATGTGTGTGCGAAGTTTCATGAGTTTTCGGGTATGTCTAAGCCCTCAAAAATGCGATTCATTTTGGAGAAGAATAATAATAATAATAATAATAATTAAAGCTGCAAGCAGCGATGAACGGGCCCTCGCACACGGGCTCATCGCCGACCGGTGGCTTTAGGAACACAGCAAATGGTGGGTAGTATGCTTTTAATACAGTAAAAATAGGAGAAATATGTCAAAGTCACTTAAATGTGCCAAATTTCCTGCTGCCAGCTGGTGGCGCTATGCCTATAACTGATTATTGGCATGTAGATGTGTTCAGGCCACCACTTTCATCAAACATATGAAGTTTGGTGCAGATTGACCTTGGTATGTTTGAGTTAGTGAAAGATATGATATATCCTGCTGCCAACAGGTGGCACTATGATAATATCTGAATATTGGCCTTTAGGTGTCTTCAGGCCAGGACTCTTACCAAACCTGTGAAGTTTGAGGCAGATCGGACATTTTATGGCTGAGTTATAACAACTTCTATGTCCATGGCGAAACATCAAACTTTGTCACGCCGCCACAGACACGCCCTTTAACGAAAACTCAAGATCTTCACAATTTAACATCTCTAAGGCCTCTAGATCAGACTGACCAAATATAATGTTGATATCAATAAATTTCTAGGAGGAGTTTGATACAAGTCATTTCCTGTTGCCAACAGGTGGCGCTGTGATTATAATAGAATATTGGCCTTCAGATGTGTTCAGGCCAGGACTCTTATCGAATATGTGAAGTTTGAGGCAAATCGGACATTTTATGGCTGAGTTATAACAAGTTTTATATCCATGGCGAGACCTCGAAATTTGTCAGGCCGCCACGGACACGCCCTTTACCGAAAACTCAAGATCTTCACAATTTAACATCTCTAAGGCCTTTATATTAGACTGACCGATTTTGGTGTTGATCTGTATAAATCTCTAGGAGGAGTTGGTGGTAGAGTACAGCATGACACTTCCTGTTGCCAGCAGGTGGCGCTATGACTATAACTGAATATGGATATGTAGATGTCATCAGGTCAGGAGTGTTATCACACATGTGAAGTTTGGGACAGATCGGACATTTTATGCCTAAGTTATAGCAACTTCCTTTTTCATGGCGAAACATCGAAATTTGCGAGGCCGCCACGGACACGCCCTCTGATGAAAACTCTAGATCTTCACAATTTAACGTCACAAAGGGCTTTAGATTAGACTCACCAAATTTGCTGTTGATCGGAGTAAATCTCTAGGAGGAGTTCGTTCAAGTACGACGCTTGAAAATGGCAAAAATGACACAAATTTTGCTAAGAAAATTAATAATAACCGACTTCCTGTTGGGTTTCGGATTTTGTCCCAGGAGGCTTTTTTGTAGGTATTGGTGAGATACATGTGTGTACCGATTTTCATGCATGTACGTGAATCATAGCTGAAAGCGCACACCGCGGAACGTGTAAAGGTGGCGCTATCGAGCCGTTTTGCCACACCCATCTCTGAAACCCATATCAGACATCCATTTTCGCCAGGTTTGATGTGTGTGCAAAGTTTCATGAGTTTTCGGGTATGTTTAGGCCCTCAAAAATGCGATTCATTCCGGAGAAGAAGAATAATAATAATAATTAAAGCTGCAAGCAGCGATGAACGGGCCCTCGCACACGGGCTCACCGCCAACCGGTGGCTTTAGGAACACAGCAAATGGTGGGTAGTATGCTTTTAATACAGTAAAAATAGGAGAAATATGTCAAAGTCACTTAAATGTGCCAAATTTCCTGCTTCCAGCTGGTGGCGCTATGCCTATAACTGATTATTGGCATGTAGATGTGTTCAGGCTGGCACTTTCATCAAACATATAAAGTTTGGTGCAGATTGACCTTGGTATGTTTGAGTTAGTGAAATATATGATATATCCTGCTGCCAACAGGTGGCGCTATGATAATATCTGAATATTGGCCTTTAGGTGTCTTCAGGCCAGGACTCTTACAAAACCTGTGAAGTTTGAGGCAGATCGGACATTTTATGGCTGAGTTATAACAACTTCTATGTCCATGGCGAAACATCAAACTTTGTGACGCCGCCACGGACACGCCCTTTAACGAAAACTCAAGTTCTTCGCAATTTAACATCTCTAAGACCTCTAGATCAGACTGACTGAAGATAATGTTGATATCATTAAATCTCTAGGAGGAGTTTGCTACAAGTAATTTCCTATTGCCAACAGGTGGCGCTGTGATTATAATAGAATATTGGCCTTCAGATGTGTTCAGGCCAGGACTCTTATCGAACATGTGAAGTTTGAGGCAAATCGGACATTTTATGGCTGAGTTATAACAAGTTTTATATCCATGGCGAGACCACGAAATTTGCCAGGCCGCCACGGACACACCCTTCAACGAAAACTCAAGATCTTCACAATTTAACATCGTTAAAGCCTTTTTATTAGACTGACCGATTTTGGTGTTGATCTGATTAAATCTTTTGGAGGAGTTTGTTGCAGAGTACAGCATGACACTTCCTGGTGCCAGCAGGTGGCGCTATGAGTAAAACTGAATATGGGCATGTAGATGTCATCAGGTCAGGAGTGTTATCACACATGTGAAGTTTGGGGCAGATCGGGCATTTTATGCCTGAGTTATAGCAACTTCCTTTTTCATGGCGAAGCATCGAAATTTGCCAGGCCGCCACGGACACGCCCTCCGATGAAAACTCTAGATCTTCGCAATTTAACGTCACAAAGGGCTTTAGATTAGACTCACCAAATTTGCCGTTGATCCGAATAAATCTCTAGGAGGAGTTCGTTCAAGTATGACGCCTGAAAATGGCAAAAATTACACAAATTTTGCTAAGAAAATTAAAAATAACCGACTTCCTGTTGGGTGCCAAATTTTGCTCCAAGAGGCTTTTTTGTAGGTATTGGTGAGCTACATGTGTGTACCGATTTTCGTGCATGTACGTGAATCACAACTGAAAGCGCACACCGCGGAACGTGTAAAGGTGGCGCTATCGAGCCATTTTGCCACACCCACTTCTGCAACCCATATCAGACGTAAATTTTCGCCAGGTCTGATGTGTGTGCGAAGTTTCATGAGTTTTCGGGTATGTCTAAGCCCTCAAAAATGCGATTCATTTTGGAGAAGAATAATAATAATAATAATAATAATAAACGAAGCAGATCCAATAGGGTCCTCACACCATCGGTGCTCGGGCCCTAATAATAAACGAAGCAGATCCAATAGGGTCCTCACACCATCGGTGCTCGGGCCCTAATTAAAGCTGCAAGCAGCGATGAACGGGCCCTCGCACACGGGCTCACCGCCGACCGGTGGCTTTAGGAACACAGCAAACGGTGGGCAGTATGCTTTTAATACAGTAAATGTAGGAAAAATAGATCAAAGTCACTTAAATGTGCCAAACTTCCTGCTGCCAGCTGGTGGCGCTATGCCTATAACTGATTATTGGCATGTAGATGTGTTCAGGCCAGCACTTTGATCAAACATATGAAGTTTGGTGCAGATTGACCTTGGTATGTGTGAGTTAGTGCAAGATATGATATATCCTGCTGCCAATAGGTGGCGCTATAATAATATCTGTATATTGGCCTTTAGATGTCTTCAGGCCAGGACTTTTACCAAACATGTGAAGTTTGAGGCAGATCGGACATTTTATGGCTGAGTTATAACAACTTTTATGTCCATGGCGAAACATCAAACTTTGTCAGGCCGCCATGGACACGCCCTTTAACGAAAACTCAAGATCTTCACAATTTAACATCTCTAAGGCCTCGAGATCAGACTGACCAAATATAATGTTGATATCATTAAATCTCTAGGAGGAGTTTGGTACAAGTCATTTCCTATTGCCAACAGGTGGCGCTGTGATTATAATAGAATATAGGCCTTCAGATTGGTTCAGGCCAGGACTCTTATCGAACATGTGAAGTTTGAGGCAAATCGGACATTTTATGGCTGAGTTATAACAAGTTTTATATCCATGGCGAGACCACGAAATTTGCCAGGTCGCCACGGACACACCCTTCAACGAAAACTCAAGATCTTCGCAATTTAACATCATTAAGGCCTTTATATTAGACTGACAGATTTTGGTGTTGATCTGATTAAATCTTTTGGAGGAGTTTGTTGCAGAGTACAGCATGACACTTCCTGGTGCCAGCAGGTGGCGCTATGAGTAAAACTGAATATGGGCATGTAGATGTCATCAGGTCAGGAGTGTTATCACACATGTGAAGTTTGGGGCAGATCGGGCATTTTATGCCTGAGTTATAGCAACTTCCTTTTTCATGGCGAAGCATCGAAATTTGCCAGGCCGCCACGGACACGCCCTCCGATGAAAACTCTAGATCTTCGCAATTTAACGTCACAAAGGGCTTTAGATTAGACTCACCAAATTTGCCGTTGATCCGAATAAATCTCTAGGAGGAGTTCGTTCAAGTATGACGCCTGAAAATGGCAAAAATTACACAAATTTTGCTAAGAAAATTAAAAATAACCGACTTCCTGTTGGGTGTCAAATTTTGCTCCAAGAGGCTTTTTTGTAGGTATTGGTGAGCTAGATGTGTGTACCAATTTTCGTGCATGTACGTGAATCACAACTGAAAGCGCACACCGCGGAACGTGTAAAGGTGGCGCTATCGAGCCATTTTGCCACACCCACTTCTGCAACCCATATCAGACGTAAATTTTCGCCAGGTCTGATGTGTGTGCGAAGTTTCATGAGTTTTCGGGTATGTCTAAGCCCTCAAAAATGCGATTCATTTTGGAGAAGAATAATAATAATAATAATAATAATTAAAGCTGCAAGCAGCGATGAACGGGCCCTCGCACACGGGCTCACCGCCGACCGGTGGCTTTAGGAACACAGCAAATGGTGGGTAGTATGCTTTTAATACAGTAAAATAGGAGAAATATGTCAAAGTCACTTAAATGTGCCAAATTTCCTGCTGCCAGCTGGTGGCGCTATGCCTATAACTGATTATTGACATGTAGATGTGTTCAGGCCACCACTTTCATCAAACATATGAAGTTTGGTGCAGATTGACCTTGGTATGTTTGAGTTAGTGAAAGATATGATATATCCTGCTGCCAACAGGTGGCGCTATGATAATATCTGAATATTGGTCTTTAGGTGTCTTCAGGCCAGGACTCTCACCAAACCTGTGAAGTTTGAGGCAGATCGGACATTTTATGGCTGAGTTATAACAACTTCTATGTCCATGGCGAAACATCAAACTTTGTCATGCAGCCACAGACACGCCCTTTAACGAAAACTCAAGATCTTCGCAATTTAACATCTCTAAGGCCTCTAGATCAGACTGACCAAATATAATGTTGATATCATTAAATCTCTAGGAGGAGTTTGATACAAGTCATTTCCTGTTGCCAACAGGTGGCGCTGTGATTATAATAGAATATTGGCCTTCAGATGTATTCAGGCCAGGACTCTTATCGAATATGTGAAGTTTGAGGCAAATCGGACATTTTATGGCTGAGTTATAACAAGTTTTATATCCATGGCGAGACCTCGAAATTTGTCAGGCCGCCACGGACACGCCCTTCAACAAAAACTCAAGATCTTCGCAATTTAACATCGCTAAAGCCTTTTTATTAGACTGACCGATTTTGGTGTTGATCTGATTAAATCTCTTGGAGGAGTTTGTTGCAGAGTACAGCATGACACTTCCTGTTGCCAGCAGGTGGCGCTATGAGTAAAACTGAATATGGGCATGTAGATGTCATCAGGTCAGGAGTGTTATCACACATGAGAAGTTTGGGACAGATCGGACATTGTATGCCTGAGCTATAGCAACTTCCTTTTTCATGGCGAAACATCGAAATTTGCGAGGCCGCCATGGACACGCCCTCCGATGAAAACTCTAGATCTTCACAATTTAACGTCACAAAGGGCTTTAGACTAGACTCTGCAAATTTGGCGTTGATCCGAATAAATCTCTAGGAGGAGTTCGTTCAAGTATGACGCCTGAAAATGGCAAAAATGACACAAATTTTGTTGAGAATATTAATATTAACCGACTTCCTGTTGGGTTCCGGATTTTGCTCCAAGAGGCTTTTTTGTAGGTATTGGTGTGTTACATGTGTGTACCGATTTCCGTGCATGTACGTGAATCACAGCTGAAAGCGCACACCGCTGAACGTCTAAAGGTGGCGCTGTCGAGCCATTTTGCCACACCCACTTCTGAAACCCATATCAGACGTAAATTTTCGCCAGGTTTGATGTGTGTGCAAAGTTTCATGAGTTTTCGGGTATGTCTAAGCCCTCAAAAATGCGATTCATTTTGGAGAATAATAATAATAATAATAATAATAATAATAATAATAATAAACGGAGCAGATTCAATAGGGTCCTCACACCATCGGTGCTCGGGCCCTAATAAACGAAGCAGATCCAATAGGGTCCTCACACCATCGGTGCTCGGGCCCTAATAAACGAAGCAGATCCAATAGGGTCCTCACACCATCGGTGCTCGGGCCCTAATAATAAACGGAGCAGATTCAATAGGGTCCTCACACCATCGGTGCTCGGGCCCTAATAAACGGAGCAATTCCAATAGGGTCCTCGCACTGTAGTGCTCGGGCCCTAATTAAAGCTGCAAGCAGCGTTGACCGGGCCCTCGCCGTCTGGCAGTCGCCATCCCGATAGCATCAGGAAAACGGTGCCCAGTTGGCACATGCATTCACAGTAACCCTTTGGACTAACCCTAACTGTCTCTCCTCCTGTCTGACTCTTTCTCTTGCCACCCATCCCCCCTCCTTACACTCAGCCACTTACCACACAAACACACACATAGAGTGCAGAGCAGAGTGAGATCAGATATGTTTTTTAATTTTCTTTCATTCGTGGAGTTTTGTATAATTATGAAATTAACTGTGTTTGATCAGAATGAATAGTTATTTGTATGAAAAAAAGTTTCAAAGAGTTAGGATGCTGCACTTTAAATATATAATAAATCACTGAAAATTGAAAATGGAAAATGAAATTCTAGGCACGCTATCTGCCTCAAAAACACAGGAAACAAATATTTGAATGTATTTTTTATTTTTATTTATTTGCCATGGCAACAGCATTTGATGCATCAGGGACGCCTTTACAGACTCTCATCGGCCGTGTTTTTACATTATTCTGATGAAGTTTGAAGAAAATCGAGTACAAATATATTGTTCGTTGTTCGTTCGTGTTTGTTAGTTCATTAACCATTGTTAACAAAAGAGACCCTATTTTAAATAGTTACCATGTTTTATGATCTACAACCATTTTTAAATATTATTTTAATGATCTATAAGCATCTGTGAAATAATTATAAACAAATATATTAAAAATAAATACATATTAACATAGTTGATGTATTTGTTTCCCATTCTAATTAAGTGAACTGAGCAGTATAGTGTCATACTTATAAGATTTTTTTATTCTATCAGTGAGATTGTATATATGTATATAAATCATATAAGTTTTCCTTAAAAGATTAAAAAAAAGATTTTAATGCTCTTTAAGCACCTATACAAAATAATTATGTAAAAGTACACTGACAGTACAGTATATATCAACTGATTCTATGGATTATTTTCATTCTTATACACTGAGAATGAGCTAAATAGCATTATAGTTCAAACGATTCCTTATCTTATGAGGACCTCTAGTGTTCATCCCTGGTACTAGAGCTTTAATCTGACAAATTTATATGACACTTTTAATGTTTTTGGAGCCTCTGAGCATGATAACATTTTGAAACTACACGTATTTCCTAAGAATTTCTTGTTCTTTATATGTAAAAATTTTTGATGAGTTAGAATAATGCAATTTAAAGATATATGGAAATAACTCTCCATCTTTTTTTACTGTTACTTTCATAAATCACCACATCAACACCGTTCAAGATATCCCAAAGCCGTTCACATTTTAACATCTTCAGTATCTTGGCATCATGTTGACAAAGTTTGGTGTGCACTGTCTGATTCTGCTATGAGTGATATGAATTTATTCACAGCTATATTTTTCCAAAAATCCACATTCAAATCAAAATAGCTGACTTCCTGTTGGTCGTAGCTAATGGGTGTAAATTTTTTGCAAAAAAAATCTGGTGATCAAAAATGATTAGGCTGTAGTTAAGAACTGTTAGTTTTATGGACAGTTATAATGTTTTGTATATGCAGACAAGGGCTTTATGATGGGCCTGATTTGAATTTAGAAAAATGTTTTATTTCTTAAACATGTTTGAAGTTCTTAATAGATTTCACTGTTGCACATTTAGTCTTTTTATTTTTTTTACAGTAATGTGCATTTTGCAGTTTGTTTACATGGTGTACATTGGATGCTCATATTTATGACTTCTTGTTACAGTATTCATTTAAAATAAGAGTTGTTTAAAATAAACAACTGTGTGCACCCTATTATTAATGTAGATGTGTATTTCAGTAATAAACTTAAGTAGGGGAGTTTTAAGTTACCAGCATTTATATCAAAATATGGATCCCATGTCTGCAAAACTAACATTTTAAATGAAATATTGATAGCTAATCGATATCGAATCGAATTGAATCGAATCGAAACCATAAAAATAAGAATCGAATCGAATTGCCAAATTGGTCACAATACCCAGCCCTAATTCACATTCTAATGAATAAACAACCAAGAGTTTAAATATTCCCTTCTATCTCCTCCTCTCTGACTCTCTCTTTCCACCCATCCCCCCTCCCCACTCTCACCCTAACACTCAAAAAACACACACCCACTTACCACGCACACACATAAGTGCAGAGCAGAGAGGGATCAGATTTGTTTTTTAATTTTCATTAATTCATAGATCTTTGTATAATTATGAAATGAACTGTGTCTGATCAGAATGTCTAGTAGTCTGTATGAAAAAAGTTTCAAAGACTTTGGATGTTGCACTTTAAAGATATAATAAAATTACGGCTATCTTTTTTTACTCCGATTTCAATCAATCACCACATCAACACCGTTCAAGATATCCTAAATCTGCTCGCAATTTAGCATCTTCAGAATGTTGGCATCATGTCAAAAAAGTTTGGTGTGAATTGGTTGGTTTTCCCGAGAGAAGTATATAAAATTCCACAGCCTGATTTTTCCAAATATCCACATTCAAATCAAAATAGCCGACTTCCTGTCGATCGTAGCTAATGGGTGTAAATTAGAAATGTTTCTGGCTTGATGAGATCAATATATGTACCGAGTTTGGTGACTGTAGGACAAACTAAACCCCCAACTTTTGTCAAAAGGTGGCGCTATGGAGCGCCTGCTCCACGCCCATTTATGGGCTTTTATCAGTGTCTAAATATCATTAATACAGATGTGTGTGTGAAGTTTCATGAAATTCTGAGTATTTTAAGTGGCTCCAAAACACAAAAAGCTAAAGTTAAAGTTTGACACGTTGCCATGGCAACATGTTAAAAGTTATCGATAATGCAATTCACAGATTCTGATTGGCCATGTTTCAACATTATTGAGATGAAGTTTGAAGCAAATTGAGTAAAATTAAGAGGTTGATTTAAAAACATTTAGAAAACGTTGCGCTTTGTGCTGCCAGTTGGTGGCGCTATAACTTTGACTCCTAATAGTCACATCTCTGTGATCGGCATCATAAGATGAACAAACTGCTGAAGTTTGGTCAAAATCAGACAAAGTGTGTTAAAGTTATTAGACACTTCCTGTTTCTCATTTCTCGCCATAACTTTGTCGCCCCGCCACGGCCAAACCGTTCGAGATATCAAAAATCCCCTGGCAATTTTGCGTCCCCAATGTCTTGAGATCATGCTGACCGAGTTTGGTGGCCATCGGTGGAAAGGTCTAGGAGGAGTATTTCAAATTCCATTGCATGCGCTTTTTAGACATCCCTGAATAGCTGACTTCCTGTTTGGTGAAGCACGGACTGTGAGCACGGAAGTTGTTCGGCCCGATGAGGTCTATACGTGTATGAATTTTGGTGACTGTAGATCAATTGGTGTGCGCTCCAGAGTCCCTCAAAAGTCGCAATTTTTAACGCTGTGCCACGCCCCCCCCAGGTGACCCCCCCATGTCAAAGTCTGTCCGGCCCTGATGGCCGCAGGTTCCAATGTGTGTGCAAATTTTCAAGAGTTTTCGTGTATGTTAAGGGCCCCGAAATCCCCCAAAACATTGAAAAAAAAAAAAATAATAATTAAAGCTGCAAGCAGCGATGAACGGGCCCTCGCACCCGGGCTCACCGCCGACCGGTGGCTTTAGGAAAACAGCAAACGGTGGGCATTATGCTTTTAAAACAGTAAATGTAGGAAAAATAGATCAAAGTCACTTAAATGTGCCAAACCTCCTGCTGCCAGCTGGTGGCGCTATGCCTGTAACTGATTATTGACATGTAGATGTGTTCAGGCCAGCACTTTCATCAAACATATGAAGTCTGGTGCAGATTGACCTTGGTATGTTTAAGTTAGTGCAAGATATGATATATCCTGCTGTCAATAGGTGGCGCTATGATAATATCTGAATATTGGCCTTAAGATGTCTTCAGGCCAGGACTCTTATCAAACATGTGAAGTTTGAGGCAGATTGGACATTTTATGGCTGAGTTATAACAACTTCTATGTCCATGACCAAACATCAAACTTTGTCAGGCCACCACGGACACGCCCTTCAACGAAAACTCAAGATCTTCGCAATTTAACATCACTAAAGCCTTTTTATTAGACGGACCGATTTTAGTGTTGATCTGTATAAATCTCTTGGAGGAGTTTGTTGTAGAGTACAGCATGACACTTCCTGTTGCCAGCAGGTGGCGCTATGACTATAACTGAATATGGGAATGTAGATGTCTTCAGGTCAGGAGTGTTATCACACATGTGAAGTTTGGGACAGATCGGACATTGTATGCCTGAGTTATAGAAACTTCCTTTTTCATGGCGAAACATCGAAATTTGCGAGACCGCTATGGACACGCCCTCCAATGAAAACTCTAGATCTTTGCAATTTAACGTCACAAAGTGCTTTAGATTACACTCAGCAAATTTGGCGTTAATCCGGATAAATCTCTAGGAGGAGTTCGTTCAAGTACGAGGCCTGAAAATGGCAAAAATGACTAAATTTGCTGAGAAAATTAAAAATAACCGACTTCCTGTTGGGTGTCAAATTTTGCTCCAAGAGGCTTTTTTGTAGGTATTGGACCCTATTTTAAATAGTTACCATGTTTTATGGTCTACAAGCATTTTTAAATATTATTTTAATAGTCTATAAGCATCTGTGAAATAATTATAAACAAATATATTGAAAATAAATACATATTAACTTAGTTGACTTTTTGGCCTTTTTGTATTTGTTTCTCATTCTAATTAAGTGAACTGAGCAGTATAGTGTCATACTTATAAGATACTTTGTTCTATCAGTGAGAGTGTATATATGTATTTAAATCACATAATTTTTCCTTAAAAGATAAAAAAAATATTTTAATGCTCTTTAAGCACCTATACAAAATAATTATGTAAAATTACACTGACAGTACAGTACATATCAACTGATTCTATGGATTATTGTCATTCTTATACACTGACAATGAGCTAAATAGCATTAGAGGTCAAACGATTCCTTATCTTATGAGGACCTCTAGTGTTCATCCCTGGTATTAGAGCTTTAATCTGACGAATTTATTTGACACTTTTAATGTTTTTGGGGCCTCTGAGCATGATAACATTTTGAAACTACACGTATTTCCTAAGAATTTCTTGTTCTTTATATGTAAAAAGTTTTGATGAGTAAGAATAATGCAATTTAAAGATATATGAAAATAACTCTTCATCTTTTTTATTGTTACTTTCATAAATCACCACATCAACACCGTTCAAGATATCCCAAAGCCGTTCACAATATAGGGAACATTTTCCCTATATTCTGAGGATGATGATAAGAAGATGTAATTCATGATGATAACAAAATGTTATTATTGCTTGCTTTACGTCCACCACTTCTGCTTAAATGTCATCGTTACCTATCTGTTCCATTTGTGTGTTGACATTGCTTTGCAGGTGACTCCTGTTATAAGACATCACTCTTAAGCGCTACATAACTAAGAATCAATTAGGAAAACGGTGCCCAGTTGGCACATGCATTCACAGTAACCCTCTGCCAGTTTGGATTTAAAGTTTACAGAAATGAAAGGGTTACATTTTTAAATCAACACACAGACAAATACACACTAAATATACAACTTTACCATCCAGTTTCATTTGTTAACATTGTTAACATGAACAATAATAAATAGCATTTATTAATGTTAATTAATATTAACCTAAAAAAGTACTCATATATTGTTTAAAGGTAAATTAGTATCTTTTAACATAGTGTATGTACTGTGAATTAACATGAACATGAACAGTTCATGTGGGTATACAACAATACACAATAAAGTGCTCAATAAACGCTTCATTCTTTCAAAATATCTTTAAAAATCAAGTTGGGTATTGTAATGGGGCGATATATAAATATAACTCATCTTAAAATGGTACAATTTTCAGATGTTTTGAACAGATAACAGCAAAGTTTGTTTTGTTGTCAAAGTTTGTCTTGAAATTGTTAGTGTTTTTTTTTTATTGAATCAAAAATTTTAATTATGAAAATAAATGTCTATCAATGAAGATAAATCGCTCATGCTAAAAAGCTGTATTTTTCTTAATCTTTTGCTATGTGACTGAATAGGACAAGTTCATGGTACAGTTCAGTAAAAAATAAATAAAAAACAACAACTGCAATATACAAAGAATGAAAGAGTTCGTGACCCTTTATATTTTCTCAAAGATCAGACTCTCAAAGTTCAGACTTATTTATGCAGATTAAACTACAGCAATGTGCAATGTGCAAATTGCATCTTCCTCAAAGATGGTCTTAAGCAAAACAGCATGTTCCACTGGTCTCTCTCCCTTTCACCCCTCCCCCCTTCAGTCACTCTTAGTGTCAACACAGACTGTCAGCCCAGTGACAACAGTTTACTGATTTCTTTTTTTAATTTTCTTTAATTCATAGAAGCTTGAATAACTATGATATTACCAGCACTTGCTCATAATGATTAGATCTCTGTGTGAAAAAAGTTTTAAAGAGTTTGGATGCTGCACTTTAAAGATATAAAAAATTAGGGTTATGCTTTTTAAAAAATCACCACGTCAACACCGTTCAAGATATCCCAAATCCGCTCGCAATTTAACATCTTCAGAATCTTCTCTTCATGTTAAAAAAGTTTGGTGTGAATACCTTGTTATTCTTAGAAGGAGTGTGAATTTGTTTACAGCCTGATTTTTCCAAAAATCCACATTCAAATCAAAATAGCCGGCTTCCTGTTGGTCTTAGCTAATGAGTTTGATTTAGAAAGTTGTCCAGATTGATGAGAACAATATATGTACAGAGTTTGGTGACTGTAGGAAAAACTAACCCCCCAACTTTTGTCAAAAGATGGCGCTATAGAGTGCCTGCTCCACGCCCATTTATGACCTTTTGCCAGTGTCTAACTATCATTAATATTGATGTGTGTGTTGAGTTTCATGAAATTCTAAGCATGTTATCTGCTTCGAAAAGACAGGAATCTAATTTTAAAGTTTAACACGTTGCCATGGCAACAGCATTTGATTTATCATCGTACCCTTTACATATTCTTATCGGCCGTGTTTTGACATTATTTTGATGAAGTTTGAAGAAAATCAAGTAAAATTAAGAGGCTGATTTCAACGCATTTTGAAAATGACACGCTTCCTGCTACCAGTTGGTGGCGCTATAACTTTGACTCATAATAGTCACATTTATGGAATCGGCATCATACAACGAACAATCTGGTGAAGTTTCATCAGAATCAGGCAATGTGTGCAACAGTTATTAGACACTTCCTGTTTCTCATTTCTCGCCATAACTTTGTCGCCTTGCCACGGCCAAACCGTTCGAGATATCAAAAATCCCCTCGCAATTTAGCATCCCCAATGTCTTGAGATCATGCTGACCGAGTTTGGTGACAATCGTATGGAAATCCTGGGAGGAGTACGTTAAATTCCAGAGCATGCGCTTTTTAAACAGCCCTAAATATCTCACTTCCTGTTGCGTTAAGAAAATGACATAGAGTACAAAAGTTGTTCAGCTCAATGAGTTCTATATGTGTACCGAGTTTCATATGTGTACGTTCAAGTATGTGTGCTATATGGCCCTAAAAATTCCAGGGGGCGCTGTAGAGTCCCCTTGCCACGCCCCGGTACCAGCCTCTGTGACGTCCTGATGGCCGCAGATTCCGACATGTGTGCAAATTTTCAAGAGTTTTTGAGCATGTTAAGACCCCCTTAAGTGCCCGGAAGGTTAACAAAAAAAAAAAAAAAAATTAAAGCTGCGAGCAGCGATGAACGGGCCCTCGCACCCGGGCTCACCGCCGACCAGTGGCTTCAGGAAAACAGCAAACGGGGGGCAGTATGCTTTTAATACAGTAAATGTAGGAGAAATATGTCAAAGTCACTTAAATGTGCCAAACTTGCCGCTGCCAGCTGGTGGCGCTATGCCTATAACTGATTATTGGCATGTAGATGTGTTCAGGCCAGCACTATTATCAAACATATGAAGTTTGGTGCAGATTGACCTTGGTATGTTTGAGTTAGTGAAATATATGAGATATCCTGCTGCCAACAGGTGGCGCTATGATAATATCTGAATATTGGTCTTTAGGTGTCTTCAGGCCAGGACTCTTACCAAACCTGTGAATTTTGTGGCAGATCAGACATTTTCAGGCTAAGTTATAACCACTTCTATGTCTATGCAGAAACATCAAACTTTGTCAGGCCACCACGGACATGCCCTTTAATGAAAACTCAAGATCTTCACAATTTAACATCTCTAAGGCCTCAAGATCAGACTGACCAAATATAATGTTGATTTAACTAAATGCAATCAATGCAAGGACTTCAGATAAATGCCAACTGTGAACCAGTATGCTACAAATTGCCTATTTTCTGATGATGATGATAAGAACATGATTCATGATGATAGCAAAATGTTATTATTGCTTGCTTTACGTCCACCACTTCTGCTTAAATGTCATTGTTACCTATCTGAACAATTTTTGTGTGGATATTGCTTTGCTGGTGACTCCTGTTATAAGACATCACTCTTAAGTGCTACATAACTAAGAATCAATAAGGAAGACGGTGCCCAGTTGGCACATGCATTCACAGTAACCATCTGCTAGTTTTGATTTTAAGTTTACAGAATTGAAAGGGTTACACTTTAAAATCAACACACAGACACATACACACAAAATATAAAATGTTGCCATCCAGTTTCATTTGTTAAAATTAACTATATTAGTTAACATGACCAATAAATAAATAGCATTTATTAATGTTAATTAATATTAAGCTAAAAAAAGTATTCATATAAAGTTTATGTACTGTGAATTAACATGAACATGAACACAGTTCATGTGGGTGTACAGCAATACACAATAAAGTGCTCTATAAACGCTTCATTCTTTCAAAATATCTTTAAAAATCAAGTTGAGTATTTTAACGGGGTGATATATATATATATATATATATATATAACTGATCTTAAAATTATGGTTTTCAGATGTTTTGAAGAGATAACAGTAACGTTTGTTTTGTTGTCAAAGTCTGTCTTAATTTTTTATTATTATTATTTTATATTCAATAAATAACACTATGTAAATATTGTCTATCAATGAAGATAAATTGATCATGCTAAAAAGTTGTATTTTTAAATCTTTTGCTATGTGACTGAATAGGACAAGTTCATGGTACAGTTAAGTAAAAAATAAATAAAAAACAACAACTGCAAAATACGAACAATGAAAGACTTAGTGACCCTTTATATTTTCTCAAAATATCAGACTCTCAAAGATCAGACATATTTATGTAATTACAATACATACAGTATGTGCATTTTTTGTTCAAAGATGGTCTGTAGGATGGCTCTCTACTCTGTCACCCTCTCTGCCTCTCACCCCTCCCCCCTGCAATAATGAGCTTCTCTGTGCCTGACTGAACGCACACACATACTGTAGAGACATTCACCAGAGTGACAGCAGGTTTCTGAGTTATTTTTTTAATTTTATTTAATTCATTGAAGCTTGTATAAAATTTATATTTCCAGCACTTGCTCAGAATGATTAGATCTCTGTGTGAAAAAAGTTTTAAAGAGTTTGGATGCTGCACTTTAAAGATATAAAAAATTAGGGTTATGTTTTTTACTACATCTTTAAAAAATCACCACGTCAACACCGTTCGAGATATCCAAAATCCGCTCGCAATTTAACATCTTCAGAATCTTCTCTTCATGTTAAAAAAGTTTGGTGTGAACAGCTGGTTGTTCTTAGGAGAAGTGTGAATTTGTTTACAGCCTGATTTTTCAAAAAATCCACCTTCAAATCTAAATAGCCGGCTTTCTGTTGGTCTTAGCTAATGAGTTTGATTTAGAAAGTTGTCCAGATTGATGAGAGCAATATAAGTACAGAGTTTGGTGACTGTAGGAAAAACTAACCCCCCAACTTTTGTCAAAAGATGGCGCTATAGAGTGCCTGCTCCACGCCCATTTATGACCTTTTGCCAGTGTCTAACTATAATTAATATTGATGTGTGTGTTGAGTTTCATGAAATTCTAAGCATGTTATCTGCCTCGAAAAGACAGGAATGTAATTTTAAAGTTTGACACGTTGCCATGGCAACAGCATTTGATTTATCATCGACCCCTTTACATATTCTTTATCGGCCGTGTTTTGACATGATTTTGATGAAGTTTAAAGAAAATCGAGTAAAATTAAGAGGCTGATTTCAAAGCATTTTGAAAATGACACGTTTCCTGCTGCCAGTTGGTGGCGCTATAACTTTGACTCATAATAGTCACATTTATGGAATCGGCATCATACAAGGAACAAACTGGTGAAGTTCCATCAGAATCAGGCAATGTGTGCAACAGTTATTAGACACTTCCTGTTTCTCATTTCTCGCCATAACTTTGTCGCCTTGCCACGGCCAAACCGTTCGAGATATCAAAAATCTCCTCGCAATTTAGCGTCCCCAATGTCTTGAGATCATGCTGACCGAGTTTGGTGACAATCCCATGGAATTCCTGGGAGGAGTACGTTAAATTCCAGAGCATGCGCTTTTTAAACAGCCCTAAATATCTCACTTCCTGTTGCGTGGAGCCCATGACATAGAGTACAAAAGTTGTTCAGCTCGATGAGTTCTATATGTGTACCGAGTTTCATATCAATACGCGCAAGTATGTGTGCGCAGTACATCAAGTTTTCAAACTGTGTTCCAGGGGGCGCTGTAGAGGCCCTGAACCACGCCCGGGTCCCAGCCTCTGTGGCGTCCGGACGACGGCAGATTCCGACGTGTGTGCAAATTTTCAAGAGTTTTTGAGTATGTTAAGGCCCCCAAAAGTGCCCCAACGGTTGAAAAAAAACAAAAAAAAAAAACAAAAAAAAAAAAACAAATAAGAATCCTTAGAAGAACAATAGGGCCTTCGCCCTTTTGGGCTCGGGCCCTAATTAAAGCTGCAAGCAGCGTTGACCGGGCCCTCGCCGTCTGGCAGTTGCCATCACGATAGCATCAGGAAAACGGTGCCCAGTTGGCACATGCATTCACAATAACCCTTTGGACTAACCCTAACTGTCTCTCCTCCTGTCTGACTCTTTCTCTTACCACCCATCCCACCTCCTTACACTCAGCCACTTACCACACAAACACACACATAGAGTGCAGAGCAGAGTGAGATCAGATTTGTTTTTTAATTTTCTTTCATTCGTGGAGTTTTGTATAATTATGAAATGAACTGTGTTTAATCAGAATGAATAGTTATTTGTATGAAAAAAGTTTCAAAGAGTTAGGATGCTGCACTTTAAATATATAATAAATCATTGAAAATTGAAAATTGAAAATAAAGGAAACAAATATTTGAATGTATTTTGTATTTTTATTTATTTGCCATGGCAACAGCATTTGATGCATCAGGAACGCCTTTACAGACTCTCATCGGCCGTGTTTTTACATCATTCTGATGAAGTTTGAAGAAAATCGAGTACAAATATATTGTTCGTTGTTCGTTCGTGTGTTAGTTCATTAACCAATGTTAACAAAAGAGACCCTATTTTAAATAGTTACCATGTTTTATGATCTACATCCATTTTTAAATATTATTTTAATGATCTATAAGCATCTGTGAAATAATTATAAACAAATATATTAAAAATAAATACATATTAACTTAGTTGATGTATTTGTTTCTCATTCTAATTAAGTGAACTGAGCAGTAAAGTGTCATACTTATAAGATTTTTTATTCTATCAGTGAGATTGTATATATGTATATAAATCATATAATTTTTCCTTAAAAGATTAAAAAAGATTTTAATGCTCTTTAAGCACCTATACAAAATAATTATGTAAAAGTACACTGACAGTACAGTCTATATCAACTGATTCTATGGATTATTTTCATTCTTATACACTGAGAATGAGCTAAATAGCATTAGAGGTCAAACGATTCCTTATCTTATGAGGACCTCTAGTGTTCATCCCTGGTATTAGAGCTTTAATCTGACAAATTTATGTGACACTTTTAATGTTTTTGGGGCCTCTGAGCATGATAACATATATATTTTCATATATATACTCAGATTCCCTAAGAATGTCTTGTTTTTCTTTATAAGTTAAAAAGTTTTGATGAGTTAGAATAATGCAATTTAAAGATATATGAAAATAACTCTTCATCTTTTTTATTGTTACTTTCATAAATCACCACATCAACACCATTCAAGATATCCCAAAGCCGTTCACAATTTAGCATCTTCAGTATCTTGGCATCATGTTGACAAAGTTTGGTGTGAGATGTCTGATTCTGCTATGAGTGATATGAATTTATTCACAGCTATATTTAAAAACACAGGAAACAAATGTATAAGTTTGACACGTTGCCATGGCAACAGCGTTTGATGTATCAAGGACCCCTTCACAGATTCTCATCGGCCGTGTTTTGATATTATTCTGATGAAATTTGAAGCAAATTGAGTAAAATTAAGAGGTTGATTTAAAAGCGTTTTGCAAGCAACACACTTCCTGCTGCCAGTTGGTGGCGCTATAACTTTGACTCATAATAGTCACATCTCTGTGATCGGTATCATACGACGAACAAACTGCTAAAGTTTGGTCAAAATCAGATAAAGTGTGTCAAAATTATTAGACACTTCCTGTTTCTCATTTCTCGCCATAATTTGTAGCCCTGCCACGGCCAAACCGTTCGAGATACCAAAAATCCCCTGGCAATTTTGCATTCCCAATATCTTGAGATCATGCTGACCGAGTTTGGTGGCCATCGGTGGAAAGGTCTAGGAGTAGTATTTCAAATTCCACAGCTTGATTTTTCCAAAAATCCATATTTAACTAAAAATAGCTGACTTCCTGTTGGTCGTAGCTAATGGGTGTAAATTAGAAAGTTGTCCGGATTGATGAGTCCAATATATGTACCGAGTTTGGTGACTGTAGGACAAAGTAACCCCCCAACTTTTGTCAAAAGGTGGCGCTATGGAGCGCCTGCTCCACGCCCATTTATGGGCTTTTATCAGTGTTTAACTGTCATTAATACAGATGTGTGTGTTGAGTTTCATGAAATTCTAAGCATTTTAAGTGTCTCAAAAACACAAAAAACTAAAGGTAAAGTTTGACACGTTGCCATGGCAACATGATAAAAGTTATGGATAACGCCCTTCACAGATTCTTATCGGTCGTGTTTTGACATTATTGGGATGAAGTTTGAAGCAAATTGAGTAAAATTAAGAGGCTGAGTTTAAAGCGTTTCAAAAACGTCACGCTTTCTGCTGCCAGTTGGTGGCGCTATAACTTTGACTCATAATAGTCACATCTCTGTGATCGGCATCAGACGACGAACAAACTGCTGAAGTTTGGTCAAAATCAGACAAAGTATGCCAAAGTTATTAGGCACTTCCTGTTTCTCATTTCTCGCCATAAATTTGTCGCCCCGTCACGGTCAAACCGTTCGAGATATCAAAAATCCCCTGGCAATTTTGCATCCCCAATGTCTTGAGATCATGCTGACCGAGTTTGGTGGCCATCGGTGGAAAGGCCTAGTAGGAGTATTTCAAATTCCATTGCATGCACTTTTTAGACATCCCTGAACAGCCGACTTCCTGTTTGGCGAAGCACGGACTATGAGTGTGAAATTTGTTCGGCCCGATGAGGTCTATATGTGTATGAATTTTGGTGACTGTAGGTCAACCGTTGTGCTCTCCAGAGCCCTTTAAAAGTCGCAATTTTTAACGCTGTGCCATGCCCCCCCCAGGTGACCCCCCCATGTCAAAGTCTGTCCGGCCCTGATGGCCGCAGGTTCCAATGTGTGTGCAAAGTTTCAAGAGTTTTCGTGTATGTTAAGGCCCCCGAAATCCCCCAAAACATTGAAAAAAAAAAATAATAATAATAATAATTAAAGCTGCAAGCAGCGATGAACGGGCCCTCGCACCCGGGCTCACCGCCGACCGGTGGCTTTAGGAAAACAGCAAACGGTGGGCATTATGCTTTTAAAACAGTAAATGTAGGAAAAATAGATCAAAGTCACTTAAATGTGCCAAACCTCCTGCTGCCAGCTGGTGGCGCTATGCCTGTAACTGATTATTGACATGTAGATGTGTTCAGGCCAGCACTTTCATCAAACATATGAAGTCTGGTGCAGATTGACCTTGGTATGTTTAAGTTAGTGCAAGATATGATATATCCTGCTGTCAATAGGTGGCGCTATGATAATATCTAAATATTGGCCTTAAGATGTCTTCAGGCCAGGACTCTTATCAAACATGTGAAGTTTGAGGCAGATTGGACATTTTATGGCTGAGTTATAACAACTTCTATGTCCATGACCAAACATCAAACTTTGTCAGGCCACCACGGACATGCCCTTCAACGAAAACTCAAGATCTTCGCAATTTAACATCACTAAAGCCTTTTTATTAGACTGACCGATTTTAGTGTTGATCTGTATAAATCTCTTGGAGGAGTTTGTTGTAGAGTACAGCATGACACTTCCTGTTGCCAGCAGGTGGCGCTATGACTATAACTGAATATGGGAATGTAGATGTCTTCAGGTCAGGAGTGTTATCACACATGTGAAGTTTGGGACAGATCGGACATTGTATGCCTGAGTTATAGAAACTTCCTTTTTCATGGCGAAACATCGAAATTTGCGAGACCGCTATGGACACGCCCTCCAATGAAAACTCTAGATCTTTGCAATTTAACTTCACAAAGTGCTTTAGATTACACTCAGCAAATTTGGCGTTAATCCGGATAAATCTCTAGGAGGAGTTCGTTCAAGTACGAGGCCTGAAAATGGCAAAAATGACCAAATTTGCTGAGAAAAAAATAACCGACTTCCTGTTGGGTGTCAAATTTTGCTCCAAGAGGCTTTTTTGTAGGTATTGGACCCTATTTTAAATAGTTACCATGTTTTATGGTCTACAAGCATTTTTAAATATTATTTTAATAGTCTATAAGCATCTGTGAAATAATTATAAACAAATATATTGAAAATAAATACATATTAACTTAGTTGACTTTTTGGCCTTTTTTTTTGGCCTTTTTGTATTTGTTTCTCATTCTAATTAAGTGAACTGAGCAGTATAGTGTCATACTTATAAGATACTTTGTTCTATCAGTGAGAGTGTATATATGTATTTAAATCACATAATTTTTCCTTAAAAGATAAAAAAAATATTTTAATGCTCTTTAAGCACCTATACAAAATAATTATGTAAAATTACACTGACAGTACAGTACATATCAACTGATTCTATGGATTATTGTCATTCTTATACACTGAGAATGAGCTAAATAGCATTAGAGGTCAAACGATTCCTTATCTTATGAGGACCTCTAGTGTTCATCCCTGGTATTAGAGCTTTAATCTGACGAATTTATTTGACACTTTTAATGTTTTTGGGGCCTCTGAGCATGATAACATTTTGAAACTACACGTATTTCCTAAGAATTTCTTGTTCTTTATATGTAAAAAGTTTTGATGAGTAAGAATAATGCAATTTAAAGATATATGAAAATAACTCTTCATCTTTTTTATTGTTACTTTCATAAATCACCACATCAACACCGTTCAAGATATCCCAAAGCCGTTCACAATATAGGGAACATTTCCCCTATATTCTGAGGATGATGATAAGAACATGTAATTCATGATGATAACAAAATGTTATTATTGCTTGCTTTACGTCCACCACTTCTGTTTAAATGTCATCGTTACCTATCTGTTCCATTTGTGTGTGGACATTGCTTTGCAGGTGACTCCTGTTATAAGACATCACTCTTAAGCGCTACATAACTAAGAATCAATTAGGAAAACGGTGCCCAGTTGGCACATGCATTCACAGTAACCCTCTGCCAGTTTGGATTTAAAGTTTACAGAAATGAAAGGGTTACATTTTTAAATCAACACACAGACAAATACACACTAAATATACAACTTTACCATCCAGTTTCATTTGTTAACATTGTTAACATGAACAATAATAAAAAGCATTTATTAATGTTAATTAATATTAACCTAAAAAAGTACTCATATATTGTTTAAAGGTAAATTAGTATCTTTTAACATAGTGTATGTACTGTGAATTAACATGAACATGAACACAGTTCATGTGGGTATACAACAATAAACAATAAAGTGCTCAATAAACGCTTCATTCTTTCAAAATATCTTTAAAAATCAAGTTGGGTATTGTAATGGGGCGATATATAAATATAACTCATCTTAAAATGGTACAATTTTAACAGATAACAGCAAAGTTTGTTTTGTTGTCAAAGTTTGTCTTGAAATTGTTAGTGTTTTTTTTTTATTGAATCAAAAATTTTAATTATGAAAATAAATGTCTATCAATGAAGATAAATCGCTCATGCTAAAAAGCTGTATTTTTCTTAATCTTTTGCTATGTGACTGAATAGGACAAGTTCATGGTACAGTTCAGTAAAAAATAAATAAAAAACAACAACTGCAATATACAAAGAATGAAAGAGTTCGTGACCCTTTATATTTTCTCAAATTGCATCTTCCTCAAAGATGGTCTTAAGCAAAACAGCATGTTCCACTGGTCTCTTTCCCTTTCACCCCTCCCCCTTCAGTCACTCTTAGTGTCAACACAGACTGTCAGCCCAGTGACAACAGTTTACTGATTTCTTTTTTTAATTTTCTTTAATTCATAGAAGCTTGAATAACTATGATATTACCAGCACTTGCTCATAATGATTAGATCTCTGTGTGAAAAAAGTTTTAAAGAGTTTGGATGCTGCACTTTAAAGATATAAAAAATTAGGGTTATGTTTTTTAAAAAATCACCACGTCAACACCGTTCAAGATATCCCAAATCCGCTCGCAATTTAACATCTTCAGAATCTTCTCTTCATGTTAAAAAAGTTTGGTGTGAATACCTTGTTATTCTTAGAAGGAGTGTGAATTTGTTTACAGCCTGATTTTTCCAAAAATCCACATTCAAATCAAAATAGCCGGCTTCCTGTTGGTCTTAGCTAATGAGTTTGATTTAGAAAGTTGTCCAGATTGATGAGAACAATATATGTACAGAGTTTGGTGACTGTAGGAAAAACTAACCCCCCAACTTTTGTCAAAAGATGGCGCTATAGAGTGCCTGCTCCACGCCCATTTATGACCTTTTGCCAGTGTCTAACTATCATTAATATTGATGTGTGTGTTGAGTTTCATGAAATTCTAAACATGTTATCTGCTTCGAAAAGACAGGAATCTAATTTTAAAGTTTAACACGTTGCCATGGCAACAGCATTTGATTTATCATCGTACCCTTTACATATTCTTATCGGCCGTGTTTTGACATTATTTTGATGAAGTTTGAAGAAAATCAAGTAAAATTAAGAGGCTGATTTCAACGCATTTTGAAAATGACACGCTTCCTGCTACCAGTTGGTGGCGCTATAACTTTGACTCATAATAGTCACATTTATGGAATCGGCATCATACAACGAACAATCTGGTGAAGTTTCATCAGAATCAGGCAATGTGTGCAACAGTTATTAGACACTTCCTGTTTCTCATTTCTCGCCATAACTTTGTCGCCTTGCCACGGCCAAACCGTTCGAGATATCAAAAATCCCCTCGCAATTTAGCGTCCCCAATGTCTTGAGATCATGCTGACCGAGTTTGGTGACAATCGTATGGAAATCCTGGGAGGAGTACGTTAAATTCCAGAGCATGCGCTTTTTAAACAGCCCTAAATATCTCACTTCCTGTTGCGTTAAGAAAATGACATAGAGTACAAAAGTTTTTCAGCTCAATGAGTTCTATATGTGTACCGAGTTTCATATGTGTACGTTCAAGTATGTGTGCTATATGGCCCTAAAAATTCCAGGGGGCGCTGTAGAGTCCCCTTGCCACGCCCCGGTACCAGCCTCTGTGACGTCCTGATGGCCGCAGATTCCGACATGTGTGCAAATTTTCAAGAGTTTTTGAGCATGTTAAGACCCCCTTAAGTGCCCGGAAGGTTAACAAAAAATAAAAAAAAAAAAAATAAGAATCCTTAGGAAAACAAGAGGGCCTTCGCCCATTCTGGGCTCGGGCCCTAATTAAAGCTGCAAGCAGCGATGACCGGGCCCTCGCCGTCTGTGCAATCGCCATCCCGATAGCATCAGGAAAACGGTGCCCAGTTGGCACATGCATTCACAGTAACCCTTTGGACTAACCCTAACTGTCTCTCCTCCTCTCTGACTCTTTCTCTTACCACCCATCCCCCCTCTTTACACTCAGCCACTTACCACACAAACACACACATTAAGTGCAGAGCAGAGCGAGATCAGATATGTTTTTTTATTTTCTTTCATTCGTGGAGTTTTGTATAATTATGAAATGATCTGTGTTTGGTCAGAATGAATAGTTATTTGTATGAAAAAAGTTTCAAAGAGTTAGGATGCTGCACTTTAAATATATAATAAATCATTGAAAATTTAAAAATGAAAATGAAATTCTAAGCACGCTATTTGCCTCAAAAACACAGGAAACAAATATTTGTATCTATTTTTAATTTTTCATTTATTTGCCATGACAACAGCATTTGATGCATCAGGGACGCCTTTATGTGAAATAATTATAAACAAATATATTAAAAATAAATACATATTTGCTTAGTAGATTTTTTTGGCCTTTTTGTATTTGTTTCTCATTCTAATTAAGTGAACTGAGCAGTATAGTGTCATACTTATAAGATTTTTTGTTCTATCAGTGAGTGTGTATATATGTATTTAAATCATATAATTTTTCCTTAAAAGATAAAAAAAAGATTGTAATGCTCTTTAAGCACCTATACAAAATAATTATGTAAAAGTAGACTGACAATACAGTACACAGTACATATCAACTGATTCTATGGATTATTGTCATTCTTATATACTGAGAATGAGTTAAATAGCATTAGAGGTCAAACGATTCCTTATCTTATGAGGACCTCTAGTGTTCATCCCTGGTATTACAGCTTTAATCTGACAAATTTATATGACACTTTTAATGTTTTTGGGCCCTCTGAGCATGATAACATTTTGAAACTACACGTATTTCCTAATAATTTCTTGTTCTTTATATGTAAAAAGTTTTGATGAGTTAGAATAATGCAATTTAAAGATATATGAAAATAACTCTTCATCTTTTTCATTGTTACTTTCATAAATCACCACATCAACACTGTTCAAGATATCCCAAAGTTGTTCACAATATAGGGAACATTTTCCCAATATTCTGAGGATGATGATAAGAACATGTAATTCATGATGATAACAAAATGTTATTTATTTTTGCTTGCTTTACGTCCACCACTTCTGCTTAAATGTCATCGTTACCTATCTGTTCAATTTGTGTGTGGATATTGCTTTTCAGGTGACTCCTGTTATAAGACATCACTCTTAAGCGCTACATAACTAAGAATCAATTAGGAAGACGGTGCCCAGTTGGCACATGCATTCACAGTAACCCTCAGTCAGTTGGATTTAAAGTTTACTGAATTGAAAGGGTTAAACTTTAAAATCAACACACAGACACATACACACAATATATAAAATTGCCAACCAGTTTCATTTGTTAATATTAACTATATTAGTTAACATGAACAATAATTAAATAGTATTTATTAATGTTAATTAATATTAAGCTAAAAAAAAGTATTCATATATTGTTTAATGGTAAAATAGTATATTTTAACATTAGTTTATGTACTGTGAATTAACATGAACATGAACAAAGTTCATGTGGGTGTACAGCAATACACAAAGTGCTCTATAAACGCTTCTTTCTTTCAAAATATCTTTAAAAATCAAGTTGAGTATTGTAATGGGGCGATATATATATATAACTGATCCTAAAATGGTAAAATTTTCAGATGTTTTGAACAGATAACAGCAAAGTTTGTTTTGTTGACAAAGTTTGTCTTGAAACTGATAATTAAAATGTTATATTCAATAAATAACACTATGAAAATAAATGTCTATCAATGAAGATAAACCGCTCAAGCTAAAAAGTTGTATTTTTCTTAATCTTTTGCTATGTGACTGAATAGGACAAGTTCATGGTACAGTTCAGTAAAAAATAAATAAAAAAAGAACAACTGCAAAATACAAACAATGAAAGACTTAGTGACCCTTTATATTTTCTCAAAATATCAGACTCTCAAAGATCAAACATATTTATGTAACATCAATGTGCATTTTTTCCTCAAAGATGGTCTTTAGCAAGACAGCATGTTCTACTCTCTCTCCCTCTCTCCCTTTCACCCCTCCCCCTTCAGTCTCTCTTCAGTCACTTAATGGTGACTGAACACATACACTCAAGGCAGAGTGACAGCAGGCTTCTGATTTCTTTTTTTAATTTTCTTTAATTCGTAGAAGCTTGAATTAAATTGATATTTACAGCACTTGCTCAGAATGATAAGATCTCTGTGTGAAAAAAGTTTTAAATAGTTAAGATGCTGCACTTTAAAGATATAGAAAATGACGGTTATACATCTTTAAAAAATCACCACGTCAACACCGTTCAAGATATCCCAAAACCGCTCGCAATTTAACATCTTCAGAATCTTCTCTCCATGTTAAAAAAGTTTGGTGTGAACAGCTTGTTCTTCTTAGGAGGAGTATAAATTTGTTTACAGCCTGATTTTTCCAAAAATCCACATTCAAATCAAAATAGCCGGCTTCCTGTTGGTGTTAGCTAATTAGTTTAATTTAGAAAGTTGTCCAGATTGATGAGAACAATATATGTACAGAGTTTGGTGACTGTAGGAAAAACTAACCCCCCAACTTTTGTCAAAAGATGGCGCTATAGAGTGCCTGCTCCACGCCCATTTATGATCTTTTGCCAGTGTCTAACTATCATTAATATTGATGTGTGTGTTGAGTTTCATGAAATTCTAAGCATGTTATCTGCCTCGAAAAGACAGGAATCTAATTTTAAAGTTTGAGACGTTGCCATGGCAACAGCATTTGATTTATCATCGACCCCTTTACATATTCTTATCGGCCGTGTTTTGACATGATTTTAATGAAGTTTAAAGAAAATCAAGTAAAATTAAGAGGCTGATTTCAAAGCATTTTGAAAATGACACGTTTCCTGCTGCCAGTTGGTGGCGCTATAACTTTGACTCATAATAGTCACCTTTATGGAATCGGCATCATACAACGAACAATCTGGTGAAGTTTCATCAGAATCAGGCAATGTGTGCAACAGTTATTAGACACTTCCTGTTTCTCATTTCTCGCCATAACTTTGTCGCCTTGCCACGGCCAAACCGTTCGAGATATCAAAAATCCCCTCGCAATTTAGCGTCCCCAATGTCTTGAGATCATGCTGACCGAGTTTGGTGACAATCGTATGGAAATCCTGGGAGGAGTACGTTAAATTCCAGAGCATGCGCTTTTTATACAGCCCTAAATATCTCACTTCCTGTTGCATTGAGAAAATGACATAGAGTACAAAAGTTGTTCAGCTCAATGAGTTCTATATGTGTACCGAGTTTCATATGTGTACGTTTAAGTATGTGTGCTATATGGCCCTCAAAATTCCAGGGGGCGCTGTAGAGTCCCCTTGCCACGCCCCGGTACCAGCCTCTGTGGCATCCTGATGGCCGCAGATTCCGACATGTGTGCAAATTTTCAAGAGTTTTTGAGTATGTTAAGACCCCCTTAAGTGCCCGGAAGGTTAACAAAAAAAAAAAAAATAAAAAAAAAATTAAAGCTGCAAGCAGCGTTGACCGGGCCCTCGCCGTCTGGCAGTCGCCATCACGATAGCATCAGGAAAACGGTGCCCAGTTGGCACATGCATTCACAATAACCCTTTGGACTAACCCTAACTGCCTCTCCTCCTGTCTGACTCTTTCTCTTACCACCCATCCCACCTCCTTACACTCAGCCACTTACCACACAAACACACACATAGAGTGCAGAGCAGAGTGAGATCAGATTTGTTTTTTAATTTTCTTTCATTCGTGGAGTTTTGCATAATTATGAAATAAACTGTGTTTAATCATAATGAATAGTTATTTGTATGAAAAAAGTTTCAAAGAGTTAGGATGCTGCACTTTAAATATATAATAAATCATTGAAAATTGAAAATGGAAAATGAAATTCTAGGCACGCTATCTGCCTCAAAAACACAGGAAACAAATATTAGAATGTATTTTGTATTTTTATTTATTTGCCATGGCAACAGCATTTGATGCATCAGGGACGCCTTTACAGACTCTCATCGGCCGTGTTTTTACATCATTCTGATGAAGTTTGAAGAAAATCGAGTACAAATATATTGTTCGTTGTTCGTTCGTGTGTTAGTTCATTAACCAATGTTAACAAAAGAGACCCTATTTTAAATAGTTACCATGTTTTATGATCTACATCCATTTTTAAATACTATTTTAATGATCTATAAGCATCTGTGAAATAATAATAAACAAATATATTAAAAATAAATACATATTAACTTAGTTGATGTATTTGTTTCTCATTCTAATTAAGTGAACTGAGCAGTATAGTGTCATACTTATAAGATTTTTTATTCTATCAGTGAGATTGTATATATGTATATAAATCATATAATTTTTCCTTAAAAGATTAAAAAAAGATTTTAATGCTCTTTAAGCACCTATACAAAATATACATGTAAAAGTACACTGACAGTACAGTCTATATCAACTGATTCTATGGATTATTTTCATTCTTATACACTGAGAATGAGCTAAATAGCATTAGAGGTCAAACGATTCCTTATCTTATGAGGACCTCTAGTGTTCATCCCTGGTATTAGAGCTTTAATCTGACAAATTTATGTGACACTTTTAATGTTTTTGGGGCCTCTGAGCATGATAACATTTTGAAACTACACGTATTTCCTAAGAATTTCCTGTTCTTTATATGTAAAAAGTTTTGATGAGTTAGAATAATGCAATTTAAAGATATATGAAAATAACTCTTCATCTTTTTTATTGTTACTTTCATAAATCACCACATCAACACCGTTCAAGATGTCCCAAAGCCGTTCACAATTTAACATCTTCAGTATCTTGGCATCATGTTGACAAAGTTTGGTGTGAACTGTCTGATTCTGCTATGAGTGATATGAATTTATTCACAGCTATATTTAAAAACACAGGAAACAAATGTTAAAGTTTGACATGTTGCCATGGCAACAGCATTTGATGTATCAAGGACCCCTTCACAGATTCTCATCGGCCGTGTTTAGATATTATTCTGATGAAGTTTGAAGCAAATTGAGTAAAATTAAGAGGTTGATTTAAAAGCGTTTTGCAAGCAACACACTTCCTGCTGCCAGTTGGTGGCGCTATAACTTTGACTCATAATAGTCACATCTCTGTGATCGGTATCATACGACGAACAAACTGCTTAAGTTTGGTCAAAATCAGATAAAGTGTGTCAAAATTATTAGACATTTCCTGTTTCTCATTTCTCGCCATAATTTGTCGCCCTGCCACGGCCAAACCGTTCGAGATACCAAAAATCCCCTGGCAATTTTGCATTCCCAATATCTTGAGATCATGCTGACCGAGTTTGGTGGCCATCGGTGGAAAGGTCTAGGAGGAGTGTTTCAAATTCCACAGCTTGATTTTTCCAAAAATCCATATTCAAATAAAAATAGCTGACTTCCTGTTGGTCGTAGCTAATGGGTGTAAATTAGAAAGTTGTCCGGCTTGATGAGTCCAATATATGTACCGAGTTTGGTGACTGTAGGACAAAGTAACCCCCCAACTTTTGTCAAAAGGTGGCGCTATGGAGCACCTGCTCCACGCCCATTTATGGGCTTTTATCAGTGTTTAACTGTCATTAATACAGATGTGTGTGTTGAGTTTCATGAAATTCTAAGCATTTTAAGTGGCTAAAAAACACAAAAAACTAAAGTTAAAGTTTGACACGTTGCCATGGCAACATGATAAAAGTTATGGATAACGCCCTTCACAGATTCTTATCGGTCGTGTTTTGACATTATTGGGATGAAGTTTGAAGCAAATTGAGTAAAATTAAGAGGCTGAGATTAAAGCGTTTCAAAAACGTCACGCTTTCTGCTGCCAGTTGGTGGCGCTATAACTTTGACTCATAATAGTCCCATCTCTGTGATCGGCATCAGACGATGAACAAACTGCTGAAGTTTGGTCAAAATCAGACAAAGTATGTCAAAGTTATTAGGCACTTCCTGTTTCTCATTTCTCGCCATAAATTTGTCGCCCCGTCACGGTCAAACCGTTTGAGATATCAAAAATCCCCTGGCAATTTTGCGTCCCCAATGTCTTGAGATCATGCTGACCGAGTTTGGTGGCCATCGGTGGAAAGGCCTAGTAGGAGTATTTCAAATTCCATTGCATGCACTTTTTAGACATCCCTGAATAGCCGACTTCCTGTTTGGCGAAGCACGGACTATGAGTGTGAAATTTGTTCGGCCCGATGAGGTCTATATGTGTATGAATTTTGGTGACTGTAGGTCAACCGTTGTGCGCTCCAGAACCCTTCAAAAGTCGCAATTTTTAACGCTGTGCCATGCCCCCCCCAGGTGACCCCCCCATGTCAAAGTCTGTCCGGCCCTGATGGCCGCAGGTTCCAATGTGTGTGCAAAGTTTCAAGAGTTTTCGTGTATGTTAAGGCCCCCGAAATCCCCCAAAACATTGAAAAAAAAATAATAATAATAATAATAATCCTTAGAAAAACAATAGGGCCTTCGCCCTTTTGGGCTCGGGCCCTAAAAATAAGAATCCTTAGAAGAACAATAGGGCCTTCGCCCTTTTGGGCTCGGGCCCTAATAATCCTTAGAAAAACAATAGGGCCTTCGCCCTTTTGGGCTCGGGCCCTAATAATAATCCTTAGAAAAACAATAGGGCCTTCGCCCTTTTGGGCTCGGGCCCTAATAATCCTTAGAAAAACAATAGGGCCTTCGCCCTTTTGGGCTCGGGCCCTAATAAATAAATTAAATCTGCAAGCAGCGATGAACGGGCCCTCGCCGTCTGTGCAGTCGCCATCCCGATAGCATCAGGAAAACGGTGCCCAGTTGGCACATGCATTCACAGTAACCCTTTGGACTAACCCTAACTGTCTCTCCTCCTCTCTGATTCTTTCTCATACCACCCATCCCCCCTCCTTACACTCAGCCACTTACCACACAAACACACATATAGAGTGCAGAGCAGAGTGAGATCAGATATGTTTTTTAATTTTCTTTCATTCGTGGAGTTTTGTAAAATTATGAAATGAACTGTGTTTGATCAGAATGAATAGTTATTTGTATGAAAAAAGATTCAAAGAGTTAGGATGCTGCACTTTAAATATATAATAAATCATTGAAAATTGAAAATGGAAAATGAAATTCTAAGCACGCTATCTGCCTTAAAAACACAGGAAACAAATATTTGAATGTATTTTTTATTTTTATTTATTTGCCATGGCAACAGCATTTGATGCATCTCTCGTCGGCCGTGTTTTTACATTATTCTGATGAAGTTTGAAGAAAATCGAGTACAAATATATTGTTGTTCGTTCGTGTTTGTTAGTTCATTAACCATTGTTAACAAAAGAGACCCTATTTTAAATAGTTACCATGTTTTATGATCTACAACCATTTTTAAATATTATTTTAATGATCTATAAGCATCTGTGAAATAATTATAAACAAATATATTAAAAATAAATACATATTAACTTAGTTGATGTATTTGTTTCTCATTCTAATTAAGTGAACTGAGCAGTAAAGTGTCATACCTATAAGATTTTTTATTCTATCAGTGAGAGTGTATATATGTATATAAATCATATAATTTTTCCTTAAAAGATTAAAAAAAGATTTTAATGCTCTTTAAGCACCTATACAAAATAATTATGTAAAAGTACATTGACAGTACAGTATATATCAACTGATTCTATGGATTATTTTCATTCTTATACACTGAGAATGAGCTAAATAGCATTAGAGGTCAAACGATTCCTTATCTTATGAGGACCTCTAGTGTTCATCCCTGGTACTAGAGCTTTAATCTGACAAATTTATATGACACTTTTAATGTTTTTGGGGCCTCTGAGCATGATAAAATTTTGAAACTACACGTATTTCCTAAGAATTTCTTGTTCTTTATATGTAAAAGGTTTTGATGAGTTAGAATAATGCAATTTAAAGATATATGGAAATAACTCTTCATCTTTTTTACTGTTACTTTCATAAATCACCACATCAACACCATTCAAGATATCCCAAAGCCGTTCACAATTTAACATCTTCAGTATCTTGGCATCATGTTGACAAAGTTTGGTGTGCACTGTCTGATTCTGCTATGAGTGATATGAATTTATTCACAGCTATATTTTTCCAAAAATCCACATTCAAATCAAAATAGCTGACTTCCTGTTGGTCGTAGCTAATAGGTGTAAATTAGAAAGTTGTCCGGCTTGATGAGACCAATATACCGACCAAGTTTGATGTCTGTAGCTACAACTAACCCTCCAACTTTTGTCAAAAGATGGCGCTATAGAGTGTCTCCAACAAATCACCACATCAACACCGTTCAAGATATCCCAAAGCCGTTCACAATATAGGGAACATTTTCCCTATATTCTGAGGATGATGATAACAAAATGTTATTATTGCTTGCTTTACGTCCACCACTTCTGCTTAAATGTCATCGTTACCTATCTGTTCCATTTGTGTGTGGACATTGCTTTGCAGGTGACTCCTGTTATAAGATATCACTTTTAAGCGCTACATAACTAAGAAAGAATCAATTAGGAAAACTGTGCCCAGTTGGCACATGCATTCACAGTAACCCTCTGCCAGTTTGGATTTAAAGTTTACAGAATTGAAAGGGTTAGACTTTAAAATCAACACACAGACACATACACACAATATATACAATTTTGCCATCCAGTTTCATTTGTTAACATTGTTGTTGAACAAAAATTAAACAGCATTTATTAATGTTAATTAATATTATGCTAAAAAAAGTATTCATATATTGTTTAAAGGTAAATTTGTATCTTTTAACATTACATTGTGTACAGCAATACACAATAAAGTGCTCTATAAACGCTTAATTCTTTCAAAATATCTTTAAAAATCAAGTTGAGTATTTTAATGGGGCGATATATATATATATATATATATATATATATATATATATATATATATATATATATATATATAACTGATCTCAAAATGATGGTTTTCAGATGTTTTGAAGAGATAACAGCAAAGTTTGTTTTGTTGTCAAAGTTTGTCTTGAAATTTTTAATTATTATAATTTTATATTTAATAAATAACACTATGAAAATATTGTCTACAATGAAGATAAATCACTCATGCTTAAAAGTTGTATTTTTCTTAATCTTTTGCTATGTGACTGAATAGGACAAGTTCATGGTATAGTTCAGTAAAAAATAAATAAAAAACAACAACTGCAAAATACAAACAATGAAAGACTTAGTGACCCTTTATATTTTCTCAAAATATCAGACTCTCAAAGATCAGACATATTTATGTAATTAAAGTACATATATGTGCATTTCTTCCTCAAAGATGGTCTGTAGCATGGCTCTCTACTCTGTCACCCTCTCTGCCTCTCACCCCTCCCCCCTGCAATAATGAGCTTCTCTCAGCCTGACTGAACGCACATACATACAGTAGAGACATTCACCCAGAGTGACAGCAGGTTTCTGATTTCGTTTTTTAATTTTCATTAATTCATTGAAGCTTGTAGAAAATTTATATTAACAGCACTTGCTCAGAATGATTAGATCTCTGTGTGAAAAAAGTTGTAAAGAGTTTGGATGCTGCACTTTAAAGATATAAAAAAAAATGACGGTTATCTTTTTTACTACATCTTTAAAAAATCACCACGTCAACACCGTTCAAGATATCCAATATCCGCTCGCAATTTAACATCTTCAGAATCTTCTCTTCATGTTAAAAAAGTTTGGTGTGAATAGCTGGTTGTTCTTAGAAGAAGTGTGAATTTGTTTACAGCCTGATTTTTCCAAAAAAACACATTCAAATGGAAATATCCGGCTTCCTGTTGGTCTTAGCTAATGAGTTTAATTTAGAAAGTTGTCCAGATTGATGAGAACAATATATGTACAGAGTTTGATGACTGTAGGAAAAACTAACCCCCCAACTTTTGTCAAAAGATGGCGCTATAGAGTGCCTGCTCCACGCCCATTTATGACCTTTTGCCAGTGTCTAACTATCATTAATATTGATGTGTGTGTTGAGTTTCATGAAATTCTAAGCATGTTATCTGCCTCGAAAAGACAGGAATCTAATTTTAAAGTTTGACACGTTGCCATGGCAACAGCATTTGATTTATCATCGACCCCTTTACATATTCTTATTGGCCGTGTTTTGACATGATTTTGATGAAGTTTAAAGAAAATCAAGTAAAATTAAGAGGCTGATTTCAAAGCATTTTGAAAATGACACGCTTCCTGCTGCCAGTTGGTGGCGCTATAACTTTGACTTATAATAGTCACATTTATGGAATCGGCATCATACAACGAACAATCTGGTGAAGTTTCATCAGAATCAGGCAATGTGTGCAACAGTTATGAGACACTTCATGTTTCTCATTTCTCGCCATAACTTTGTCGCCTTGCCACGGCCAAACCGTTCGAGATATCAAAAATCCCCTCGCAATTTAGCGTCCCCAATGTCTTGAGACATTGGAAATCCTGGGAGGAGTACGTTAAATTCCAGAGCATGCGCTTTTTACACAGCCCTAAATATCTCACTTCCTGTTGCGTTGAGAAAATGACATAGAGTACAAAAGTTGTTCAGCTCAATGAGTTCTATATGTGTACCGAGTTTCATATGTGTACGTTCAAGTATGTGTGCTATATGGCCCTCAAAATTCTAGGGGGCGCTGTAGAGTCCCCTTGCCACGCCCCGGTACCAGCCTCTGTGACGTCCTGATGGCCGCAGATTCTGACATGTGTGCAAATTTTCAAGAGTTTTTGAGTATGTTAAGACCCCCTTAAGTGCCCGGAAGGTTAACAAAAAAAAAAAAAAAAATAAGAATCCTTAGAAGAACAATAGGGCCTTCGCCCTTTTGGGCTCGGGCCCTAAAAATAAGAACCCTTAGAAGAACAATAGGGCCTTCGCCCTTTTGGGCTCGGGCCCTAATAATATTAATATTATTAAGTAAATAAATAGATGACCGCTGTTCAGGAGCATCAGAGTGGAGCAGTAGGGCATATTTATAAAGAAGGTACTGTATTTTAACATGAGAACAGTATAAACCAGTGGTTCTCAAACTGATGGAGGGGGTACACAAACAAAATGCTGAACTTTGGCATTCATTAGATTCTATCCCGACTTTAAGTAAAATAAAGCAAGTACTTTTCACTAGCAAAATGCCACTTTTAGTATAAAAACAGGAAAATTGGAGTAAACAATTTAATGACATTAGTTTTCCTTGATAAAAATGCCATCTCAGTGTGGACGGAAGGCCAAAACAGAGAGAGAGAAAGAAAAAAAAAGCGTTTTCAAGGTTCCATTCTTGGGCCTATTTTGTTCTCTATATATTTGCTTCCCCTAGGGTCCATCTGTAGGAAGTATGGCATCTCGTTTCATTTTTATGCAGATGATTCTCAGCTTTATCTGCCTTTGGAATAGAAAGATGCAAAGTCGTAAGCACCATTGTTGGACTGTCTTGAAGACATTAAACCTGGTTGGCTCTAAAAATGTTTTAAAGTTTAATGAAGAAAAGAAAAGTTGTGGTATTTGGATCTAGGGGTGCTCGTGACTCTTCTCAGTTGGATCTTGGTGGTTTAAGATTATATGTGAAGCCCAATGTAAAAAAAAATGTGGGTGTTATTATGGAGTGAAAACTGGATAAAAAGGTTAATTCAGTATTTAAAGCTAGTTGTTTCCAGTTGAGGCAATTATCCAAAGTGAAGTCTTTTCTATCTTTTAGTGAGTTTGAAAGAGTTATACATATGTTTAGGTATTAACCAGGCTTCTCACACATTTGCAGTTGGTACAGAATGCTGCTGCTCGTATGTTGACAGGAACAGACAAACGAGAACATATTACACCAATTCTGGCACCTCTCCATTGGCTTCCTGTTCATTTTAGAATGGATTTTAATCGATTTTGGTTTTAGTGTTTAAATCACTAAATGGACTAGAATATTTTGACTTAATACAGCTATACACTCCAACAAGAGCACTTGGATCCACTGAGCATTTACTTTTGGTTGTTCCTGCCACAAGGTTAAAAACCGGGGGACCTAGTCTTAAAACTCATCTTTACACTTTGGCTTTTAACACAGTATGAGAGTTAAGTTTTTATGATTGTGTTGGACAGTCTGTTTTACAGTGGTGTGAAAAAGTGTTGGCCCCCTTCCTGATTTTTAAAATGTTTTTTAAAGTTTGTCACACTTTAATATTTCAGATCATCAAACAAATTTAAATATTAATCAAAGATAACACAAGATGCAGTTTTTAAATGAAGGTTTCTTTTAATGAAGGGAAAACAAAATCCAATCCCACATGGCCCTGTGTGAAAAAGTGTTAAAACATAACTGTGTTTTATCACACCTGAGTTCAGTTTCTCTAGCCACACCCAGGCCTGAATACTGCCACACCTGTTCGCAATCAACAAATCATAAATACGACCTGCCTGACTGAAGTAGACCAAAAGGTCCTCAAAAGCTACACATTTTGAGATCCAAAGAAATTCAGGAACAAATGAAAATGAAAGTAATTTAGACCTATCAGTCTGGAAAAGATTATAAAGCCATTTCTAAAGCTTTGGGACTCCAGCGAGACATTATCCACAAATGGCGAAAACATGGAACAGTGTTGAACCTTCCCAGGAGTGGCCAGCCGACCAAAATTACCCCAAGAGCGCAGCGATGACTCATCCAAGAGGTCACAAAAGACCCCACAACAAAATCAACTGCACAACTGCATGAAAGAGATTGGCCAAAAATGGCCTGCATGGCAGAGTTCCAAGACAAAAACCACTGCTGAGCAAAAAGAACATAAAGGCTTGTCTCAGTTTTGCCAGAACACGTCTTGATAATCCCCAAGACTTTTGGGAAAATACTCTTACGAGGGACTGATTGATTGCAGTTGTTGCTGCTAAGGGTGGCCCAAACAGTTATTAAGTTTAGGGGGCAAACACTTTTTCACACAGGGCCATGTGGGTTTGGATTTCACTTCATGATAAAAAACTTCATCCAAAACTGTATGTTGTGTTATCTTTGATTAATATCTAAATTTGTTTGATGATTTGAAACATTAAAGTCTGACACATGAAAAAATAAATAAATAAATAAAATCAGGAAGGGGGCCAACACTTTTCCACACCACTGTATGTGTTTATTTTTTTAAATTTAGTATGCTTGTACAGCACTTTAGTAAACACTTGTTGTTTTAAAGGTGATTTAAATTAAATAAATAAACTCTCTAAATTTGTTGCATTTTATTCCCTAGGAGACAAAAATGGTACAGAAACATTGAGATCAGTCTATAGATATATATATAGATCCTAAACTCTGTCATTAAATTTTCTAGATTTTTTTAAATTATTAATTGTATAATGGCCAGCCTAATCTCTGTAGGGTACTGGCTGAGCAGGATCAGGTTTGGACACCCTGGTATAGGATCTAGCATACATGCGTTACATATCTACATGTTTTGATGTTAATTGTTTTGTGCCACTAAACTGGGGTTAACTTTTATTACTTTTTTTCCACCTTAGACCTAACAGCGCTGAAAGAGGAGAGAGAAGATCTGAATGAATCTGAAGAGAAAGATCAGGTTTTTTGTTCCTTACAGTCTGAAAAGACTTATAAACAAAAAAGAGGTCAAAATACAGGAACTAGGAGCTATTTTTCTTGCGTTCAGTGTGGAAACAATTTCACTCAAAAAGGAAGCCTTAAAACACATATGAGTATTCACAGTGGAGAGAAGCCGTACACCTGCCAACAGTGTGGAAAGAGTTTCATTCTACAAGGACACCTTAACAGACACATGAGAATTCACACTGAAGAGAACCCTTTTACCTGCCAACAGTGTGGAAAGAGTTTCACTCAAAAAGCACACCTTAACACACACATGAGAATTCACACTGGAGAGAAGCCTTACGCCTGCAAACAGTGTGGAAAGAGTTTCAATCAAAGTGGAAACCTTGAAGTCCACCAGAAAATTCACACCATGGAGAGCCCTTTTACCTGCCAGTGGTGTGGAAAGAGTTTTAAACTAAAAGGAAGCCTTAACATTCACATGAGAGTCCACACTGGAGAGAAGCCTTACTCATGCCAACAGTGTGGAAAGAGTTTCAATGAAAAAGGAGCCCTTAACAAGCACATGTTAGTTCATACTGGAGAGAGGCCTTACACATGCAAACAGTGTGGAAACTGTTTCAGTCAAAAAGGAAGCCTTGACAGGCACATGAAAATTCATAATAGAGAGAAGCCTAACAGATCCCCTTAGTGTAGAAAGAGTTTCAAACTAAATGTATAGAATGGAACTTTCTAATTATGTTTCTCATTATGTTTTGTCCATTGTACACTTTAAGCTCAGTCCAACACAATATAGCTAGTTGACACTGTAATTAGGGATGGGTATCGTTAAGGTTTTAACGGTATTACTACTTCTATCGATACCACTTATCGATTCGGTACTTTAACGGTACTCTTATCGGTACTTTTTGTTGTGTTTTTAATTTTAAAAAAAACTGAAGAAAATATTATAATAACAGAAATAACAACACTTTATTTTTTAAATGTAAAATAATTATCTATAGCTTAGCAAACACAAATGTTTGAGCAAATATCTGTTACACAAACAAAACCAATGATTGTAAAACAAATAAATTAACACAATTTTCTTGTAAATGAATATACAATGATTTAACTACAAATTAATTTTTAGGTAAGCTCTGCTCTATAATTTCTTAGCATAGTTTATTATTATTTATCTATTTGTAAAAGCAGTATTATAAACGCATTTTAATGTTTAATATTTATTTAGGCTACTGCATAAAAAATATTCTAAATATTTAGCCTATATGTAGGCTATATGTATCTGAATGTGTGTTTATTAAATTATTAACATTATAATACTGATTTAGAGAGACCTTATGTGATGTTGTCGTTATTTTAACATAGCATGCATACCTGAGGAGACGGATGATGAAGTCGAAGCAGTCGAAAACTTTGCATTTCTGCACACAATGCACTTTGGCTAGATGTTTTGATAAATTGCTTGTGTTTCCGCATTTACAAGCGAAAATCATGTTACACTTGTTGCAACGAGCATTGTCCGTGTTCACACGGGTGAAGTGTAACCATACTTTGGATCGTTCGGCGCTCCATAAGCGCAAGCTCTCTCGTGTTGTGTGCGCGCGAGCTCTGTGTACTGCGGAACAGACTACATTTCGTGCGTGAGATAGCAAATAACGGCAGTGCAGGCGAATAACGAATATTATCGCAAATTAAAAAAGGCTGGTCAGGTAAAATATGCTAGGTAATGTTTATTTAGCAATAATAAATAGGAATTTTTTATTTTTTTTATTTCTTCAGTACTGACAGCAGAACCGTTAACGTCAGAGCTTATCGATACTTCGGTCTTTTATAATTTGGCACCGGGACCGATAAAGTACCAGGTTTCGGTACCCATCCCTAACTGTAATGCACAAAAGCGCAAGGAATAATATGGATTATGGACAATGCGTTTGCTCTGTCTACAGTGTAAGAACTTCACATTTGTATATCATGAATTGAAAAGAGATCTCACAGGAAGTGCAGTTTTTTGGTTGAAGCACAATAAAGGACATTGTTAGCATTTTTAACATCACCGTTTCGGATTACAACTACAACCCTTGTTCCCTGAGAAAGGGAAGGAGACACGAGGACATACAGAGGGAGGCTCCTCCCTCCGTCATCTCCACCTTGGACTCTGTTCGTCATCCTCCTCCTGGATGTCCATTCTTCTCCTTCTGTTGTTCCATCAGTGCAAGGATGCGCCTTCCAGAAGGGGGACGATATGCCAGGAATATGGACCTGTTTTTGTTTCTGTGTGCCCTTTTTTGGTTGCGTTCCTTTCCTTTAGTCCAGTTAGTCATTCTATGCACCCGTGTTCCCCAGTTACCCCATATATTAGAATCAAAGTCTGTGCATTCTGTCTCTGTTGGGTCTCTATTGTCCAAATACATCTGTCTTCCCTATTTCCTTGTGTGGATTACCCTGTGTCTTTGGACTATAATAAACTCTGTTCCTTTGATCTATGTCTCCGTCGTTCCTCCCAGCACAGTATTGTGACATCAGCGTGTTCAAGTATTGGAGCAATTTTATTAATCACTGTCACACCCCCCGTCAACCACAACACACTACACCACATCCAGCATTTAGTGCACTATAGCAATGCAAGGGGGCCTAGTAATGAGTTCAATTTGTGGTGTCCGAGACAAATTACTACTGCTCATGAAGAACACACTGCCAGATTGAAATACACAGTATGATGTCACAATGACAGAGTCATTAGCATAAAAAAGAATGTTTGAAATCTTTGATCTTCAATTGAAGCTTCTGAATGACTCTTGTGCAGATTTAAGTCTCAGATTTCTCTCTTAAACACTCACTCTAGTAAAAGTTTTCTTCCCACTTACGAGAAAGCACTAGGGACCAGAAATAAATTCTAGGGCCGCCAAATTATTTGGCTGGTTGGTGGATACAGGAGGCCCCTTTAGCGTCCTAAATGCTGGGTGTGGTGTAGTGTGTTGTGTTTGGTGGAGGGTGTGACACAGTCATTGACAAAAGAGGAGTGGAGCTGTATTCTCTCCAATCAAATGAACAGTAATGGTTTATAGCAGGGGTCCCCAAACTAAGGCCTGCGGGCCGAATGCGGCCCACCCCCACATTTGGACCGGCCCTCTGAACGATGCCAGAGACATATTTTGAAAATTAAAAATGAAAATTAGAAGTTGTAAATATATGTTTTACTTTTATCATATCGGTTTTTGATTATAAAGGTTGGCTTAATCTAATCTAACAAAAATTTCCCTCAGTTATTATCATATAGCCTAATTATTTGTTAAATTCACCTACAGATTGGTACATTTAACATATTGTGTCATCACAATCGAACAGGTGATGCGCGAGGCAGCTAGAAAATTCAGAGCAATGACAAAATGACTCAATAGCATTTAAGGTGAAACTTGCACTGCTTGTGGGACAGGTGCGAAAGCAGGACTTCACTCATCTCCCAGTTTCCCAAAGTTTTCAGCTGAGAAACCAGTGGCCCCATTTCCAGTTGAAAAGTCTGTGGAAGTGCTGAAAATGATGAAGGCAGAGTTTGACGTGTGATTCAAAAAACACAGTGGGTTCTTGAATCGATTTTGCTTGACAAGCCTCTCAAGGCTGGTGTTCTCTCGGTTGGTTGTTCATCTTTTTCTTCTACACTTTTTCCTTCCACTCAACTTTCTGTGAACATGCTTGGATACAAGCACTCTGTGAACAGCCAGCTCTTTTGGCAATGAATGTTTGTGGCTTGCCCTCCTTGTGAAGGGTGTCAATGATTGTCTTCTGGACAACTATCAGATCAGCAGTGTTCCCCATGATTGCGTAGCCTAATGAACCAAACTGAGAGATCGTTTTGAAGGCTCAGGAAACCTTTGTGGGTGTTTTGAGTTTATTAGCTGATTTACATGTCACCATATTCTAATTTGTTGAGATTTGTTGTGAATTGGTGGGTTTTTGTTAAATGTGAGCCAAATCATCACAATTAAAAGAACCAAAGACTTAATAGCCAAACTCCAGGACCCCTCTCCACATTACTTAAGTCAATTCTTACATGCAAAAAATCATGATCACTTTCACTGTATGGCTTATAATAAATTTTCATAACGTAGTTTTCTATCTCTTTACCGCTCAACAACAAATCAATTCTGCTTTGCTTTAAAACTTTGTTTACTATTTGTTGTCTTGAAAATTCCCTTTTAGCTCTATTTCTTTTTCTCCAAACATCTATTAAGTTATATTTTTTAATCAGTTCAAATAATTCATTTCTTCCTCCATCCCTCCTAAACACCATACAATCACTAACATCTACTCTTTCTAATACAGTATTAAAATCACCCAACAAAAAACATTTTGCCATCCTTCAATTAATACATTCAAATTCCTATAAAAAATTATCTTTTGTCCCTCTTCGTTTGGTGCATGTATGTTACATATTATTATTTCTTTATCCATCTTTATTAATTTTACTGCCATTATTCTCCCCTTCTTGTCAGAATATATTTCATTTATTTCTTTACTCACACCTCTTCTAATTAGTATCGCAACTCCCCTTTTTTTACTCTGATCATTGTTAAAGTAAATTTCTCCGTCCCAGATCTTTTTCATACCTTCCACAACCTCTTGATTCCAGAAAGTTTCTTGTAAACATAACACATCACAGTCCTTAATCAAATACACCAATCTCTGAAATTTCTCAGGTTTCGATAGTCCTCTTGCATTCAGAGATGCAATCCATAAAGAACTCATTAAAAGAAATAGTTGAGTGTACAAACAACTACTCATCAATCTAATTCAGTTTCTCCCGAAGCTACAAATGTGGAACCACTCATTTCAGCTCTTTTCTTTTCCATCATTTCATTACGCTCTTCTCTTCTTATTTTCTGTTTCTTAAGTACCTTTTCAATGTCTATAACACTTTTTACTCTTGTTTTTAAACCTTTGTTCAGTCTTTCCTTTATCTTGACTTCTGTTTCAATGCTCTTCTCCCCATTTCCTGTTTCTCTTACCTCATACTGCGGTTTTGTTTCATTGTCATCAGTTCTCTCTTTTCCATGTGTCTTTTGGTAGTCCACCTTATTGTTCTCCTCAGGCTCCTTGTCCATCTCCATTTCACATGCTTTAGTCCCACTCCTTACTGCATTCTCCTCTAGGTTATACTCCTCCTCTTCTACATGAGTTTGTTTGTCATCTCCTCCTTCAGTCTGTTCTAATATTTGATTTGATGTTTCAGTTTGAGTGCCTCCCATCTCTTCCTGTATCTCCATATCCATTTCTTTATTTTCCTCATCGTCCGTCTCACATCTGCACCTTATCATTGCCCTGTTGCAGCCTTGGCACCACGGAGCTGTACAGTCCCGCGCATAATGCCCCTGCTCCAGGCAATTCCTGCAGAGAAATTGAGGGCAGTCCTTTAGCTCATGCTCAGTACTTGTGCAGATCCTGCATGTTTTCCGTTGATTATCGTGGATCACTCTGAAATACTGAACTCCTTCCTCAGTCATAAATTTTGTTGTGTATGGTAAAGATGCCACCTCCTTTGGGAACTTCACTCTCAAAAAGCATGTTCCGTCTGCCACTGTTGTTCCTGGGTGATATCTCCTTCTCACAGGAAGAATGGGAGTTACACCCCAACTGTTCAATTTTTGAATGATTTCCTCATCCTCTATGTAACTGGGCAAATTTAAAAAGGAGACCATTCTTTCAGTTGCACACAATTTTCTGATTTCACATTTCTGACCATTTATCACAATTCCATCCAACATCACTTCACAGTCCATCTCATTTTCCATTGTCATTTCAAAGTCATTGTTTGTTTTCCTTCGAAGCCCAATAAGTTTGCCAATTCCCACTTTATCTTCTACTGCTTTAATTATCATTATAATTGTTGTGCTCTCGGTGTCCATCACATTTAATGTAACTGTAGCTTCTTTCTTGTATTCTCTTTGATATTGTGTTTTTTTTAATTAATCTGTTTATCATTTGTTGACGTTGATTGTTAAAAGACTGATTTTGCTCACCTCCTTTTGTAAGTTCAGCAACTTTGTTTGTTTGCAGATCTCTCTTTCCTTCTAGTTCCATTGTTTTTGCTTGCTGTTTTCTCCTTGAAACAACCATAGCCCAAGTTTCATCAGTATTTTCTCCAGTATTTTCTTCTTGTATATTCCCTTCAACTGTATTTGGATTCATTTCTTCATCTCCGACCTCCTTCTCTTTCCGTGATAGCAGTCCTTTTCTTTTTTCCAGTAAATCCGCCATTTAATAAACTTCTTCAAAAAATAAACAAACAAAAAAAAACTCATCAAAGCACAAAATAAAGTCGTAATATAAAAAAAACAACAAGCACCGTGGAAGAGCCTATCTCTTCCTACTGCAGCCACTCACTTCCTGTCGCTCTCTAGCGCCTCAGGTGGGGTATGGCCATAAGCGAGGGCTAAAAGAAAATGTCTACAAATTTCTACTGCCTGAGGGCAAAACTCCACATTATGAGAGTTACCAGAAAGCCATGACTCTGGTGGGACTTGAACCCACAACCTTTGAATGGCCTCATCTGGCAGTGACTTAGAGGATGCATGAATCAACACTTCAAACATCCTGTTGCGTGGGCAGAAAGACAGGTCCTCAGGTCTGTGCACAGTGGAGGCACGCTTACGGGACTGGAGCGCCACCCAAGGCACCGTTGGGATTCGAACCCAGGATCTCCTGTGTACTAGAGAGGAGCTTTAACCAACTAAGCCACGGCGCCTCCTCAGTGGGACTCGATAGCCTGGGATGCTATCCTCCAAAAGCAGGTGAGAGGGTAGTGCAGCAAGTGATACCACCCGCTGTCCTCGAGCTCCTCTGTGTCACCGTCCGTTTTTGGGTAAAGCACGAGCTCGTCACGCAACCAAAGGCACCGCTGGGATTCGAACCCAGGATCTCCTGTTTACTAGACAGGCGCTTTAACCAACTAAGCCACGGCGCCACCCCGAATGCTAGGCGAGGGGAGGGCGGCTTAGAGGATTCATGAATCAACACTTCGAACGTCCTGCTGCCTTCACTTGATGCAAGACAGTGATTGCCATACCTCACTGAATTGGATCTTGGGCATGTTTTGCTACCTTTTAAATATGATTGACATTTTTTTTTTTTAAATCAATATACGCTGAGAACAGGAGGCCTCAAAATGGTTTATGCCAGGCTGGGCCACTGAGGGCTTTTCTTAAAGATTTGTGCCCGTCCAGCTCAACCGAGTGGCACGCTGTGTGGGCAGAAAGACAGGTCCTCAGGTCTTTGCACGGTTCAAAAACAGAGCGTCGCCGGGGTCCCCATTCAAACGCGAGGCCAGAGACAGCCACCGGTGGAAAGGCACCGCTGGGATTCGAACCCAGGATCTCCTGTTTACAAGATAGGCGCTTTGACCAGCTAAGCCACGGCGCCTCCTCGGTGGGACCCGTTAGCCTGCGATGCTATCCTCCAAAAGCAGGTGAGAGGGTAGTGTTGCAAGAGAAACCTCCCACGGTCCACAAGCTCCTCTATGTCGCCATTCGCCGTCCGTTTTTTGGTAAAGCACGAGCTCGGCTGTATTGTGGTGCGCAACCAAAGGCATTGCTGGGATTCGAAACGCAGGATCTCCTGTTTACTAGGCTAGCCTGGAAGCACGTTCGCCCTACGGGAAGGCGACTCAGACGATCCAGGCTTCCAGAGAAGAGGCCAGGGGTTGGCTGACTGGGCGCTGGACAGCTTTAAGGCGTTTGCCGACAACTGAGTCGGAGTCGGTTAGCAAAATTAACCACTCTCTGCCCCTGCTTGCAGGTCGCTTTCAGAAAAGCTTGCGCTTGCTGGGCTGGAACCCCACCCAAGGCACCGCTGGGATTTGAACCCAGGACCTCCCGTTTACTAGACAGGCGCTTTAACCAACTAAGCCACGGCGCCACCCCGCATGCTAGGCGAGGGGAGGGCGGCTTAGAGGATTCATGAATCAACACTTCGAACGTCCTGCTGCCCAGGATCTCCTGTTTACGAGACAGGTGCGTTAACCAACTAAGCGACGGCGCCAAACCGTAACAGCAGGGTTATCGGGAGAGTGACTCAGAGGGTTAAAACATCCAGAGGCGGATGCTAAAAGAAAATGTCTACAAATTTCTACTGTCTGAGGGCAAAACTCCACAGTATGAGAGCTACCAGAAAGCCACGACTCTGGTGAGACTTGAACCCAAAACCATTGAATGACCTCATCTGGCAGTGACTTAGAGGATGCATGAATCAACACTTCAAACATCCTGTTGCGTGCACAGAAAGACAGGTCTTCAGGTCTGTGCACAGTGGAGGCACGTTTACTGGACTGGAGCGCCACCCCAGGCACCGTTGGGATTTGAACATAAGATCTCCTGTGTACTACAGAGGAGCTTTAACCAACTAAGCCACGGCGCCTCCTCTGTGAGACTCGATAGCCTGGGATGCTATCCTACAAACGCAGGTGAGAGGATAGTGTTGCAAGAGAAACCTCCCGTGGTCCACAAGCTCCTCTATGTCGCCATTCGCCGTCCATTTTTTGGTAAAGCACGAGCTCGGCTGTATTGTGGTGCGCAACCAAAGGCATCGCTGGGATTCGAAACGCAGGATCTCCTGTTTACTAGATAGGCGCTTTAACCAACTAAGCCACGGCGCCACCCCGCATGCTAGGCGAGGGGAGGGCGGCTTAGACGATTCATGAATCAACACTTCGAACGTCCTGCTGCCTTCACTTGATGCAAGACAATGATTGCCATACCTCACTGAATTGGATCTTGGGCATGTTTTGCTACCTTTTAAATATGATTGACATTTTTTTTTTTTAAATCAATGTACGCTGAGAACAGGAGGCCTCAAAATGGTTTATGCCAGGCTGGGCCACTGAGGGCTTTTCTTAAAGATTTGTGCCCGTCCAGCTCAACCGAGTGGCACGCTGTGTGGGCAGAAAGACAGGTCCTCAGGTCTTTGCACGGTTCAAAAACAGAGCGTCGCCGGGGTCCCCATTCAACAGCGAGGCCAGAGACAGCCACCGGTGGAAAGGCACCGCTGGGATTCGAACCCAGGATCTCCTGTTTACAAGACAGGCGCTTTGACCAGCTAAGCCACGGCGCCTCCTCGGTGGGACCCGTTAGCCTGCGATGCTATCCTCCAAAAGCAGGTGAGAGGGTAGTGTTGCAAGAGAAACCTCCCGCGGTCCACAAGCTCCTCTGTGTCGCCATTCGCCGTCCGTTTTTTGGTAAAGCATGAGCTCGGCTGTATTGTGGTGCGCAACCAAAGGCATCGCTGGGTTTCGAAACGCAGGATCTCCTGTTTACTAGGCTAGCCTGGAAGCACGTTCGCCCTACGGGAAGGCGACTCAGACGATCCAGGCTTCCAGAGAAGAGGCCAGGGGTTGGCTGACTGGGCGCTGGACAGCTTTAAGGCGTTTGCCGACAACTGTGTCGGGGTCGGTTAGCAAAATTAACCACTCGCTGCCCCTGCTTGCGGGTCGCTTTCGGAAAAGCTTGCGCTTGCTGGGCTGGAACCCCGCCCAAGGCACCGCTGGGATTTGACTCCAGGATCTCCTGTTTACTAGACAGGCGCTTTAACCAACTAAGCCACGGCGCCACCCCGCATGCTAGGCGAGGGGAGGGCGGCTTAGAGGATTCATGAATCAACACTTCGAACGTCCTGCTGCCTTCACTTGATGCAAGACAGTGATTGCCATACCTCACTGAATTGGATCTTGGGCATGTTTTGCTACCTTTTAAATATGATTGACATTTTTTTTTTTAAATCAATGTACGCTGAGAACAGGAGGCCTCAAAATGGTTTATGCCAGGCTGGGCCACTGAGGGCTTTTCTTAAAGATTTGTGCCCGTCCAGCTCAACCGAGTGGCACGCTGTGTGGGCAGAAAGACAAGTCCTCAGGTCTTTGCACGGTTCAAAAACAGAGCGTCGCCGGGGTCCCCATTCAACAGCGAGGCCAGAGACAGCCACCGGTGGAAAGGCACCGCTGGGATACGAACCCAGGATCTCCTGTTTACAAGACAGGCGCTTTGACCAGCTAAGCCACGGCGCCTCCTCGGTGGGACCCGTTAGCCTGCGATGCTATCCTCCAAAAGCAGGTGAGAGGGTAGTGTTGCAAGAGAAACCTCCCGCGGTCCATAAGCTCCTCTGTGTCGCCATTCGCCGTCCGTTTTTTGGTAAAGCACGAGCTCGGCTGTATTGTGGTGCGCAACCAAAGGCATCGCTGGGATTCGAAACGCAGGATCTCCTGTTTACTAGGCTAGCCTGGAAGCACGTTCGCCCTACGGGAAGGCGACTCAGACGATCCAGGCTTCCAGAGAAGAGGCCAGGGGTTGGCTGACTGGGCGCTGGACAGCTTTAAGGCGTTTGCCGACAACTGTGTCGGGGTCGGTTAGCAAAATTAACCACTCGCTGCCCCTGCTTGCGGGTCGCTTTCGGAAAAGCTTGCGCTTGCTGGGCTGGAACCCCGCCTAAGGCACCGCTGGGATTTGAACCCAGGATCTCCTGTTTACTAGACAGGCGCTTTAACCAACTAAGCCACGGCGCCACCCCGCATGCTAGGCGAGGGGAGGGCGGCTTAGAGGATTCATGAATCAACACTTCGAACGTCCTGCTGCCTTCACTTGATGCAAGACAGTGATTGCCATACCTCACTGAATTGGATCTTGGGCATGTTTTGCTACCTTTTAAATATGATTGACATTTTTTTTTTTTAAATCATTGTACGCTGAGAACAGGAGGCCTCAAAATGGTTTCTGCTGTCCGAGAGCAACACTGCGCAGTACGGGCTTAACAAAATGCCAAAAAGGACGACTCTGGTGGGACTCGAACCCACAACCTTTGAATGGCCTCATCTGGCAGTCTAGAAGTCCAATGCGCTATCCATTGCGCCACAGAGCCTGTCGGTATGCCAGGCTGGGCCACTGAGGGCTTTTCTTAAAGATTTGTGCCCGTCCAGCTCAACCGAGTGGCACGCTGTGTGGGCAGAAAGACAGGTCCTCAGGTCTTTGCACGGTTCAAAAACACAGCGTCGCCGGGGTCCCCATTCAACAGCGAGGCCAGAGACAGCCACCGGTGGAAAGGCACCGCTGGGATTCGAACCCAGGATCTCCTGTTTACAAGACAGGCGCTTTGACCAGCTAAGCCACGGCGCCTCCTCGGTGGGACCCGTTAACCTGCGATGCTATCCTCCAAAAGCAGGTGAGAGGGTAGTGTTGCAAGAGAAACCTCCCGCGGTCCACAAGCTCCTCTGTGTCGCCATTCGCCGTCCGTTTTTTGGTAAAGCACGAGCTCGGCTGTATTGTGGTGCGCAACCAAAGGCATCGCTGGGATTCGAAACGCAGTATCTCCTGTTTACTAGACTAGCCTGGAAGCACGTTCGCCCTACGGGAAGGCGACTTAGACGATCCAGGCTTCCAGAGAAGAGGCCAGGGGTTGGCTGACTGGGCGCTGGACAGCTTTAAGGCGTTTGCCGACAACTGAGTCGGGGCGGTTAGCAAAATTAACCACTCGCTGCCCCTGCTTGCGGGATGCTTTCGGAAAAAATTGCGCTTGCTGGGCTGGAATCCCGCCCAAGGAACAACTGGGATTTGAACCCAGGACCTCCTGTTTACAAGACAGGTGCTTTAACCAACTAAGCGACGGCGCCAAACCGCAAGCAGGGTTATCGGGAGAGTGACTCAGAGGGTTAAAACATCCAGAGGCGGATGCTAAAAGAAAATGTATACAAATTTCTACTGCCTGAGGGCAAAACTCCACAGTATGAGAGCTACCAGAAAGCCACGACTCTGGTGAGACTTGAACCCACAACCTTTGAATGACCTCATCTGGCAGTGACTTAGAGGATGCATGAATCAACACTTCAAACATCCTGTTGCGTGCGCAGAAAGACAGGTCCTCAGGTCTGTGCACAGTGGAGGCACGCTTAATGGACTGGAGCGCCACCCCAGGCACCGTTGGAATTCGAACCTAGGATCTCCTGTGTACTACAGAGCAGCTTTAACCAACTAAGCCACGGCGCCTCCTCGGTGAGACTCGATAGCCTGGGATGCTATCCTGCAAAAGCAGGTGAGAGGGTAGTGTTGCAAGAGAAACCTCCCGCGGTCCACAAGCTCCTCTGTGTCCCCATTCGCCGTCCGTTTTTTGGTAAAGCACAAGCTCGGCTGTATTGTGGCGCGCAACCAAAGGCACCACTGGGATTCGAACCCAGGATCGCTGGGTGGGCAGAAAGACAAGTCCTCAGGTCTTTGCACGGTTCAAAAACAGAGCGTCGCTGGGGTCCCCATTCAACAGCGAGGCCAGAGACAGCCACCGGTGGAAAGGCACCGCTGCGATGCTATCCTCCAAAAGCAGGTGAGAGGGTAGTGTTGCAAGAGAAACCTCCCGCTGTCCACAAGCTCCTCTGTGTCGCCATTCGCTGTCCGTTTTTTGGTAAAGCACGAGCTCGGCTGTATTGTGGTGCGCAACCAAAGGCATCGCTGGGATTCGAAACGCAGGATCTCCTGTTTACTAGACTAGCCTGGAAGCACGTTCGCCCTACGGGAAGGCGACTCAGACGATCCAGGCTTCCAGAGAAGAGGCCAGGGGTTGGCTGACTGGGCGCTGGACAGCTTTAAAGAGCTGGCTGTCTGGTGCAGTCATAACAACCTGGAGCTCAACACGCTCAAGACTGTGGAGATGATAGTTGACTTCATGAGAAACCCCCCTGCTCTCCCCTACTCACCATCATGAACAGCACTGTCAACACAGTGGAGTCATTCAGGTTCCTATGCAACACCATCTCCCAGGACCTGAAGTGAGACATTCACATAGACTCCATTGTGAAAAAGGCCCAGCAGGGACTGTACTTCCTCCGCCAGCTGAGGAAGCTCAACCTGCCACAGGAACTGCTGAAATAGTTCTACTCTGCCATCGTTGAATCCGTCCTCTGCACTTCAATTACTGTCTGGTTAAGTTCAGCTACCAATTCCGATCTCAGAAGACTACATCGCATAGTCCAGACTGCTGAGTGAATAATTGGTATAACCCTTCCTACCCTTCAAGATCTCTACTTATCCAGAGTGTGCAAAAGGGCTGGCAAAATCACTCTGGACCCCTCACATCCAGCACACTCACTCACTGTTACCATCTAGTTGGTGCTACAGAGATCTGACCACCAAGATGACCAGACACCGGAACAGTTTCTTTCCCCAGGCAATCCATCTCATGAACACTTGTCAGTAAACGTGAAACATGCAGCACTATTGTACACTTCATTAATCTATTCAGTATTTAACACCATACCTACTTACATCCAAATTTGCACCTACTATACCTGTACATAGTAATGGCATATTCTGTATATTGTGTTTTTGCTATTTTTCACTTTGTCTTGTGTACTTGTATATTGTTCTTTTTTAATAATCTATGTCTTGTCTTTTCACTGTCACTCAGGTGCACTGTTGAACTGCTGTCACTAAAACAAATTCATAGTATGTGTAAACATACCTGGCAATAAAGCTCATTCTGATTCTGATAATGTATTAGAGCATGTAGCTTGATCAGAATCGGAAAGGGACATTAATCTACAAGGCAGAATCAGAGACTCATGTAATTTGTGCACAAGAGTTTTATTAATTAAGGACTAACCCATGACTAATCTAAACAAACAAACAAACATACAATCACTCATACATAGAGGAAGGGCAAGTCAGATTGGATAAATTGAGACATTAGAGAAACAAGAAAAATGACTATGAAAAGAGTCAGTTAGCCAACTAAATGAAACCATCAGTGTCATTTTACAACGGGGTTTACAAATTTAACTAAACCTCTAGTTAAATGTATGATACTTGTATTTCCTTGGTCGTTGACGAGCGTTTTGATGCAGTCTCGGATGAAAGTCTTAATGGTTTCAAGGTTTTGGACTTGGGATCACGTTTTTCCATGTTTGAAGAGCGATGAATTCCAAAGTTGTCCTGACTCTGAGGTGATTGGGAGTTTCTTCCAACGTGAAAAGTGAAGAAGAATGATGAGCTGAGAGAGAGAGAGAGAGACCCAGCTGAAATCCTGTGATCTTTGGGGAATGAAAAGACAAGGCTGCAGGGCCTGGCACAGGCTTAGGGTTCTGGAGAGTTCTATCTCATCTTCCTAGGAGTTCAAGGCCTGCCAGGCGCAGAAGCATCGGCTCTGGGACTTATCAACCAGAAGATGGAAAGGTGATGAGACATGGGACTAAAAGAACCGAGAAAAGCCTGGAGAACTGAGGCAAGTCACTGTGTGAAGCCTTTATCTTCTTGGAGGGAAAGTTTACAACTCTTTGTGAGAATGGTATTGGGATTGGTTGTTAATGCAAAAACTACTAAGGTTTCTTAAAACACTAATATGTTGCATAGGTATCAAAAGATAACATAAACTATGTTTTAGATCATCAAAATACAAATTCAAGGAGACCAAATCATAACACATTAATAAAAACATTACACAATACTAAAGAAACAGTAATAACATACACAATGATCTAAGGATATGCGTGTTCATTTACAGAAAGTTTTTTTCAAAGAATTAATAGAAGTCAGTTCCTATGGCAGTATGTGTCCCTTTTTTTTTTTTTTTTTTTTTTTTTTGAGTATTAGTTGGAATTATTTAAATTCTCTCTACATACTTTAGAGTTGTAAAGATTATCTGGTCTGGCAGTGTGTGTCTGATTGGTCCTGACCCTACATTGTTTTTTTCTTCCGAGCAACACATAGGCAACATATAATGACAGTTTGTAGAGTAATTTACAACAGCTTCAGATGTAGCTCAACCAATCAGAATTTTTATACATTTTGGTTGAAACTCTTTCCACACTGAGGGGATCTGTCAGCCTTCTCTCTATTGTGGATCTTCACGTGGTTGTAAAGGTGTCCTTGTTGACTGAAACTCTTTCCACACTGTTTGCATGTGTAAGGCTTCTCTCCAGTGTGAATTCTCATGTGAATATTAAGGTATCCTTTACAAGAGAAACTCTTTCCACACTGTTGGCAGATGAAACGCCTCTCTCCTGTGTGAATTTCCATGTGGACTTTAAGGGATGCTTTTTGAATGAAACTCTTTCCACACTGTTGGCAGATGAAAGACTTTTCTCCTGTGTGAATTTTCATATGGACTTTAAGGTTTGTATTTTGACTGAAACTCTTTCCACACTGTTGGCAGATGAAAGGCTTCTCTCCAGTGTGAATTTTCATGTGGTCTTTAAGGTGTCCTTTTCGAGTGAAACTCTTTCCACACTGTTGGCAGATGAAACGCCTCTCTCCAGTGTGAATTTTCATGTGGACTTTAAATTCTCCTTGTTCATTGAAACTCTTTCCACACTGAAAGCAAGTGAAAAAACTCCTAGTTCTTGCCTTTTGAGCTCTTTTTTGGGTAGATGTATTTTCTGACTGTAAGGAACAAAATGATTTTTTTCCAGTTATGAAAACATTAAGAATCTCAAACTGAACTTTCTCTTCAGTTTCATTCAGTTCTCCCCTCTCCTCTTTCAGTGCTGTTGGACCTAAGGTGGGAAAACAAAGATATAAAAGTTTACCCCAGTTTAATGACACAAAGCAGGTAACACCAATCATGTAGATTTGTAATGCATGTATGCTAGATCTCATATCATGGTGTCCAAACCTGATCATGGTCTGGTGATCTATGGAGTTTAAGCTAGCTGCACTAAGCTACACTATGGTGTACCATTTTTTTAATGTCTCCTAGGCAGGGCCGGCGCTAGCCATTTGGGTGCCCTAAGCACAAATGCTTGGTGGTTGCTTCGGCATTAATTAGCCAATTTTGTCAAAAGAAATGTTCTTGATTACAAGAAAAATACAGATTGTTCGTGTTGTGATTTATTTTGTCTATATATATAGACTTTGTCTTAAATAGTTTCGTTTTCGAAGTACTCTAAATTATGTCAGTGATTCTCCGATGTTAAATATGATCAAGGATTATTTTATTTCGATCTACAGTGTAATAAAAGTTAAGAAAAAGATTAGCCTATAGCCATAAATATATATAGACTACAAGCTAATTCCTTTTTTCTTAACTTTTAACTTCTAAAAATTATCAAGAATATTATATCAAATTAATAGGCTAGGTTAACGAATGTTCTTATACAAACATAACGAATGCACTTCAAAACGAAGTTTTCATATATAAATTCAGGAATCACGAATATGACAAAATAATATTATTTTATATATATTAATAGTTGTATTAAACAAATTTATAGTGCTTTGAATTTATTAAGTAATGTTTAATTTCGTTCATTTCGCTCTCTGGAAATGTAAAGAAAAATATCCTTTGAATTCGTTTTTAATCCCTGGTTTTAAACAAGCATATATTTGAGATAATTTATGTATTAGCCTATTGCTTGAATAAATGTTTAAAAAATTTTTAAAAAATTAAAAAAAAAATTTATAAGGAAATTAAACAGACCTAGGAATTTGAAAAGACAGTGAAATGTGTCTAATAATTCCAAAAAGAAAGAGAAGCATTGGACATAATCACAATATTCGGGACATTTATTAGGAATACCATTTCTTAACAATTAAGATGCTGCATGTGTTTATCCAGTCTAATCGAAGTGTGCGTCTCTCTCACACGACTTTCCCAACAAAAATCCCACACCTCTCAGAAAATACATAAAACGGACATTACTGAGCTATTTGCGTTTAAAAGTAGCCTATTAAAATGGTACAATGGCATTGCTCAGTTCAACGTGTTGGAAATCGGGCATTTTGTTCCTCCTCAGCATTTATTCAACAGTTAATAACGCTTAACATTCAAAAGGTAAATATTATTCAGCCAATAGTGCATGTATTGTCTGTGTAGGTCTGTGTATTTCAAAGAAAATTGTGCCTACAATATGAATTACAAAGGTTTAATTGGCATCTTTATTTCAACCCAACCGACCGCGACCCGAATATCATTAGAAATATTTCTGGATGACTCATAACCGCGGGTAACCGCAGGCACCCGCTCATTTTGGATCAACCCGCGCATCACTGGTGGAGAAGGGGGGCACCAGAGGGAGACTGGAGAGAGGGCCGCACAGGAGATAATCTTTTCTCTGCTAATTTGGTCTAGGCCTATTTTACCTTTATATTGCTTTTGTATACCAACATGCTTTAGACATATTTTATTTGTTATTTATACTAGTAGCCGGTCGTGATGATATTTCACGACCCAGATTTTTTGGTGCCCCCCCAGGCACTAGGTGCCCTACGAGCAGTGCGTGGTCTGCTTCTAGGTTGATCAAATGCAACAAATATAAGAAAGGCTAGGAAAATGGACAGACTCCCAACTCAACCATCAGTTGAACATTTTATCACACAATAATTCTTTCTGAGTTTTTATTAATGGGAAATGATGTTAGCCAATCATAAAAATGGGCTGTTACGGCGAGTCCCAACCACGTTCCTGGAGGCCCCTAAACACTGCATGTTTTTCATGTTTCTCCAATTAAGTGATTAATTTACTGGTTCAGGTGTGTTTGATCTGGGTTGGAGCTAAAATTTGAAGGATGGTAAATCTTTAGGCACAGGGTTGGGCACCCCTGCACCAAGACCTAAAATGGATGACAAATGGTCAGACAAAGGAGAGATGCAAAATATGCAGTATTGGGTGCCTCCAGGAACATGGTTGGAACCACTGGTCTGTTACAATGACCTTTTGAATGGAAAAACCCCAAAAACTTACTGCAAAACAAACAAACACATCACAGAACATATCCTTTAAAAGAGAACAGGCAATATTTTTACACCAACTGAAAGTTAAGTGAGATGTGAAGTATGGTGAATTTGTGCTCTGAACCAGGATCACATTAGTGAGATTGTGTGACCTTAAATGGTCATTTATGGAACCACTTTAACCCAAATTGATTTGTTATCTTATCTCAAGTCAGGTTTTGGAGTTTTCTTAGTCTTTCCCTATAACACCAAATAAATTATCCATTCATCCAAGTAAAAAGATTGTTATACCTACGATTATTTCCACCATTCTTTGTTAATTTATTCATAAGCAATAATACAATTATATAAGCTTGAACATAAATAAGCATATCTGTGGTATTTGCCACATTGAATCGATTACTAAAGATGCTGTCATAAAAGAAAACTAAATAATGAAAGAAACCATCCTGGGTATTTAAACCAGAAGTATGCATGATAACCTGCTTTGTTCTAGCATCCCAAAATACCCTTGGAGTTAAACATGGAGGTGAAAATATTATGCTTCAGGAGTGTTTTTCTGCTAAGGGGACAGGACAACTAGAACACCTTATCCAAAGGAGCTTGGACAGGGTCATGTACCATCAATTCTTGGGTGAGAACTATGGAAAAAGGGTTGTGGATGGGGATTCCAGCATGACAATGACCCAAAACACACAGCAAAGGCAAAAAATGAGTGGCTCAAGAAGAAGCACATTGAGGTCCTGGAGTGTCCTAGCCAGTCTCCAGACCTTAATCTAATAGAAAATCAGTGGAGGGAGCTGAAGGTATAACTTTCTAAACTTCAGCCTTAAAACCCCAATGTCTTGGAGAGGATCTGCAAGCCTGATGGCCAACTACAAGAAACATCTGACCTCTTTGATTGCCAAAAAGGGTTTTGCCAGCAAATACCAAGTCATGTTTCTCTAAGGGGTGAAATACTTTTGTTACTAAAAATCAGCAGGGGATCAAATGATTATTTGCCCCACTGTTTTAATTTGAATTTTTAGGCTATTTAGTAACCATAGTTTGCTGAATTTTGAGTATTAAAGTCACGTGAGAGATCAGGACAAAATAGAGAGACTGAAAAGTAAAATGGAAGTGAAGGTGCAGTTCAGAAAAGGACTTTGAATTATTTTACATGTTACATAGTCTAACGATTTAAACCTTTTTTATGTGATAACCATACAAAAATAGGGTTGTCCATGTTTTAGAGATTGTTGTGGGTGTATGGGATGACCTGGATGAGTGTGAGATTTCCCAGCCTGAAATTTTGTCCCAGTCCACCCCTGAGCTCCAGATTCAGGGAACAGAGGACTCAACTCTAAGAGATGAAAAGGGAACTCCGTACTCATAGGTGGCCCTTGAGAGTGAAGGGAATACTGCTGTGCTCAACCATAAAAGCCACCTAACGGTGTGTTCACACAGGATCTGAGCGTCAACGCTTAACGGAAGGCGTGGCTGACGTTTTATGGTCATAGCAGCATCAGCCAATGAAATGCTCCTCTTGAACAGGATGAATGTGATTGGCTGCCACTTTATTTGCATTGAGCGATTCTGATTGGCTTACACTTCCACAATTCTTTTCGGCAAAGCTTGACGTCACCCATTCAAAATCAATGGGAAGCGTTTACGATTACGCCCCGTGTGAACACACCGTAAGAGAGGCAAAAGTGGACTAACAATTTTTGGTGCCTCACGGAACATGAGACAGCAGAGGACTCTCAGAAATCAAAGGAGAACTTAGAGGCTCACCTTGGGAGCGACATGATCATAGGCAACCCTCTAAATTGAGTTAGGGCTAGGATAGCACTGCCAACTAAGTCATAAGGGCAGTCACATGATGGGAGCTCCTGGGAGAAGCATACAGAAGCATAAGACACCTGGTATGATTGCCTCACAAAGCTCCATGGAGCAGAGGACTTCATTCTCATAGATGAGAGGGGGCCCCAGAGGTTTTCCTTGCGAGCGGTGTGCTAATTGGAGACCCTCAAGAGTAGGGTGGCGAACATCTGCCCTGGAGAGCCACAGCCTCACAGAGCTTTGCTTCAACCCTTAATCAAACACACCTGAAGAACATAATCAAGGTCTTAAGGGTTACTAGAAAGCTACAGGCAGGTGAGTTTTAATTAGGGTTGGAGCTGAATTCTGTAGGACGGTGGCTCTCCAGGGCCGGATTTCGTTTCCTGACTTCAGTCCTCCCTGCTCTAGAGTGAAGAGAGCACTGCCAAGTTCAAAGACAGGAGCAGACTAACAAGGAAGGGGGAAAAGGCCAAAGAACCTGATATGACTGCACACAGAGCTCATGGAGAAAAGTCCTTAGCTCTCAGATTGAGAGAACTCACTACATCCGAGACTAGTAGCTTTATCAGGCATTACATGCAGACAAAATGAAAATGGCAATAAAAATTTGAAAGCTGCAGATTTGTTTACTAATGAAATGCTGCTTCTTGGAGACTCACACCAGTTCTTTTGTGGATTTCGTTGGATCTATTATTGCTTTGATGTAAAATCGGACAATATTGACAGTGCAGTGCTTAAAATGTAAAATGTTCACTTAATATTACCTTTTTGTTTAACTTATAAAATCAATATTTGAAATCATTTGAATATTCAGAGAAAATTGCACTCTTGCTCATATTTTAAAGATGAAAAGCAGTAAGTCACACTGTATGTTTCTGTATTGAAGAGTTTCTTAAATCAGTCGCTCTGTACAGTCTGTCAACATTTGTTCTTCATGCCATTAAGTGCAACAAATCTACTTTAAAGACACAATGAACAGCAGCATGATTTGCTAAAGCAGCACTCTGTGGGCGTTCAATCATACGTACGCTGCTGGTGTGGATCCAGTCAGGTTTCACTGCAAAAATGAGGTAAGTTAATGTCATTTGACCATTTACTCACATTTAACTGTTTTTATAATAAAAGTATCATTTTGCTTAAACAAATGCCAAAGCTCAGCATTTTGTTCACGTACCCCTCCATCAGTTTGAGAACCACTGGTTTATACTGTTCTCATGGTAAAATACAGTACCTTTCTTTATAAATATGACCTTCTGCTCCACTCTAATGCTCCTGAACAGCGCTCATATATTTATTTACTTAATTGTATTGATAGTATTTGAATTATTTTCTTAATTTCTTCTCTTTATCTATTCATTATATATATTTTGTTACTTCCTCTTTCCCCCTTATTCCCTTATTTATATTTTTATATATACAAGATATAGAAGTGTACAACTAACACATTACAATCTCACACCTCACATAATTACAACTAAATGTAACTTGTTTGTGTTTGGGCTTTTTTTTATTCTCGGACTTGCTTTATATTTACAGCACTGTTTGTAGACAGCATGCAGTCGCCAAATACAATTACTCACATTTCAAGGTTTGCTTTGTGCAAAATGTATTATTTTCTTAGAGACTTTTGCATATTTACCAAAGTGCTAGAAATCAATTGTTTTAAAATTAAAAGCAAATGTCGGATTTAATGTTACATAAAAAATGTAAAAACCAACTAACCTGTTTGTTCATCAGTATCTTCATGTTTGACTCTCAATATGTCTTCACTCTCCTCTTTAATAAACTCCATCTTTGTTTGTTCCTCATTATCTTCTTGTTTGACTCTGAATGTTTCTTCAATCTTCATGTCTTCACTCTCCTCTTTAATAAACACCATCTTTATAATAGTGTGTCACATGGATCTCTGTTGATTCTCCAGGAGTTTTTCTGTGTGTTTGAAAACTTTGTCCTGTTTAAGATGAGAATAATTAATAGAAAGAACAAACAAGGCAAACTAAATCTCTGGGTGCGTCTCAATCAGCTCCTAGTTCAGTAGTCAGTGCACTAGTAAGACAGTCAGAGAGTTAAAGACTTAAATATACATTTGTAAAAATGTAAAAAAGACGAATTACCCATAAGGTTTATATTTTGGCAGGCTATTTTTGATTTAGATATGGTATTCAATTATTTGTACATCATATCTAATATATTACACTTTCATGAAATCATTCTCGGTTGTGATTCACTCGTTTGTGTTTGTTGTTGTCGTTTGTAGTCCGCGTGCCGCTGAATCGAATCACTGAATCATTCACAAACGATTTGTTTCAAATGATTCGGATTCTCAGTTTCTCTCATCACTTCTTACCATCACTCGATTGATTCATGATATAGAGAGAGAAATCAAACGTACCTTCTCTTTTACTAAAGGCTAACATTTTCACTAACACTAAATAAAGCATTACATTTATTTTACATAGCTTGTATTTATGCAACAATGTCTATTGATTTAAAAACTTTACCACAAACCTTTCTTCAGGTGACTCACAACAGATGAGGAGCGAGGCGCAGATTTATGACGTCACATCACCAGAGCAAAATAAAAGTCCCATTGGTGCACTGCTGTTGTATATAGAATAGAATTTCGTACCCATATGATGATGCTTTTCTAAAGTTACTAACATCGTAAATCTATTAATATTATTCTCAATTTTTATGTTGATATACCTTGCCATTAAATTCACATTAAACTAGTTCAATGTTTAACTGTTACAAAGGAGGTCTGATGACAAATTTGGTCTATCACTCTTTTGATTATTGTAATCAATCTCTGGCTATTTTGTTTTTGTATTTATTTATTTATTCCTCTTTTGGAAAGTTACTGAAACACTGTCAGGAATTTTATTTCTCTATTGAGGCAAATGAGGACACACACACACACATATATATATATATATATATATATGTGTGTGTGTGTGTGTGTGTGTGTGTGTGTGTGTCACAGTTTATGTTTACCACTACAGAAGTTTATTAATTGTGAATGTTAATGAAATATGATTTACATTTCCCCAGATTATCTTTTATTTTTAAATGTGCATATAATGTGTGCTAAAATATAATTGACCTTATGCACAGAGAGTTCTTCCGCATAAGCAGCTCGTAAACTTCCGCTGAAGCTCGTTTTATATGTGCTATTTATTAGTTGGACACTCTTGAGACTGATCTAGTGGCTCGTTCTTATCAGCTACATAAACAATGTTAGCAGCATGAACATTCAGTTTCATATTATTTAACAACATATTTAAATACGGAGCCTGCAGTAATCCCATACTCTCATAGTCCCATGTCTTCCCACTTCCCATATTTTTAAAATCTTGCAATATTTCAAAGCCTTTATTATTTATTAACTCTACAGCTGTGAAATAAAATGTACTTCAAGGACTCACTTTTCATTCATAAAAAAAGGCATCGGAAAAATGACATTTCACGAAAAAAAACGTCTATTTTTTGGCTAAAATAATATGGAATTACCCATATAACCAATAGATGGCAGCAGAGGATTATTTATTATGCAGCTGCCTCTCCCTATATTTTTCAAGACGTCTAGTGTTTTGGATGAAAAAAAAGTAGTTTTTTGGTTGGTCACATGTAAATATTTTCAAAATAACTATAAGCGTATTTATATAGGCCTATACATAATAAATATACACAGCATGTGAACAAGAACTTATTTTGGATGCGATTTTTTGCTATTAATCGTTTATTAGTCATTTATTTATTGTAAATAATAACTGCATAAATTAAACATAAATTAAACAATTTAATTTAATAAGTATTGAATAATAGTGATTTGATAATTATATTATATATAATTAGCTGTTTGCTTAATTATTATTAAATAATTATATAACAAATGCATAAACATTTATTATCATATATTTTTTTAAAGTACGCAACTAGCCGTTGCTATGGCGATGACGTCATAAATGAATCACAACATTCTCCAGTCGCGACTCGCGAGCAGAGCTAACTTTGCATTACTTGAGTTCGCGATCACATCCTGCATAGTGTTTGATTGATCATTCAGCACTTTTACACATTCACAGCGACTTATTCAAGTGAACATCGATTATTACACTCCCAAAATTCAGCACGACGCGGCGATGAATAACCGTCAGCCCGTTAATGCTTGAGAGGAGGATGAGGAGGAAGAGTTTGGAGAAGGACAAGGCTACTTTTAGTGGTCCAAAGTCCAGTCCAGCTTTAGTTAAAGTGGACATGATGGCTGAAGGTGCGTTTACTGCCATAACCAAAGACAGCTGCATAAACTACCGTCAGCTCTTGATATTTTATGTCAACTACAATTATCTTTTTTAAAGACTACATTTTGAGGGATGAAGCCAGTATAAAGTGCTCTGAGAGGAAGATACAGCGTTGGCTATGAAAGGAGACGCTTGGAGGATGGTCTTAACCGGTATTGTTATTATTTTCCTTACTGTATTTATCTGGTTATTTCACTAATATATAATTACTCATTGTTTTAATGCTGTGTTGTGACCTGAAAGATCCACAGCTGTTTTTTTTGTTTAGTGATAGTTGTTCATGAGTCCATTGTTTGTCCTGAACAGTTCAACTACCCTCTGTTCCACAAATTCTGTGGTTTTTCAGCATTTTTGTGTATTTGAACCCTTTCCAACAATGACTGTATGATTTTGAGATCCATCTTTTCAGTCATATGCAACTATTACAAGATTCAAACTCTCAGTGATGATCCAGAAGGAAAAACAATGCATTAAAACTTTTGAATTTGAAGATCAGAGCTAATTTAACTTATTTTGTCTTATTGGGAAACACCTATCTTCTGGTTTTTCTGCTTTTGAAAGGTAGTACTAAATTAATATATACTGTATATAGGCAAAATAAAAATAAAAATGTACACATTGTCATTCTGTCAAAAGTTTTCACCCCGTATCTTAAAGCATAATGTTTCTCTCTGGAGCATCAGTGAGCGTTTGAACTATTATTTTCTCTTGTGTAATATATGTAAACATCTTTAATGTCAAATATCTTATTCAGCTCAGTACTAAATAAAAACATGCTTTTTGTACGATCCGTCTTATATTGCTAAAATAATGAGCATTTTGCAGATTCTCTAAGGTGTATGTAAACTTTTGACCTCAACTGTAGAAATGAAGATATATTCACATTTTTAAGATGTTTACATATTTTTGTGCTCTTGTTTGTATACATGTGACATTGAAAGAAATCTCAAAAAGCCAAATCTTCTCTAAGTATTATGTATGTGGATGATTTCTGTTTTTTGTGCAGTCCACCAGCGTTAGTGAGGGAAATGATAGTCTGGAGAAAAAGAGCAGGAAGAGTAGTTTTGAGACGAAAGGCAGCGCAGGTCAGGCTCAGCAAGTGCAGGACCAAACTATGGCACCAGAAGACGAGAGAAGCGCTGATGGTGAATCAATCAACTCTTCAACTCTGAGCATCAAGATCTCTACAGCACACAGTAAATATGGGTTACCATTAATAAGGACTTTATTAGAAATTAGAATGATGTGGAATGAATTACCAAAAGCTAAAATCCACATTGAGGATTGAGGCTGGAAACTGATTTTTATTCCAAGTTTTAAACGCAGATGAAACCAAGCAGGCAGTTATTACCACCAGCCAAATTTTTTCAATTTTTTAGACCAAAGTGTTTTGCGGGACATTAACTGTGCTGTAGCAGACGATGGTCTTCAGGATCCTCGTTCCAATCAGCAGAACATATTGACTCGATATAAAGTCAGCCGAATGCTTGGCGAGGGAAGTGCTTGGAGAACGGTCTTGAGGTATCGTCCTGTGCATTTCAAGTCCTGTTGGATCACACGTCCACATGTTTAAATGGAAATTTGAACCACTTTTTTGTTTTTGAACAGGTGGCAATACAATTTGTCAAGAAGAAGAAGAACATGGAGTGAATCAACACTGTAAGTAGGCTACCTTTTTCATAACAGTATGTTGAAGACTGAACTGAATCTATATTTACTACAGTTGATGTCAAAAGTTCAAATCTCCCTCTCAGAATCGGCAAAATGTTAATGATTTTACCAAAATAAGAGGAATCGTATCTATTAAGCACTGAACATGAATAAGAGATTTCACATAACAAAGGTTTGCATATAGTCCACAAGACAGTTGAATTTACAAAAATGACCTTGTTTGAAAGTTTACATTCACTTGATTCTGAATACCATGTTGCTACTGGAATGATCCACAGCTTTTGTTGTTTAGTGATTGTTTATGAATCTTTTTTGTCCTGTTCAACTGTGTGCTGTTCTTCAGAAAAATCCTTCAGGTTCCACAAATTCTTTGTATTTAAACAACAAGAACAAACAAGGGATGAGAATCAAAGGGATGTAAACTTTTGAACGGCTTCATTTTTTATAAATTCAACTATTTTCTCAGGAATTATATGCAAACATCTTTTATGCAAAATATCTTATTGAGGTCTGTGCTAAATGAAGAATAACACACATTATGTATGGTCCGTCTTGTCTTGATAAAATAAATAACATTTGACAGATTCTGAAATGGGGATGTAAACTGTATAACGCTTTCATCTAACAATCCTAAAAATGATCTGTTCTCTAGCCTGCTCATCCTACACCTCTTGGTCTCTCATGGGAAACCTGCTACTGTATGGTCTCTGGGAGTGGTCCTGTTCGTAATGTTGTGCGGACGCTTTCCCAAAAAGAAGGACCTGCTGGAAATAGGTCGGGATAAATGGTTTGAGCCTGACTTGTCAGACGGTAAGATGGCATTCTTTACTACAAAAAAAGACGTGGGAAAATAATAAAAAAAATTAAAAAAAAGAAATTCACCCTAGGGGTGACACTTCTGGTTTATTATCCACTACAGGGAAATAATGAGAAGAATTACAATGTGCACTGTTTGCACTTAAACCTAGTGTGTTTATAATTAAGATAATATATTAAAATAATACGTTAAGACACACCAATTTGCAATATCAAGTAGCAAAGTAGCAAAAAACATATCTAGACGCAGATGAGACCAGAAGCCAAACCAATAAACTTTACAAATTCGTACGCAAAGACAAAGGTGGATAGTTTAGAACAGTCAAATCTTTAGCTTATTTCAAAGATATCCTCAGGTCCTCTGTCCCTCATCATTTTGCACTGATTGCTGCTGATCTGATTCAACATCTCCTGCAGTAAGACCCAAGCCGGTGGATTGGATTGGATGAAATCATTCTCCATTCATGGTTAAAGCCACAGATTTTGCTCTATCTTCCTTCAGCTGATGTCTGGTGTCTTTTGGAGCTGGAAAGCCTTGCTAGCACCTGGACAGTCCCAAAACGCCTTGTCAACTGTCATCGTGGTCCAAGAATTTCCAGTATGTATGGGGTCAAATTTCTGCTAAATGTATTGCAAGTCATGGATATTATTATAATAAGCGTGAAACTTATATTTAAAAACTAGTAAAATTTATTGCACAAAATTTTAAAATGAAAGCATAGTTTTCAGAATAGCAAACAATGGTCACGGATCGAAAAATAATATGCGTAAATCAAATCTTTGAACACAAAATCATGCTGCGCAAAACTGAAATATTAATGCAAAATGATCTGACTTGCATACAAAAACATTCTCCTTGATTATATTTCTGTTTTTGACTTTGCTTTTGTTTCCACGTTCTGCGCCTGCTTTTCCAAATGTTGCGGTTGGAGGTTCATGTAAATCAGGGCGGGCTCAAGCGTCATCATTGGTTCATTAGTTCTGGATTGACAGCTCCTCTTCTAGCCAGTCAGTCGAAGAGGGGCGTCGAACGTCACTCCAGCGCACCTCATTGAGCTGCCGACGCTCACCTTGCTGTTCACTTGCGCAGGTGAATGGATAACCGTCAGCTGGGGAAACATCTTTCCACACAGGACACTGTTAAACGCCTTATTCAGCCCGCCGCCATTTTGAATCGAAAACGAGGCTGTGAGGGACAGCAGTCCAGCAGCGTCCACTGTGGCGTATTGTTGCGTACCGAGATGTAGATGGTTTAGTCATAAAAATAAAGATAATATCATTTCACAAATTTCCACAGGACAAAGAAAGGACGTAAGCCTTTTTCAGACGTGTTAAGTCATACAAAAAAACTGTGGGTATAAAGTTTTTATATTAGATAGTAGATAGATAGTTTTTTATTTTTATGCAAAGAGATCAAAAGATAACATTTATTTATTGGTTTGCCGTGTACTGTTCAGGTTAACCCCTTTTAAAATCAGATATCAAAAGATATCAAAAGCGTTTAAAGGACAACGAGCCACAGTCATTTTCCTAAATAAATGCAATATTGTTACCTGAAAGTTAGGCCATATGTCCCGTCGAACAATCCATGTTTTCTGGAGCTTGTTGTCCTGTTAAAGGTGCCATAGAATGGAAAACTGTCATAGTTGAATAATAACAGTTCAGGACATGGACATGATATACCACGAGTCTCAAACACCACCATTTCCTCCTTCTTATATAAATCTGGTGTTTGCAAAAAAACACTGAAAAATAGGTCAATTCCAACACAGACTATGACATTATAGTCTCAGGATCATTAATAGTTATGCCCCCAACACAATAGAGAGAATGTGAAATGTTGTGGATTCAAAACGGCAGATTCAAGAAACCGTATTTTAAAAGCGCTCCTTAATTAAATAAATATTTCCTTTATGTGCCAGCTATAGAGATGAGCAGCTCTGTGAAACAGCCAATCAGAGCAGACCTTATTAACATTCACGAATATTCCAAATAAGGCAATAACAGAGCATTTGATTCTAGGGACAAATCCTAGGGTTGTAAATGAAGCTGTAAAACCATTTCTGGAGAATTTTTGCCCTTTCCTATGCCATATACCTTCTATGTAGATATCAGAGAACAATTTAAAATATTGTTTCAATGCATTCTATGGCCCTTTAAAAATTGTGAAATGACATATTATTTTAAGTTTATATGATTGGCATCCTGGTACACAACAATACACCACAGTGGACGCTGCTGGACTGCTATCCCTCACAGCCTCGTTTCGATTCAAAATGGCGGCTGGTTGAATAAGGCGTTTATGTGTTTATACTGCGGGGCAGACGGACGTTCTGGAGGTGTGCATTATTTTCAGAGAAACACACGGCGAACGTAGTTCCAGGCAACACTTAACCGCATTACATGTCTATATCACTTCGCCACACGATTTCAGTTATTTCAAAGGTCCTTACAGCCTAAAACAGCAAAATCACCAAAAATCCAAACACAGTAAACAATAGGATAAAACGATAGATGATTTTTGCCAAAAAATTATGTTTTATTATGTACGGAAAGCACATCTGTTATTTCTCCCATACTCTCTCCCTCACAGACGCACACACATACAGTTACACACACGTTAGCATACGCATAACAACTTAAAGACTACATGACAGCTATCACACACAAAGTGGTCTTGAAGAAAATGAACTTAAAGTTTCACTATTAGTAGAGACACTGCTGTCGATCTCTTTTGATAGACGCACAGACCAGGGGCAGTGTTAGACCCAAAGCTCTACTGGGGCGCATTACTATTTTTGAAAGCCGGTTGCTTGTACAACACAATTAACTAAACAACTATACTCATACACTGCAACAAGCTTTATAAGTAAATGTATACATTAATGCTTTATGAACATATTTATTTAAGCATCTTCACATAAAGATTCTAAACATTTTTAATTAATGCGGCTAAATGTGCGGCATACGGGTGCATCATAGCGACTATTATTTTCATAGCGTTCGACCACTGGTTTCGTCATTTTTTCATAGCCCACCTCAACTGCATGCTGACACTTCTGGGTTAAAGGCTGCGTGATGTGCGCGTTGCAGTTAAATACACAAACGCGGGAAGGCATGGATATCTGCGTGCATGGGCCAGTTTGTCGTCGGTTAATTGACTTCGGTCCGTTGAATTCTATGAAAATAATGCACACCCGAGGAGTAACAGCAACTCTGCTTCGTGTCAACGCCCCGTCATCAATTATTCCTTACCTGTCTGTCACTGCTGTATGCCAACCTGGCAACCCATAAGCCTTAAATGAGTAAATTAATTAATTAATATTGATTGTAATGCTTATGCAATGACTCGGCTAACTGATCACTGAAAACTATAGACCAATTATAGAGATAGCCTTTATGGCTAGAGAATTACACGGATACGGTACAAAATAGTTCGATTTGAAAACAATTATAGATTATATTGATTAGATGTCATTTTCGAAATGTCCTCAGCTCATTACAAGAGCTTGTCACTCATCGATAAGCACTGATATTCAACTAAATTGACCTTAGATAGTGGGATAGTCTTACAGATCCAAAACAGGGATGAGGTTTTTTTTTATGGGTAGAGCCCATCTGGTGGCAGAAAACTCACTATTTTTTTTTAGTTAAATCAAGTTATAAAGTCCGAGTTAGGAGATATAAACTTGCGTTTGCAAAAAAAAAAAAAGGCTGAATTGTAAGATTAAAATAAATAAATGTTATGTAAAAATGTTAATAGTAATAGGTTTAAATAATATTTCATGCTGTAACTGTAAGGCTAATACAATATGCCCCCTGTTAACAACATGAATATTATATAGACCTATTGTTTAAATCAAATTCATGGTTTAAAAGTAAAGTAAGCAGTTTTCATCCATAGTTTGTTTAAACATCTGCGTTTAGCTTCAAATGGCGTCTTTGATGACAGTATTGTATAAAAATGATTTGCATTCAGATTTTGACATCAAAAGGCACAGAAATACATATTTTTTCTGGTGTTTTTCTGCAACCACTATGTGCGCACAGCTGCAAGTGACTTGACTGTGAGATCTACTCTAAATTGGTCTATAGTTTTACAGGGAAGCAGTTACAGAGGCACGTGCATTTGATATACATAATGATTTATTTGTTTACATAGCTACATATGTAATTCCTTATAACTATCATATAGATGTTTTAAATATATAAAGTTTGAATATAGTGAGTATACGAGTAAGTAAGTAAAACAGCCAGTAGGTGGCAGCAAGTTACTATTTTTAGAGTTAGACATTTAATTAAATTATTGATTTAAATGTCCGATTCATTTAGTGAGGAATAAAGTGGATTATTCAATAGTGGGTTTGAATTTATGTCACGATTTGGTCAGTTAACCGGATGTGCGGCCATATTGGTGATACTCGGATGTAAACAACAGCATGGATTGCAAGTAGTTAATATACTACTAAATAGGTTATTCTGCTAATTTATGCTGTCTAAACCACACAAAATCATGTGGAAGCAGCTAAATCACAGAGAGATGGACTTAGTGAGCAGGAAAGGGCATATTTTGACAAACTAAAGTTAAGATATGTAGTATGAAAGGGTTAATTACGCTTTTTCACTTTTTGAATTTGAGTCAGTGTGTGATGTGAGGCGTAGCAGTACTGTGTCGGGCCTTCATCAAAAACAGAACTAATCCAGGCATTTGTGCCAGGTTTGGGAGAAAGGTATTGTAATAATGTAAATTATGTCAAAAATAATGTGTTTTTTTGAACCACCAAACATGAGAACATGTTCTATTTCAACCCAAAGACTTTGTAAAAGATCATAATAGGACCCCTTTAATTAAGATATTAGACTAATATTTCAACTCCTGGACTGGAAATGATACAAACAAACATGAATGTTATCAAGATTCTTCTCCAAGAAATTCTAGATCAGTTTCAACCACAAACACCTTTTGTTACTCAGACAGATTTTTTAATTTTGTCAGTCTATAGTACTCCAAATGTTTTTCCCGGTCCGACCGATTAGCACAGCCTAAAACATGACAATAATTGACCATTTTCAGCAGCAATAATTAGGGAAATATGCGAGTTTCATTTGGTTCAGTGGTATTGTTTACGTTCAGTGGCGCCAATATGGCCGACTGGCTGCTCCCTTTCACGATGTGAACGTAGACTAAAGATGGTGAAGATAATGGCGACGGGTTATGGCTAGGATAGTTTGGTTTAATGTTAATGGATGGCCAGGCAGACGTACATCAGAGACAGACAGACAGACACAGTGTGCTGCATGGAAAGATGTCCCCAGCTGACAGATGGCCATTTTCACCTGCAAGTGAACAGCGAGCATCGGCAGCTGATGAGGCGCGTGGAGTGACGTTGACGCCCCTCTTCGACTGATTGGCTCGAGGAGGAGCTGTCAATCTAGAACTGGTGGACCAGTGATGACGCTTAAGCCCTGCCCTGATTTACATCAAACTCTAACCGCCACATTTGGAAAAGCAAGTGCAAAACCTGGAAACAAAAGCCTAGTGACAAACAGCATAAGCATACGAATAAATCGAAATATGAGCAAAAATTGTCTGAGAGCAAGAAACATTACATTTATTACATTTTTGATGTACACTTATTATTTTTTGATCTGTGACCATTGTTTGCTATTCTGAAAACTTTCTTTTTTATTTTTTGCGATGTACTTTTACTGACATTTTTAGATTTTAGTTTTATGCGTATTATATTTTTTTCTTTTATCCGTCACCGCAATACAGCAGGAAATTTGATCTTATAAGAATGGCACACTATGTTATTATTTTATTTTTATGTATGCCATATTTCTAAGTCATTATATTTGTCATAACAGTAATTGATGTACTGTTTGAAATGTTACATGATGTGTTGAATAAAATAAATAAAAATTATCACCTGTCATATAATGTTGCTGATTTATCATTTTTATTGTGAGGAAATTTGATTTATTTATTTATCTTTGGGTAATCGTTGAAGACTCAAAAATACATAATTAGTAAATATTCCTGTGGGTTCAGCTGCTGACCAATCCTGTCTCGAAGAGGAAAGACATTTATGTTCACCAAGGCTGCATTTATTTAATAAAAAATACAGTAAAACAGTAATATTTTGAATTATTATTAGAATTGAATACAATATAAATTGTATTTAATTTATTTAATAACAACAGCTGTTGTCTGTTTTAATGTATTTTAAAGTTGAATTTATTCCTTTAATGGTAAAGCTGAATTTTCAGGAGCCATTACTCTAGCTTTCAGTGTAACATTAAATCATTCATAAATGCTAATTTAGTGCTTAATTATTGTGAGTTTTTTATACTCAGTTATTAATAATGGGTCAAAACTGATCTGTAACCTTTCTGTCCGGTCACCACCAGATGTCACACTCTCACTACACTGTAAAAAGTTTTCACCAGATTCAACTTAAAAACCAAAGTTCAGCAGCTGCCTTACGTTTTTGATTTGAATCAGCTTAAAACTACAAGTCATTTTAACTTATTACAATAAAAATATAACTTGTGAATTTAAATGACTTAAGTTGATTTAACTTAAAATCAAAAGACAGCTGCTAAACTTTGTTCCTATGCTTCCTGGCTGATGTTTTAGTCACTTTTGAATGCTGGCAGTGCTTTCACTCTAGTAGTAGCATGAGACGGAGTCAAGTGGCTTCGGTAGTGCAGCTCATCCAGGATGGCACATCAATACGAGCTGTGGCAAGAAGGTTTGCTGTGTCTGTCAGCGTAGTGTCCAGAGCATGGAGGCGCAACCAGGAGACAGGCCAGTACAATAGGAGACGTGGAGGATGCCGTAGGAGGGCAAGAACCCAGCAGCAGGACCACTACCTCTGCCTTTGTGCAAGGAAGAACAGGAAGAGCACTGCCAGAGCCCTGCAAAATGACCTCCAGCAGGTCACAAATGTGCACGTGTCTGCTCAAACGGACAGAAACAGACTCCATGAGGGTGGTATGAGGGCCCAATGTCCACAGGTGCTTACAGCCCAACACAGTGCAGGATGTTTGGCATTTGACAGAGAACAAGATTGGCAAATTCACCATTGGTTCACACTGAGCACATGTGACAGACGTGACAGAGTCTGGAGAATGCTCTGCTGCCTGCTACATGCTCCAGCATGACCGGTTTGGCAGTGGGTTATTGCTCTCGCCCGGTAATAAGAACCTGCTATTTCATGTATAGTTTGCGTCAGATATAAACGAGTGTGACACGCTTGATCAACGATTATTCATTTGTGTTACTGGTAAGTAGAATCAATACTTCTAGATGACCAATGCTGTGATTTTTCCTGATTAGATATCGTCAGCTAACACTGATCTCTCACCAAGACACCTGCCCTGTTCTCCTGACACAACTTAATTTGTCTCCTCTGGCCGCAGTTCTGTTTAATCCTGGCATGTCCCTGCTCTCTTGGCCACATAGCAGGCTTATATTTGTGTCTGTGGTTCGTCATAGGAGTGTAAATAAACATTTTAAATGTTCTCTGCGTCCGAATGGTCATTGCGATCCATTGTTTTCCTATGGTTTACATCGACTGCTCTCCCTCTCGTGACATCACTGCCGGTTTTGCCAGTTTTTAAGATGCGGAAGTAAAAAAAACTCAAAAACGACCCCAGAAGCCTTAAAGGGATAGTTCACCCAAAAATGAAAATTTGATGTTTATCTGCTTACCCCCAATGCATCCAAGATGTAGGTGACTTTGTTTCCTCAGAAAATCACAAACGAAGATTTTTAATGAAAACCGGTGCAGTCTGCCAGCCTTATCATGGACATGGATGGGCACCAAACCTTTAAAAGTAAACAAAAACATGCACAGACAAATCCAAATTACACCCTGCGGCTCGTGATGATACATTGATGTCTTAAGACACGAAACGATCGTTTTTGTGAGAAACTGAACAGTATTTATATCATTTTTTACCTTTGATACACAGCCACGTCCATCTGTCATGAGCACGAGTTTGGCATCAGTCACGTCACATGTGTAGCGCTCTGTCGTAGTATACGCAAACGCCGTAAGGGGAAATCAGTGAAAAGTCCCGGATGAGTTTGTGCAAGCAAACGTAATCTTTTAGCTTTAAATCGGTTTAAACAATCAGGATAAGCGCAAGTATTTACCATTTTGAATAGCCGCTATACCCACAATCTCTGTGCTCTGTGTAAACAATGAGTGTCGTATTCATGCGACAGATCGCTTCCGGCGTTTGCGTATTCTACGACAGAGCGCGTTCACATGTGACGTGACTGATGCCAAACTCTTGCTCAGGAGAGATGGACGTGGCTGTGTATCAACGGTAAAAAATGATATAAATACTGTTCAGTTTCTCACAAAAACCGATCGTTTCGTGTCTTAGGACATCAATGTATCATCACGAGCCGCAGGGTGTAATTTGGATTTGTCTGTGCATGTTTTTGTTTACTTTTAGAGGTTTGGTGCCCATCCAGGTCCATGATAAAACACAAAATCTTCGTTTGTGTTTTTCCTGTTTTCAGTGGCGTAAGTGATAATACGTGTGACACAATGCTTTTGACGCGGGAGACCCGAGTTCGCGTCCGCCTTTTGGTGAAATCATTTTCGAAATCGTCTCCCTTTTCACTTATATCACATCGGAAAGTCATTTCTTTTTAATAAAAATTGATGAAATAATCGGAAAGTTGACATCAGCTAGGGTGAGGTGTATCTGAGCAGAAGTTACGCTGCTTTGTTTACTTTGCTGTGTCCCAGCACTCCCGACTAGTGAAAACCGGGAATGAGTTTAATTGGTATGGACCCTGAATAAACCAAGTGGAATGAATTTGAGGAAACCACAGCATTTTAATTAATTTAATTAATTTAAATAAGGAGTTTAATTTATTAAGGCATACCTCATACAATGGATTTGAGCAGGGGCGGCTGGCCCATGGTGGGCGATAGTGCATCGCCCTCCTTGAGCCACACGAAAAAAGAGAGGAGAAAAAGACTCTTATTTTGCTAGTCCTAGTCTGCATATTACTGTACAATCAACAGCCTGAATGTCACTTTCAAACCTAAAACCCCGCCCCCTTGGGGCGATCTCAGTCAGATTGAAAATCGCCCCAGCCGGTCTCATAGAGTTATATTGTGAGATTTTTTTTTTCAAATTTTGAACCCTACAATGCATTTCAATGGGCACCGGGAGGGCTCGCCCCAACGTGATTTCGTAATACGCACTGATGCGTGCTCGAAGATGTACAGCACGCACGCGTGTAGCGAGACGTCTGAATGCATCGGCCATGCTTTCAATGGAGAGGGAACTTATGAGGAACATGCCTGATTTTAATGAGAGGGTAATTGATCACTTTGCCTGCTTAAAAGAGAGGCGAGCAAAATTTCAATACAAGTGATGTGTGTTATTAAATGGTGAATTGTTTATGTTATCGCGGCCGTAGCCAGCTATGAGGTCACCGAGGTCCGGACCTCGGTCATTTTTTATATTCAAAAATAAAATGTCAAGCTCTTCGAATGATTATTTAGCCGTTTAAACCACCTCATATCACATGAGTGTTTGCAATTCATGTTGCTACGAGAAGCTAGCGCAGTGATAGGGGCTTGAGAACGCGTTGAGTGAGAGCGCGGGTGCAGCAGCCTCCGTTTGTTGCCAGATCCACCTATTATACGTGTTTTTTGACTCGTTTGTCCAATTTAGTGTGACACTTTGGGACGTTTATAAAGTGGAAAGTTGAACGTTAGTTTTATGTCAGTGTCATTATTCTAACGTTATTTTTATAACTTGTTATAAAATAAAAATTCCCTCAGCTAAAAAAAAAAACGAACTTTCCATGTAAAACATTATACTGAATAAAAAATCTTTCACAATCATCTACATGTCTGTCTATTTTGAAGTTTAGGCTATATGTAGTGCATTTGTGGGTGTTATTATAGCACAATTCTTAACACCTCACTAATTTTCAAACCCTGGTTACGGCCTTGTATGTTATATGTTGTATTCTCCAAATGTTGAATTTTAAATAGTTGTATTGATTGCATATTGGCAGCCAAATTTATACTGAATATGTTCTGGAAAGATTTGATTAATTACAGTTTTAATATGAGAAATAAAAAGTCTTTAATTGTAAAGCAGTATGGCTTTTTTTTTTTTTTTTTTTTACTCTTAGAGGGCTAACTAGTTGATGACAATGTGTCTCTTGATGGCCATGGTGGAAGTGTTTCAGTGTATTTGAAACCATTGCGATAAATTTAATATAGCTATTCAAAATACTGTACAGTTTGTACAATTCATGCCTGATGTTGCCATCTAGGAACAGGGAAACCAAATCAAACAATGCAATGTAATCCTGTAAAGTTGGCTATCTGAATTTTATCATTTTACCCATTAAAGCGGTTATCTTTGCCAAAATCGGAACAGTTGCCCCCCCAGAGATATTTGTCAGGAGCCGCCACTGGATTTGAGTGAGTGTGACGGTGCTCTGAAAAGTGCAAAGACATACTTGCTGAATTAGAGACGGTAAATGTGGCTTTTTTTATAGAAATAAAATAAATTTAGTTCAGTTGAACATGGGAGGCTACAGATCTGAGGGAGCGCAGCGAGTCTGTTCCAAGCAGCTCTGAGCGGCAGGAGTGATATGTGACGAGAATGATGCGAAATGACTGGTGGCGGATCCAAAAGCAAGATAACTATTGTTAATAAACCTTTAATTTCTTCATTTAAAATAAACGAGCTGGTCTTTATCGTTGCTGTGTTTTCATTAAAAAATAACGGTGAACCACAAATTAAGCATTCGTTTAAAAAAAGAGAAACCTTATTTATTTTGGGGTAGATCTGCTTCCTTATCCGACTGATCCAATATTATCGGTCTGCTCAAGTCTCAGTCTATTTTTATTTTGCTTGGAAATGCGTTTTTGCGCCGTGTTGATTGGTGTATTTTTAATCTTCAATGACGGATGCGGTGACGTCACGCGAAAATTATTGTCATTGTATTGTATTTCCAATAAATTTGAATGAATATTCGAAATACTAAAAAGATTTTTTGTCCTTTTTTGTTACAAATTTTACATTGATTTATTTTTAGCACCGCACCCCCAGCACCCCCATTTTTTCTTGAGCTCCGAGCCAGGGGGTGCTGCAGCACCCTCAGCACCCCTACTTCCCGCGGTAATGCCTACATCTTGGATGCATTGGGGGTAAGCAGATAAACATCAAATTTTAATTTTTGGGTGAACTATCCCTTTAATAGCCTATTTTGAATTATATTTTAAAATCTGGTTCCTGCATTATTTTTCTATACATCAATTCACCGGAGTCTCTAACCTGCTATATGCACTTTAAGAGGTGAAGTTTATCTTACCTTCTGCTAGCAGTGTGCTCAAGTCACCTATGGTCAAAAAAGGACTGTTCTACCCCAGGAAGAAAGGTCAAACCTACACCCACCTCAAATTTCGTTGGTCACAAACTTGTCATCAGACTTTTAATGTGATATTTTATAAAATAAAGGGGTGTTGTGTGTGCCAAAAAGTGGTTTGTTACCTTAAGGCAACACCATGCCATAGAGGGTTAATTAAATAGGCATTAATTACACCTAGCACTGCCCATGTTATGGGATAACTTTTCTCCTTAAAAGCAAACAGGATCAGCTTTGGGTAAGAAAATTGCACGCTCCTGTCTCGAGGCCGTGGCCAGGGGAGCGAGAGACAAGCGCTGCCGTGTTAGAGTGCACCTCAGCCGGCTAAAACTCACGCGACCGCACAGACAACAGGATTAACGTTAGAGGAGATTGTGTTTATTCAAATGTCAATCTAAATTTACTGTATTATTTGAACTTTGATAAATGATAAAATGAAAAAATATACCGCAGAAATCTTTTCTTTTAGACACAATGAGATTTTAGCATTGTGCTCTGCCCAAGGCCACTTCATTTTACAACGATATATTTAATTTAAATTGTATTTCTTAATGATTACCACATTAGTTGCGGTCTACAACATATTGTGTCTCAGAGCTGAAAGCAGCGCTCCTCTCACGAGCCATTACTACAGTTTTAAGTGATTAAATGACTTAATGAATATTTGAAAACAGAAATTAACGTTGTGGAATCACAGATTTCATTTATATGTACGAATAAAATATCTAAAGTACTTACTTTTTTTACCATAGATCCTGCTGCTGTGTTGTTCACTGAAGCACTGCAGATATTCTTGACATATGCTGCGTGGATGATATTTTCTGCAAACCGCATTTGGGAATATAAATTTGGCGCCAACGTATGTGTAATTTGGCGCCAATGTGTATACCTTGCAATACTAAATCCCACCTACAGGGGGACTGTTCCGAGTTCACACATACACATCATGGTTTAAGAGGACATATTTGTAATGGTTATAAAATAGTTAGGGAGTGTCATAACAGTAAAATAGCAATATTAAACTAGATAAAAAAGTTTGTCTGTTTTCAGTCTGAAATAGTTTGAAGTAGTTTTAAAGCTTGATAGACTTGGAGATAGATAGATAGATAGATAGATAGATAGATAGATAGATAGATGACTGTTTTTTCAGTCTTAGTGTAGTCATAGTTTTGCCTTGTTTGTTCGTTTGTTTTCTTTGTTACATTTTTGACTGCCCTTCTGGATTTCGACCCTCGCCTGTACCACTGGATTACGTTTTTGTCTTGCCCTGTTTGTTCCTGTTTGCTGTTGTGTGACCTTGCCTGTCGACTACGTTCTGATTAATAAAAGCTTGCGTTTGGATCCACATCTCCGTCGTCTCTGTAACAAAAAAAGGAAAAGAGAAAAATAAAAGTTATTTTAACTTCATTATTATATCATTATTTTCACCTTAGACTGTAAAGATTTTCACCCACTTCCGATCTGAGACGGAGACTCCGCCCACAACTGGCATGAGCCTGCTGCTTTGGCTCTGGGAAGGAATCCGACCCACTTGGATGGGATGTAATTCCCAGCTTCGACATCCGACTTCTGAGGCAAATCGATCGCAGCATTCATTGTTATTTCCGTCCTGGGGTGCGTTTCCCTAAAGTGTAAAATGATCGAAACTCCATTGTTTTTAATGGTTCTAAGATGTACTTAGCCTTATGATGCGTTTTGGAAAACGCAGCCCAGTCTGTTAGCTTTTTTAATACTTCAACTCTTAATACTTTAGGTTTAATTAATTACTCACCTTCTTTCATTTTGCGGAACACAATTTAGGATATTTTGGATGAAATCCGAGAGGTCCCCGACTCCCATAGACAGCAAGGTTCCTACCACGTTTAAGGCCCAAGATGATTGACAAAGTAGCCCGCGTTTAGTGGTTCAACTGTAATTTTACGAAGCTACGAGGATACTTTTTTTTGCGCAAAGAAAACAAAAACTACTTAAAAACAAAAACTACTTAATTTCACATTTATGTCTCTACTTGTGGATGCACGTTTACGAGAATACCCTGACGCTGATTTATAGATTTCAATAGCTTTTATGCAACGTGCATCTTCTCCGCATGTAAACAAGGCATGGCGCATAACGCCGGGTCAGCGCCGGCGCCGCCTCACGCGTGCATCGGGGTACTCGCCACCAATGACGCAGTAAAGATGAAAATGCGGAATAAAGTCATTCTTTTTGTTTTCTTCACACAAAAAAGTATTCTCGTAGCTTCGTAAAATTACAGTTGAACTCCTGATGTCACACGGACTACTTTGTCGATCTACTTTTCTGGGCCTTGAACACGGTAGTATCCTTCCGAAGTCTTACGCGTTTGTAACAACATGAGGGTGAATGATTAATGATTAAATAAAAGTTTTTGGGTGAAATAACCCTTTAAAGCAGGGGTAGGGAACGTTGATCCTGGAGAGCCAGTGTCCCTGCAGAGTTTAGCACCAACCTGTAACCTAAAGATCTTGATTAGCTTGTTCATGTGTGTTTGATTAGGGTTGGAGCTAAACTCTGCAGGGACAGTTGCTCTCCAGGATCAACGTTCCCCAACTCTGGTGTTCATACATGTATATGTGGTGGAAAGGTATAAAATGATCAGACTTAGTAATTGTGCAGTGCAAAAAAGTATTTAAAATTTGAACCAAGAATTAAACAAAATATCTACAGTCATGCATAAAGTGTTGCTTACAAGAACAAACCAGAAACATTGCTTTAATTAATATTAATTAATTTGTTTAGTGAATTTGTTCAAGTTATTAAGATTAAATTACAGAAAAGGAACAAAAATTAGAAAACAGTAAAAAATAAATGAATGAACAACAAGAACAAGTAACTAACTAACTCAGTGTCCTTTTTTCAAAGTGTAATTGACTTTATTAAACTCAGTGCATCGAGGGATTCCATTCATGGTCCAGGGATTCAGTTTCTCCATCTAAAGATGCCACACTTTCTTCTGGCTCCTGGGTTGCTACACCCAGAAGTGGATCCAGCAATTCCCCACTCTGACCTGGATCCAAGGATGCCCCTCCTTGAACTGGATCAGGTGATTCCCCTTCTTGTTCTGGATCTAGGGATGCTTGATCCTGTGCTTCCTCATTGGGAGGGGAACTCAGGCATTTTATGCTTAGGACATGCTTTTGAACATGCCGTACTCTCAGTTGCAATGGTAGTTGCTTCACTAAATCAATTGGGTTGCCTGCATAGAAGTGGGCTGGCACAACATAATCATCCAACCTACTGTCACGTAGTATAAGGGTGTCATTTTTTTTGGGACACCTCAATTATTTCCAGGTCTTGGTCCAGTATCTGCTGGTCAATAATCTGAAAATAAATAAAAAAACAATTCACATATAGGGTAAATGTTAGTGTTATGGTTAGATTGGTAACTATGTAGTCTTAGGCCTCTTGTATTTTTTACCAGCTATCTAATTTAAAGTCAATTATTATTTCTAACTTTTGCTGTAGTGTGTCAGTAGGAAATGTCAGTTTACATTTCTAAATCTGTCTGGCTTTTGTCAGACAAAAATCTCGCTGGATTATTACAATTGATAGCAAAATGAATGTTTGGAAATGTAAAGTGATATTTCTCACTGCCACACTACAGAGGTTGTTCTCAATTCTTGTTTTGGGGTATCCCCTGCTCTGTACATTTTACATGTCTTCCTTATTTAACACTCCTGATTGAGATCATCAGCCCATTAGTTCAGTTTATTAATCTCTTCTCCTAACTGAAGATCTTCAATCTGGTACAGATATGCATATAAACAGAGTAGAATGATCATATATGCAAACGTAAAAGAAAACCTAACTGGACACAAGATCAGCTGTTACTTCTTGTACGCTACCCAATGTGTTAATGAAAGCAAGGATATAATGAAAAGTTGGTATAACCACCAAAACTAAAAAAGATGCATGGAAAAAACTTGTGCAACGTATTTCTAAAGTTTTTACATTCTGAGGCAGAATCCTGGTGTTCTGACACCATTTATGATTTTAATAATCCAACCAATTCCCCAGGACTAGAATTGAGAACCACTGCACTACAGCAAAATATAGAAATTACTGACTTAAAACCATTTTTAGCTGGTGAAAATACTAGTGGCCTAAAGCTTTTGCATAGTACTGTGTATGTATATTTCAGGGGTGCCCAAACTTGGTCTTGGAGGGCCAGTGTCCTGCCAGTTTAGCTTAGTGGTTTTGGGGACCCACTGCTTGGCACATTTTGCATGTCTCCATTATCAGAAACATCCATTTCAGGTCTTGCAGTCTCCCCTAATGAGCTGATGATCTGAACCAGGAGTGTTAAATAAGGGAGACATACAAAATGTGCAGATCAGTGGGTCCCCAGGACCACGATTGCAAACCATATTCAATTATGCTTTTAAAGTCACTCACTTTTTCTATCTGCTCCTGGAGACTCAGGTAGCTCCTGTTTGTGAAGATGTCCTCTTCTTCACCAGTCTTGTGTGGGGAAGGTGGATAGAGGGCCTCTTTCGCTGCTCTTCTGGCCTCCTCAGAAATGGGCAGTGGAGCTGTTCTGAATTTAATCGTTGCTTGATTGACGAACAAGCATGGCCGCCCATATTTGTGCGAGAGGGTGAAGTTTTTTACCATGTAAGACTGCCCCTCTTCAAATTCAGGGTCGCTACCTTTTCTTATGGAAAGGTATACTGTCTCCCCATCAGTAAGCGCACATGAAGTGTTGACATTATGTGTTCCTGCATTTTATTCCGGTGAATTACAAATGTCAAAGCCTTTTGGTTCTTGCAGGTTGCAACACACCTGACTCGAAGTGGTGCTGGACGACTGTATGGGGTTGCCATCCTAAGAATGAGGGGGAAAAAGAAAAAGAAGCTATAGTTTTTATATATACAGTACAGACCAAAATTTGGATACACCTTCTCATTCAAAGAGTTTTCTTTATTTTCATGACTATGAAAATTGTAGATTCACACTGAAGGCATCAAAACTATGAATTAACACATGTGGAATTATATACAGTTCATAACAAAAAAGTGTGAAACAACTGAAAATATGTCCTATTCTAGGTTCTTCAAAGTAGCCACCTTTCACTTTGATTACTGCTTTGCACACTGTTGGCATTCTCTTGATGAGCTTCAAGAGGTAGTCTCATACATAAAAAGTATTATTCAATGTTTTTTACCTAATGGTAATAATAATTCGCATTGGGAGATCGACACTTTTTGACTGGCTTCTATCAGCAGCTCTCTTAAGACATTTTGAAACCTTGGAGCTTCCTTTCTGTTGTGGTTTATTTCTGTCCCCCTGCAAGAACATATTTTGTCAGTATGTGTTTACCTTACAAGATCAAAAAGCATTTTCAAATTTTTTTAGCCATTTAGGTTCAATAAATGAGCCTACTTCCAATAACCCACAGACAAACTGTCAGCAAAAAAAGCCAAAATTTTCATAAACAGGAGTTCAATCTCTAGAGTTAGCATACCTCATCTGTCAGATTCTATATATGACCATATTATGGTGATCTGGGGTTGTGGTGAATCCTTGAATATTGTTGTCAAGGGTACAACAAAGTGTTAATCTTGCCCTGCCAAGGTTTAATAGCAAGAATCTACTTAATTTCATAAACGCGTGTAGTTTCTCATCATTTTGAAATAATCATCACGTGCTCCGCGACGCAGAAGCGGTATTCGATTCGTGAACCAAATGATTCTTTTCAATCGAGCTGTTAAATCGGTTCATTAATCACAATTGAAAGATTCGTTCGTTCGTTCGTTCATGTTGATTGACTCACTGAATATGATTCAAATGATGCGGTTTGAACGAATCACCGCGAACGGAAGACGCTGGCAGCGGGATCGCGCGCGACAGACGGCATGTAAGTTATTAAAAACAGAATTTTTAAATACTGTTAATGAAGTCAGGACTGTTAAGTGTTTGTGAGATAAATGTTTAAGCCCACTGCATGGACTGCTTTAATGTGGATATGTTATTGATTAATGCACATGCATCTTCATACAAAACTAGTATGATTGCGTAGTTACCTTTTTATATTTGATGTTTGCTATTGTCAGTATGCATTTACAAATGTTCTTTTTTTGTTCTTAATTTATATATTTAATATATTTTATTATTTGCACTCATTTTGTTATCCCACTAGGCCCTGGTTTCACAGACAGAGCTTAGCTTAATCCAGGACTTGACCTTATGATATTCAAGTGGCTTTTATAAAAATGTACTTATATTTATAAAGAATACTTATAACATATTCACAAAATGATTTATCTTAACCACAAATAGCTTTCCTAAATAGAATTGAGAAGTTGATAGGTTCAGGGTAGGAGTGGGGTTTGGTGCTCTACAAAAGTATGAATATATATATATATATATATATATATATATATATATATATAAATGTGTGTGTGTGTGTGTGTGTGTGTGTGTGTGTGTGTGTGTGTGTGTGTAGACAGATGTATTTGTTCGTCGGCCATGGGACGCTCAAGTTTAAAACTGTGCCCAAGGACCTCAGTGAAGAGGCACATAATGCCGCCAGAGCTGTCCTGTTTCCACCTTCACCAAGTGTCACCGGTGAAGAGGTGGACATATTCTCAAGGGGAGGCTACCTCAGCCTCCAAGGGCAAATCAAAGAAGTGAGTGAATTTTCTATTTATTTTCTTTTGATCTAGTAAAAGTTGCAGTGTAAAATTCTTTCTTTTAAGAGCTTAACCTTAAGTTACTCACCGGTTTAACAGTGTTACCTCCACCAGCTCCAGGCTGCCTAGAAGAGATAATTAATTATTAGCTTAAATTATATTGTTGTATCAAGATTAATGCTTGAGAGTTTTAGTTTTGGTTCTCAAACTTTTTATACCAAGTACCACCTCAGAAAATATTTCCTCTCCAAGTAGCACCATAATGCCTGGCATTTAAATAGCATTAAATAGCATAGGAGGCCTACTATTCAGCTACAGTTCTGCACAGTTCAAAAGTGAGGCAGTTTTATTCCTT
>NC_133362.1:61848336-62046171 GCF_049309525.1 Garra rufa
CGGATACTTTGTATCGAGATGTGTATCGGATCGGCATTATACCTTAGATGCCCAACCCTAGTGTCTATATGTGTCCACACTCAGAGTGTTAAATTAACACTGGGGATTTTGCTGTGTACTGTAACACACTTGGTGGAAAAAAACAACAACAACTATAGATCATGTTCATGCTCAACTAAAAATAGCCAACATCAACTGACCAGCATTACTGTGGCTAATGCATCATTAAAAAACCAGTTGCAGCAACAAAAAAATAAAAAAATAAAAATAAAAAAATCTATGTTTAAATATCAAGAGTCCGGAGCCCAATTAAATTAAAGCAAACACTGATCTCCACAATGGTATCGTCAAACAAAACAAAACATCATCATCTAAACATCTGTTCATTCTGAATAAGATCTTCTATAGACATCTGACAGAAATAAAATCTGTCCGGTTAGAAATGTGTGAAGTTGGTAAAGCTGTGTGTTGAGTTGTTTAAATTTTCAGTTGATTTCATCTAAGGCTGTGGCTGAAGTCAGTTATATAGTTCGTGGCTGCGTTCGAAACCACATACTCAATGAGTAGGTACTTAATTTCAATAAGTACTTACTTAACGAGCGCTAAAAGAGTACGTACTAGAGATGCGCGGATGGGCTCAATCGTCACCCGAATCCGCAGCTTCAAATAAATTATCCGCCTGCCACCCACCCGCACCTATATTTTTCTGATTTCTATCTGATTTAGATAACGCACCCGACCCGCACCCGATCGTCATATTACACTTATTGTAATTCTTAGTTTTGCATGATGATATGATAAATTGATGGTTCATGTTAACAGCAGATTGATTCAGCTGATCTGCAAATCGCTGCACACTTATACGTTTATCACTCATGATTTTAAGCCAAATCCATGCAGAAAAGAATAACGTTAACTGACATCTGGATGCGACTCTCCGCAATCTCTGACGAAATCGGTCGGGTTTTCTCTCTATTAGAGCCGATCTGAACTTAGTATTTGAACGCATGCTTGGACTGAAGTTTACAGGGGTTCACCAGTTTAAGAAAGGTCTGAGCGTAAAAATCTGCTTCTTTTCATTTTTAAGGTATTGTTTCATTATAATCTACTGATTCAAATAAGTAATCAATAATAATTATAGCCTACCACTGCGCGCCTAGCCTGACATGCTTTCGCGTAAGAATGAACAGGCAGCATGGACGCATCAGGCAAAATCGTCAAATATATTTCAAAAGAAGCCGGCGCCACGGTCCTGACCACATCACTGTCTTTACTGGGCGTTTTTAGGGAATATTTCAATTTATTAACATGCGACTGAATTAGCTATTCATGTGTTGGACTGTCGTGATTTTGGCTAATGCAGGACACTTCTGAATGATGCGCATCAGAGACGTGGGTAAACGCAAAGCGACCAATGCACTACACCGCTGCATTACCGTGCTCAATAGCATTAGCACAGGCATAACTCCCTTCAAACTTTATATGGAATGTCAACGTTTCTGTCACCAAAAACTTAGAACAGGCAAACACACACACACGCACACAAATGAAATCGTCTCTGCCTGATGAAAAACATATTTAAAACACGTTCAAGTTTTAGAAAATGTAGTTAATATTTGCATCATTATTGATTTATCTCATCCACCCGCGACCCACCCGCAAATAATCAGAATGCATTTTTTTATTACCCGACCCACCCGACCCGCGGATTATCCGCAGCGCCCGCGGATATAACCGCCATCCGCGCATCACTAGTACGTACTCTACAGCCAAATCTCGTTGAGTATGGATGTGATCTGCACGTCTTCCGCCATGTTGACGTTATCATGTGACCAACGACGTTATGACAAGTGCAACAACTTAACATATAGCGACAGGTTTAATTCATCTTTCTATAAATATTTTGATATTGATGAAATTTGTTAATTTTGTGGTCATGTTGAAGAAACAGCTGTTATTTTATTGTGATTGTAGTATAACGGATACGTTTTGGGTTCATTTAGGTTTTTGTATTTTTTAATTCTTAAAGAAATAATTTTTGTTAGGAAAACCCAAATTCTTATTTTTTTGAATAAGTTATTTATTTTGTTTTGTATTCAAAATTGTTTATCCATACGCAAAGCTATCTTAAATTCTTGTTGAATTTCTCTTTTCATCCCTGAGGCTTATCAATAACAAAAACAAATCCAAGTTTTGATAAACGATGATGTGAATATTTTGATTATTCAGAGATATTTAATCATATTTCCCAGTGTATATAATTGCATACTATGATGTAAGCAAGCCTAATAGTTATGTTTTTAGTTTTTCTCATTATGATTGTTCATTGTTAAAGATAAATACCAATTTACCCTGAGCCTGTAATTGTAAGTTAGGTAGTATTAGTAATAAAATGAAAATAAGCACAACAGGTGCTCAAACACCTCATAGCATCAGTAACACAACAACCCCACCTAGTACATCTTCCTCCATGTTTGCAATATCTGCACAAAGGAGACGTGGATCAGCTGCTTGAAGATCTTGTGTTTGGAGGTGTTTTTTGAGGATTTTACACTCAAAAAATGTAAGTATTACTGCTTAGAAATTAAGATTACCTCAGAATGCACTGATTATAAAAATAATAAATGCTGACCTATAATTAATTATATTTTTTAGTAAAACAAGCATGTTTTTTTTAAATCAAGTAATTAATTAATGCATATGTTAATGAAACTTATATTTTATTTACTGATAACAACATGGATATATGAGTAAAATAATAAAATAACCATGAACATAAATAAAGACACATGGAACAAAGCTTTATTCAGACATATTGGTATTTTAGTCTTTCTCTAGATGCTCTCGCTGACTCTTTGGTCTCTGAGGATGAAGAGACCACAGCAACATCTGGTCCAGATGAGACAAAGAGCAGGTGGAGTGATGGAGGGTCTCATCGATGGCACTTGACTATTTCCAGGATGCTGCTGTGGATTTCTCTTTTCTCGATGCACACACCAGTCTGCAGCAGACATTTCAGATCATACAAAGATGCACAAATACAATACAAAAGTTGTCATTTTAACAGCACAATTTCATTTGATCTCTGTATTAGAAGTAACAAAATTACCAAACTTTATATTAAGTTACAGATTTAACTTTTTTCCCCACAAATGCTGCTGTCACCTTTCCTTTCAGGTCCTGCTCCACCGCAAAATACCTGCAACAAAGGCACAGAAATCTAGAATCAGAAAAGTGCTTAAAGTTTTTTTATTATTATTAAAAAAACTGCAACTTAAGGTTTAAATAGATGTCTGTAGTGTACTCACTCAAAGCCTTTGATGGCAGCACTGCTTCATCAGTCACTCTTCACCAGAGATGCATACTTGTCTCATCTGTCAATGTAACATCCACACAAGATTCAGTTCCCTCTGATTCGTGTGCTCAATACTACATTTATGAGGTAGCTGTTGTGTTCATTGGCTTTTTATCCAATACAAATGCTCCTGAATTTATCAACAGTACTTTTAGACAAATGAAATAGATAACTCATGTTTACTTGTTTACTAACTATATGTTTATTTACATTACATTAATCTAAAGCAGTGTAGACAACAGAGAATTCTACATAAACTCGCATAACGTCATCACTCATTTAGATGTCTGTTTGGTGTTGTGATGTGCTCATTTAATTCTCTCAGAACATGTTCCTGTCAGTTGTTAAACATTTAGTAATCATCTTTAAGATGCTACGGTCGCTATACGTAATAAAACGTGTTTTACAGCGAAATCACAAATATATATATACATATGACACCTTATGCAAATCAGCAGTTTACGATACAGTAGCTCAACAAATACGATTTTCAGACAGGGAACCGTGTTTTGGTTTGTAATACTCACATTTGTAAACACTCTCGTTGAGGTTCCCAATCACGTTCGATGATGACGTTTTGGCCTCCTGTGGCCTCCTGGGATTGAAAAGTGTGCATCAGATGAACACTTCAGAATCTGGGCTGAAGCAGTAGGACATCCGGGGATTTCTCACCTACTCTTTTATGAATACTGAGGTTTCGAACGTACTTCTTTCTTCACGTACTCTTTTTTCCTACTATATAGTAGGTAAGTAGGCATATTCGAACGCACTTTAAGTAGACGTTCGTCCGAATCTCGCGAGAATTAGTGCACTCGCCTACTGATTCTCGCCTACTCTTTTATGAATACTGAACATTCAAACATACTTTTTTGCTCGCCTACTGCTTTTTGCCTACTATATAGTATGGAAGTATGCGGTTTCGAACGCAGCCCTTGTGTTTGTCTTGTTTCTCTGTCAATCAGTGATTCTGCTCATTAACAGCTGCTGTTCGTCAGTGTCGGAAGTCACTCATTACTTTTCATTATCTCTGTAAGGTGGACTATATTAGTAAATGACACAACCCTCCACACCTAGCCCAGGAAAAAGAGCCATGTGTCAGGTCAAACACCAATGCAAGAACAATCATGCCACTGTGCGATGTGTTCACTGCTACAGATACACATGTGGTAAATGCAGATGGGGGATACCATGGCAGTGCCAGGATTGTGAGTGATTGCTGGAATGTACTCACTCACTTTTTATTATTATTTGTAAATATGTGTACAAATGGTTGGTTGTTGTTTTTTTTATTTTACTTTGTACTGTTTTTATCAATAAATCTCAGCAACAAAGGGGAAAAAAACATGTGTGTTGATTTCTCCCCAAGATGGCAAAGTGAAACACAAGTTTTCTTGAAGTGGCTCAGCATGGCCCCACCTTGTTTACATAACAAAAGCATCTGTTCACAGCTGATTAAGGATATTAGCTAAAAGCCTTCCAGCCCATCGGCTGTCCTGTGGGTTTTATAGGTGGAAAAGCCAAATGGCTGCTCTCTGGGACTTCTACTGTAGTAAGAGAAAGAGGGGGAAAATGTAATTCAGTTTATACCAAAATGTAACCACGTTTCCTTCTTACCTGTGTCATTTGAGCTGTCTGTAACAAGGGTGTATGGACTCTCTCTCATCTGCATTACCAGTGTGTTTTTTAATATAGGTGGTCTTGGTCCTTGCACATCTGTACTCCTGTGCAGTAGCAGTCTAGCAGAGTCTTTGAAGCACTCTTTTATCAGTGGACTGAGATGATCTGTGACAGCCAGTGGTATAATGTGATTTGCCAGCATCACAGCTATTTTTATTTCTGCCCTCCTTGTCTACAAGATAGAATTACATTAATGTTACATATCGAAGGATTGTATTCCATGAAATGAATTCAATAGATTATGGCATCTAAAAGCCAAACTCTATTCAGGAAATAAGATTATGAACCCTCCACTACATACACATAACACAACTGTGTATTACCGACCTTTCCCACTGCGCAAAGACACGTCCAAACGACGTCGTTTGTAAGTCGTTTTTGAACGTCCAATTTCAGTCCCTTGAAGGTGCAGACTGTGACGCCAAATGACGTCTTTTTTTCAACGTCTACCGAACGTCCAGTATTGACGTACACAGGACCTCTGTATGAGGGCTGTATCTGTAACTAATGCCAAATGTGGCCGTCTTTTATATGTCAAACTTACTCATTTTAGACGTTTAAACTATGCAAAGACGTGTTCAAATGGCTTTTGTACGTCATTTTTTAACGTCTAAATTTGGTTGTCTTAAGGTGCAGACTGTGACGCCAGATGACGTCTTTTTTCAACATCTACCGAACGTCCAGTATTGACAGGACCTCTGTATAAGGGCTAACTCTAGGTCAAATGAAGTCGTTGTGGACGCATTTTCTACATCAAACATTTGACATTTTATACTGCTTAAATAACTGTAGTCACATCACAACTCAATCACTCATTTCCAGCTTTATTGTTTTTAACTGGCACAAACATCAATAAGCGATTAGTTTAATTTCTGCCAGCTACCATTAATATCAAAGAACAATATTGTGCATTATAAAACTACGAACTTTTGTAAATTAAACATGTCAATCAAAACTTTTGTAAATCAGCATTGGTGGTAAAAAAAAAAAAAAAAAAAAAGTTACACAGGCCACCTTGCGTGGGTCTGTACAAAAAAAAAAAAAATAATATATATATATATATATATATTTGGTTGAACAATAAAATTTTAATGTATATAGTGGTAAAATTGAAACAAGCAACTATACTAAAAACAGCAAAGACAAAATATTCTCCAAAAATGATTATCAGTTCTGAGTGACTAATGTGTGTCCTCCACCTCCACTTCGTTGTAGTGCATGCTTTAGATGCTCTGAAGCGGTTATCCGTATAAAATCCTCTGTGGCTGTGGCACAAAATTTCATGACTGCATCTGCACAAGTACAAAAAGACAAATGATTAGAAATATGCAAAGGCAATCTGCAGTCATACACAAGCAGGGGCGGATCTACCGCCCATTTGCCACCCCAGCACTGTCTTAGTGTTCTAAAAATAAAAGAGTTTCCCTGACCGATTTACAGCAGCGACTCTGTATTTTGATGAGATAAAAATAGCGTGAGTCCCAATCATCTATCAGCGTCGCCCTGGAAACCAAGGACGGACAGCTGGAAGAGCTAGTCAAAAGCCAAGCGATCAAGCGAAAACATGCCGGGAGGTTGTCGCATCAGTCCGCGATGGCTTGAAAACGACAAATACGAATTATGTTTAAAATTAGTAGTCGGAGCTCGGCTATTGTGTTTTCCTGTCGGGCTACCAAAATGTTTCACCAGCCTCCCCGATGGACTATCGTTGTCACAGGGAGGAGTCAGAGACGTGCGGATCCATTTGCAAGGCTTTATTAGAATAGTCGACAGGCAGGAGTAAACGCCAGAAAACAGGAACAACGTAGGTAATCCGGGAAACAGTTCAATACTCCAGCAGTGGTCGCAATGGCAGGCAGCAGGAATCAATAACGGGGTACACAGTCCAGAGTCATACACAGGTAATCCAATACAGAGAAACACGCTTAGAATAATGACCATGGGAACAATTAGACTTCGCAAGGTGGCTGTGTGTGAGAGTGGCTTAAATACATGTGGGTAAATGATAAACAGGTGTATGCAGCAATCAGTTCAGTGGGAAATGAGGAACAGATGTGTGCAGTGATTGGTGCAGTGGCTTATGGGGATTGTAGTCCATGAAGTGTGGTGCAAGAGTTCATGATGACAGGGAAGACCAGATACGTTACATAGCCCCTCCACAAGGAGCGGCTTCCAGACGCTCTAACCACCTTTACAATCTTGAGGGTGGTGGAGCGGAGGCGGAACAGGGGGAGGGATGGAGGGCCAGGTCCATGTAGTGGTACTGGAACCACGAAATGAGGCGGAGCCGACGGAGGGAGAAGCCATGGAGGAGGAAGGGTTGGCTCCTGCATGGGGCCGACCGACGGAGGTGGAGCCCGAGGCGGAACCGGAGAGTCGATGGTCCTGGGCGACACAGAGGATCCGGAGGGCCAAGGCGGAACCCAAGGCTCTGGCGACCCCGGCGGAGATGGAGGTCCGGAGGTACGCAGCGGAGCCGGAGTGACAGAGGATCGAGGCTGTGCCCACGGGAGGGAGGAGGTCCACAGAGCCGGCAGGACGGAGTGACGAGGCGCAGCCGGAGGAGTAGAGTCCAGAGGCGAAGGTGGGGTGACGACTGACCGGGGCGGAGCCGGAGAGACGATGGAGCCCGGAGGAGCTGTTGGGCCGACGGCCGACAACGGAGACGAGGGAGCACAGAGCCGGGGTGGAGCCGCAGGGTCGGAGGACTGAGGTGGAGTCCAGGACTCTGAGACTGGAGGTGATGGTGAGGGGTCCTTCAGTCTGGACACCGATGGCGACTGGCAGTCCCACGGCAAGTCCTCTGCCACGAAGGTGGGATGGGGGTGAGTAGAAGGACTGTCAGGAGACAGAGGTGGCAGGACTGGAGCAGCAGGGAGGGTGGGTGGGAACAGTCCATGCTTGAGCTCCGTGACCAGAACCGGGCAGACAGGAATCTCAGGACGACTGGATGTAACCAGCGGAGTTTCTGAAAGGCTGGGCGGAACCAGCGGAGGCTCTGGAAGGCTGGGCTGAACCAGCGGAGGCTCTGGAAGGCAGGGCTGAACCAGCGGATTGTCTGGGAGACTGGGCGGAACCAGCGGAGTCTCTGGAAGGCTGGGCGGAACCAGCGGGGTCTCTGGAAGGCAGGGCTGAATCAGCGGAGTGTCTGGAAGGCTGGGCGGAACCAGCGGAGACTCTGGTAGGCTGGGCGGAACCAGCGGAGTCTCTGGAAGGCAGGGCTGAATCAGCGGAGTGTCTGGAAGGCTGGGCGGAACCAGCGGAGTGTCTGGAAGGCTGGGCTGAATCAGCGGAGTCTCTGGAAGGCTGGGCGGGACCAGCGGAGACTCTGGAAGGCCGGGCGGGACCAGTGAAGACTCTGGAAGGCCGGGCGGGACCAGTGGAGACTCTGGAAGGCTGGGCGGGACCAGCGGAGACTCTGGAAGGCCGGGCGGGACCAGTGGAGACTCTGGAAGGCTGGGCGGAACCAGCGGAGACTCTGGAAGGCTGGTTGGGAGACCAGCTGCTCGAGCCGACAGCAGCGGTGGGTCCTCCACGCTAGAAATTAACCTTTGCCACCCCGTGGTAAAGTGTGGCTGCTGTGGTTCTGGGCTAGCAGACCTCTTGTGCTGTGGCTCTTTTAAAACATCCACAGTTGACTTAGAGCCACATAGCAGCAACGCATACTGCATATAGTCCTCCACAGAACATTTGAATTCTCCTCCTGGCAACATAGACTTGGTTGGCTCATTAAGTCCCCGGCGGAATAAGTCCTTAAGGTAAGCTTCATCACGAAATGGTAAATTAAGTGACAAGTCACAGAATCTGTGGACATATTCCTTAATGGGGAGATTACCTTGTCGGAGGAGCAGAAGCTGGTCGACTGGGTCCATGTTGAGATGTAGGTGGATAAAGCCGCTGGATCCGGGTGTGGCGAAGTCTTCTGTCACCGGGAGGAGTCAGAGACGTGCGGATCCATTTGCAAGGCTTTATTAGAATAGTCGACAGGCAGGAGTAAACGCCAGAAAACAGGAACAACGTAGGTAATCCGGGAAACAGTTCAATACTCCAGCAGTGGTCGCAATGGCAGGCAGCAGGAATCAATAACGGGGTACACAGTCCAGAGTCATACACAGATAATCCAACAAAGGCAGGCAGCAGGAATCAACAACGGGGTACACAGTCCAGAGTCATACACCGGTAATCCAATACAGAGAAACACGCTTAGAATAATGACCATGGGAACAATTAGACTTCGCAAGGTGGCTGTGTGTGAGAGTGGCTTAAATACATGTGGGTAAATGATAAACAGGTGTATGCAGCAATCAGTTCAGTGGGAAATGAGGAACAGATGTGTGCAGTGATTGGTGCAGTGGCTTATGGGGATTGTAGTCCATGAAGTGTGGTGCAAGAGTTCATGATGACAGGGAAGACCAGATACGTTACAATCGTAAAGTAGAGGGCTCCTGCGGGTTCTAAACTCCTCAATTTAGTTGTATCAAATTTAAGGCCATAAAAAGCTTTAAATACGTTAAATAGAATAAGAAAATGCTTAAATATAATTTTAAGAGGTCTCAGTTGGGGACGGAAAGACGAGAATCGCGATAGGGCTGGATAAAACTTCAAAAGGCAATGATGTCATTGAATAAATATGCGCGCTGCAAGTTTCAAAAAAGTCAAAACGCAGCACGGATGTCAATTTGCAAATTTTCAGATGTTTATAGTCAGATTATTGCAAATATCGACCCACGTTTTTATGCAACAAACACATAGAGTTGTAAATGTGAAACAAATTAATGTGCTTTCTAAAAATCGAAACAATTAAGACAGTAATATTTATGTTTTAAATAAATATAATCAAATATTTACTTGATTTATCCCTTTTAAAGGTATAAAGGCTGAAATGCCATTGTATAAGACGTTTTGTTTTTGAGAAAATCTGAATTACAGCCTAAGTCCTGTCATTTTATGGCTTAATACAGTATGTTACATTGTCCAACCCCACTCATACTGTGTTCATTTTACTTGTGCAGCTCTTAAAAAGGGTCATACATTGCCCTAAATTGATATTTTAAAATTCTGCAGATGCACTGTAAATAGTGAAAAAAAAAAGAAAAATTCTTCATATTTGTTTGTTTGTGTATTAAAAATATTTTTGATTGCCATTTAGACTCCTATCTGATTTTCTATATTTAAAAATGTTGTCTTTTTTATTTGGGCTAGTTAAATTAATGTTATAATTAATTTTATAGCTTCTTTTTGACTACCTTTTAGTACTTTTAGGCTAAAATGTGAAATGTATTTGTGAAAAACTTGTTTTTGAACTGCAAGTTTTAGAATTTTAGTTTAGTATCGTTTTTTTTTTACAGTCATTTTATACCAGTCATTAATATGTTCCCATAGACATTGCCCTACCCCACTCATTCAGTATTACTTTTATTTGTGCAGGTCTTAAAAAATAAAAAAATAAAAATACTGGAGATACTCTGTAAATTATATTAATTAAATATTTTAAATTATATAATTTGTATACTGTATGTTGGCTATTTATATTAGGCAATGTTATATGCAATCCAGACAGTTGTTTTTTAATAGCACAATAACATCAGTTTTAAAATGAAGAACTCATGTATGTGAACATGTCATTTACCACAGTGCTGGAAAATCTTGAAAATGCACCTTGAAAGTGCTTGAATTTGACGTGTGAATGGTTAAATAAACTGTTGGTCATAACCTTGTTATTTAGTTTTCGGTCCATGCTAATTTGTTGGTTTGTTAAAAAAGAAGAGATACTTGGATTTAAAGGGACTTTTGTTGCTTTACTTGCACTAAAATTATTGAATTTGTTTTCATGTCTCCTCCAAGATATTTGAATACTTTAAAAGGTCATTTTGTTGCTCTTGTTGCACTGAATACTGTGTTTTATTTTATTCATTTTGAAGATATTTGTTGGTGATTTAAATGTGGTTTCTGTATATTTATTATGTGTTTTTTACTTAAGGAAACTTGATCCACTGAGACTTTGTATCCATATGCAGTCTGCATTGTTTGTCATGCTTTGTAAATTAAACTTGGCATAGACTTAAACTTGCTACAGGTTTGCATAGAACTCAGTAAAGAGAAGTTAAATATACCATACCATCTAATTAAATCTGACTTTCCAATCCAGATATCAGGTTCAAGTCAATCACACATCAGATTTTATTTAATTTTTATAGGACAATGTAAAAATGTGCACCCTGGTGTATACACCGAAAAAGAATAGCGTTCCTTGAATCCACAAAAAAACATGCAAGGATGCTTGCTTCAGTGTTGCCACCCCTCATAAGTTTCATGCCACCCCCTTGCCACCCCATGAATAATTTTCTAGATCCGCCCCTGTACACAAGTCCCCATATTTGTAAGCAAAAACAACACTATGCATCAACTGCCAATACTGGACTATACCATGGCAATTTTAATGGTTTTGTGTTACAGTTAGCGGTGAATTTTAAGTCAACTGGAAAGGAAATGTTTTGTCCAATCAGATCATTATTCACAGGCTGGCAGGAGCTAATCATCTTTACTTGGTCAACATGAAATATGGGCTTACCTTTTATTGCTCTATAAACGTCGGTGTTCTCCAAAGATTTCTTGCCCATTTCCCCTTCCCCTTCATATTGAACTGCGCCATTAAAGCATTAGTGAAGAGCCTAAAGAAAAGTAAATGACATTTATAAATCAACATAAAAAATTATATGTAGGACTGACATTACGCATTTTATAACCCCTTTATATTATATCCCCTCCTTTTATCCCTCAACAAAAAAACAAATCTTCTCAAGAACAGCTGGTCTATAAGCTTACAATGCATTGTAGTGAACTTGTAATTGAGTATTTTTAATTGAAAAAAGGCAAAAATAAATAAATATATATATATAAATAAAAAATAAGTGTACACAAGGTTTAAGGAAGAAAAAGGCAAATGAAGACATACAGAAAATAAACTAAAAAAAACCCCCCCGAAAACCACCCTACAATTTCACACACACACACACACACACACACACACACACACACACACACACTGGTTTACATGTTTTATGGGGACATTCCATAGGCGTAATGGTTTTTATACTGTACAAACCGTATTTTCTATCGCCCTACACCTACCCTACACCTAAACCTAGCCCTCACAGGAGATTGTGCAAACTTTTACTTCCTCAAAAAAAGTCATTGTGCATGATTTATAAGCCTATTTCCTCATGGGGACCTGAGAAATGTCCCCACAAGGTCAAAATCTACTGGTATTCCTATCCTTATGGGGACATTTGGTCCCCACAACGTGATGAATACCAGGTGCACACACACACACACACACACACACACACACACACACACACACACACAAATACCACTCTCACTCACTTGTGGTATTTGTGCCTTTAATACTTGTTTTTTTTTTTTAGGTCCTATTCCAAACAATTTGGTTCTCTCTTCTGTGGAATCTTTAATGAGTGTCAGACCCCAGCCACTGATCTGCAAGGTTCTGCATGGCTTGTCAGAAATTAATCTGGTGGAGTCAATGTTCGGGCTAGTGCCCAAAGGTTCTTTGTTGTCTTATCGGTGCCCTTCCGTGTCATCGAGGGATATTGTCAAGCATGCTGAAGCCCCGACCTTTCCTACACTTCCTTTGGATGGGTACAAATTAGAAGGGAGATTTAAATTTGTCCCTAATTACCACAAGATGTGGTTTCTAGAAAGCTTGGCAGTAACACAAGAGCTCAGCACAATAATTGAGGCAGACACGCGGGATCAGTCACAGTCTCCTCTATGGAATCAAATGCGTCTACCTCGAATTACATCAAGTAGATTCCGTGAGGTGTGTCATGTGAGGGGAGAAACATCCAGCCAGGCGCTAGCTTTCCGAATAATTAAAGGGGTTCGGCAGACTTCTGCAATGAAGCGGGGATTGGAACTGGAGCCTGAAGTCCTACTTCAGTACTCCGACATGATGAATGTCAATGTTTCACAGTGTGGGTTTGATGTGCATCCTGATGCTCCACACCTTGGCACAAGCCCTGATTGGCAGAGTTTATGGCCCATCTGAAAACCCTCCCTTTGGACTTGCGGAGGTGAAATGCCCTGATGTTGGTGATATTTCTCAGGCAACACACATCAGATTTCTTAATGGTCAAGCAAAGCTTAAGGAAAGCCACAAATACTACTGGCAGGTACAGGGACAGCTGGCAGTAACGGGTCTGAGCTGGTGTGATTTTATAACAAACACCAAAACTGATGTCACCATTGAGCGCATCTGGAGGGATGATAGATTTATTGATTTGATGAAGGACAAACTTGATTTGTTCTTCTTCAATACCTACATGGATGTGTATCTTGCCTCAAAGAGCTGTTAAGCTAGTCGTGATGGTGATTTGTAAATAATTATGTAATTGTTTTCTTAATTTCTTTAAAATATTATCTGTATATAAAGAAAAGTTGACAGCATTTATTCTTTTGTAACTAAAAAGTTTGTAATTTTGTATAGTTTAAAAAGATATAGTAACATTGTAAATATTGTACAAATGAAGGAGACAGGTTAACAATTAACTTTTTATTAGTATCGGAAAAATGCAATTAATATCATCTGTACATGTGTCAAATCTGGTTTTAAACAATGCAACAAATGATTTTTTTTTTTCATGTATTCTGTTTGGTTAGCCTGTTGTTTTAAACACACAACACAAATAAATTTTGCAACATCAAATATATTATTTTTGTACAGTTTAAGCTATAAACTGGAAACAACTTCATAAACTATATACAAATGTGTCTTTAATAAACTATAAACAAAAGTTCATTCTTGGAAGAAAATATTACATCATGAAAATATTTAATTGTGGGTGAGTTATGTGTTTTGTGTACAAAACGGTTACAAAACAACATCATCTTTGGTATCAAGGGGGCCTTGATAATTAGCCATTAGACAACAGTTTGCCCAGATCTGGTTCACTGTGCCTGTGAGGGTGAGAGGAATGGTTGAGTCCCAGATGTGATTTTCTTTAATTCGTCGAATGACTCTCTCTACCACAATCCGAAGACGGGCTATTGCTTGTGTGCGTTTTGTATCCTCTTTTGAGAATTGGGCTGCTCGTTTGAAAGGAGGAATGACAAGTCTGGCTCCCACACTCTCAAGCAGTCTCTCTATGGTAAAGCCTTTATCTGCCATGCAAAAGTCTCCAGGCTCCAGCAGGTCCAAAAGTCCTGACTGCTTTGTTATCTCTCTGTCAGAGATGGATCCGGTGAAAAGCTGAGAAACAAAGGTTATGACCCCACATGGAGCAACTCCAATCAAGCCTTTGAAGGTGGGGTAGTTTTTGTAATGGGAAAACATCTCTGACTGCAGTGTCAGTGCTGTGGGGTTTTCACACCTGATCTCAGTACAGTCTAAAATAACACGGACATCTGAGCAGTACTTCAGAAATTTTGCTGGCATGGTTGCCCTGACTTGTTCTTTTGTCATCCATATAGGCAAGGATCCCAAAATCAGGTACAGAAAATTTGCCCATGTTATGATGACTCTGCTGACAGTTGTTGTACTCACATTAAAGATATCTGCCAAGACCTTCTCTCGTAGACCTGCAGACACGCGACAGCAATAAAGAAAAAACTCATCAATGAGCTGGAGTTTCCTGTTGGGGCTTGATCCAGGTACAGACTCAAGTCCCTGTCTCTGCGCCTTTGACCAGTAAACAAGGTTTGATGCCGATGGTTCAATAGATTCCCAGAAGATCCTGAAAACTCTCTCTGAAGCAAAGCGTGTATAAAATCGTAAATCGTCATCTGAGAGACAAAATCGATCTATGTGTATGTGAGTGACAGAAAGAGCTTGGACCTTAGCCTCCAAGTCTCTTATTCTCTCAGCTGCAGCATCCAAAACACCAGCAGAAGGGGCCGTTGAGTAGTCGTGTTCCACCAGTGAAGCGGGTCCCTGACAGACTGCAGGCTGTCCATCGCCGATATCAGACGATCGACTGTCATTTTCTCGCGTTATCCTATCCAATACATTTGGACGTTTTTGGTGAACACTACCCCAGTTGTTCCATTCGAATTTTGATGGTATAACTCCTCGCTTCAGGCGTTTACGACCGGTTGCAGATGTGTAGTCAGACTCCGTGAAATGCTGGCTGCACACGTATGTACTCCCTCTCGAAACTGCAAAGCTTTTGCCTTCATCCCGCCGAATTGCGTGAATCCACCGTTTCTTAGATTCTTCCTCACTTGGAAAAGAATGAAAATTAAGATATGGCTGTTATGTTGAACTATTAGAACACTTAAGGACGCAACAACAATTTCTCCCTGTGCTCGCCGCCATTGACACGGACTTGAGCGGAAGTTATTTTACGCTACTATTTGAAACTTCCGCTTTTCGAATGCGGAAGTGTGATAAAGGCCTATAGTGCTCAGATACACTTAAGTTAGGTGACCTTACCCTAGTTGATACTTTATTTCAACTTTTCAATTATTTCATTAATTTACAAATAAACAAATGCCTTTCCGATGTGATATAAGTGAAAAGGGAGACGATTTCGAAAATGATTTCATCAAAAGGCGGACGCGAACTCTGGTCTCCCGCGTCAAAAACGATATGTTACTGGTATTATCACTTGCGCCACTGAAAATGTTGTGCAATAGCCGTCTTTTGTAATATTTGTAAATATGGCCTATTTGCATTGTGTAAAAACATTAAATAAAAGGCACCAGACTACAGAAAATGGCATATACTAAAGTATTTTTTTTCTGGGGGAGGACCCACCCACATTTATTTTGCTTCCGACGCCCATGATTGATGATGAAGTATAGTCTATAGGATATAACAAAGTGCTTTTCCAGTCCCGATTCCACGAGGTTTTATACCGCATCCACCCGCTCCTGCTATATTAACTATATTATTCGCCCGCTGCCCGCTTAGAATAAATTTCTAAGCACCAAAATCGCAAAAACAAATAAAAAAAATAATAATAATAATAATAATAATAAATTAACTAATTAATTTTTAACTCTATAAAAACTGTAGTTTATATTTATCCTCTCCATTTCTATTTCTCTCTACTCAAATTAATTGTCAGTGTATCTAAAATTGTGTATCTTAGAAAAAGAAAAAGACGAACTACCTCTAAAACATGCATATCTTAATTTGATGTTGCTTTAAAACGCTGAAATATATAATATATTTTATTCTGAAGGTGAAAGTTGTCGAGTTATTTAACTGCCCGCGGCGCCGTCAGGATCACTTGATTTTTTTCCCCTTAATAAAGTGGATACAGCTTACAATACTCGTTCAAGAGTACGGCATTGCTCAAAACTTTACATATTTCTGTTATTTGTGTACAATCACAATAAAAAAAAAAACTGATGTGTAGGCTATTTGTAAAAAAAAAAAAAAAAATGGAAACAAGATGCTGGTTTAAGGGCGCATCACAGAAATTGCCTAAAATTCTGCATACAGGCTTGCTACTTATTAATTTGTTAAATTATTATTCATTCAGAAAAGAAAAACATATATTTCTTATGTGGGCCTATTTTATTTATTATTATATATAGGTTTATTGGGTTTTTCTCTGTGCATAAGCTCTGCGCGTGAGGTTCTGATGTTTATGCTGCTTCTTGCTTGTGTATAATTAATCCCTGAAAACGAATTTAGCGGTTTACGTCAGTTGTCGGTTGGAAAAATAAAATAACCGAAATTAACATTTCTATTTCCGATGCAGTCTAATAAATGTTCGTCAGGAAAAGAAAGAAAGAAAACAAAATAACAATACAACTGCACCTGCTTATGAATAGGCTATCTTTTTGCTATTGGTTTGAACCATAATTTCAGGAAAGAGGAATCATTGAACTATTGTACTGGTATTTGTGACCCACGCCCCCTAGAGCTGGCCATGGTGTTTGGCTACAGAATGTTGTTCCTTGCGCCACCTGGTGGATATTATATGAAGTGCAACAACGTTGTAAAAAAATCTAAAAAAGCCGCTGCGGTAGGACACGTGGCCACGCGTGCCGAATTGCAGGCTGCCGCGTGAAAATAGACGCATTTTTAATGGCCAGATCTGTATATATGTGACATATGGCCCGTTTTCACAGACATGGCTCAGCCAGGACTAGGCCTTAGATAAATTAAAATACGTACTTATCTTTTTGTAAAAATCCCTTAGAAAATTTACTGGTGTGCATCTTGAGACAAAACAATATCATTTACATATTTTAAGATATGTCAATGCAAGTTGTTTTCTCAACTTTTTGAGCTCAACCATGCATTTTAGTCTGGGTCTAGCCTTAAAGGCACAACATGCAAGTTTTTTTTTTATTTTATTTTTTAATTCCCAAAACCCTAGAACAGTGTTATACATTTTGCTCACTTGTGCTCTTACATTATCACAGATGTTAAGAACTTTTAAATACAGAGAAATAAACTATTTTAACTAGAGTTACCTACCATGTCCTTGTGTCGACATGCACCCTCGATTTTCTGGTTTAATTTTGTAGAAAACATGGAAACCACAAACACGCTTTAATATGCTTCTGCATTTCATTAGACAGGTGACAAACGCACAGAGTAGCATTATAACAGAACTTTCAACACAGGTAAATGTATCTAGTCTGATAAAAATACAGCGCTGCTTTTCCTACATATGTATGACCAGAAGAAGCGGAAGCGGTCGACTGTGGCATAATAAAAGCTCCACTTCTTTCAAGCTGTGTGTTGCACTCGTCCTTCATTAGTAATTGCCCCAGTGGCCTTGTTCTGCTTCCATGACTTTCAGCCCCAACCTTAATTAGTCTTTAATACATTAGCTCATTCATTAACATGACTTCTGCCCGAGTCCCATTGGATGGCATTGGCTGTGAGGATGAAGACAACAACTCCCATGATTCCACACTCAATCACTACGTTACCAAACATCTTTGTTTGTTTTGAATTTGTGCCCTCTAGCAGCGAAAACGTACATATTGTGCCTTTAAGCCTGGTTTGTGAAACTGGAGGTTTATGTGATTAACCTTATCAGGTAAACTACGTGGTTAGTGCTTCTGCAGGAATTTTTGTAAGGGAAGTCTTCTTTTTAGTAGATTTAATGCCATGGGTGATGAAGACGTCCCCACCCCACCCCCACCCAGCTGTTGGTTCTAGTGATGGAGGGAACCTTTCCCCAACTGCCTCTATCACTTTTCAAAAACTGAAGGAAGACAAGAGGGCATTGATGCAACAGCGAGATCAGCTGAGAACAGAGTTGAATCGGCTGTTGGACTCAGTTGCTGCCCCAGCGCCTGGTCCATCAACTGTGCCTGCCTGTCCTCATAGCTACAGTAAGTAACATTGTTGTTACAATTGTTTTTAACAGGTACTTTTTAATGCAGAGACACTTAAATTACATTTATGTTTGTTTAGAGAAACTAGGAAAGAAGAGGATGAGGGTGACATCCTCGTCAGAATCTTTAACCTCCACTTACTCTTCATCAACCTTATCCTCATCTTCATCTTCCACGTCTTCCTCTGAGAGAAAGAAAAAGAAGAAAAAAAAAAAAAAAAATCCAATCAAAGATCATTCGGGAGAAGAAGTAAGCATATAAAATAACATAAAATATTTAAATATTGAACTTTCAGCAGTATCAGAAACATAGGAACTAATGTTAACTTTTACACAATTATGCAAATCTGTCATAATTGTAATGAAGTTTTATTTGTCACTTTGAACAACTGTCATGTAATAATAATTTTGTGCTGTATGTTTTCTAGTGCCTTCCAGAGTGCTTGAAAAAGGACAAAACCACCTTGGCGTTGTCAAGTATCATTGCAGAGGTGTGTATGAGTATAGACGTATTCATAATTTTAGTGTTGTTGTTACACAGCTTGCTGTCAAGTACAAGTGATTGACCACTTCCTATTACATTACAATTTTGATGTTAGTTATCCTTGGAAAAATGCAGTCTAAATTAAACAGTGTTGCAACAAGTCATCCTTCATGAAGGTGATCATTTTTAGTTTTTGTTAAGATTATGTTATGATTTTGTTAATATCATTCTTGCAATATATACCCAGCAAACACATTTACGTTGTGGCGACGTCTGTGCAACGTTCCATTTTTATAATGGCAACGTCGCCGTCTACGTGCTCGCAACGTTGTAACAACGTGGAAATGTAAGACGCGAAAAGGCTGTGGCAACGTTGTTCGGCGACATTCATCAACCAGGAGGCGACGTTTTAACTACATGTATTTTTTCATGCCAGATTGTAAATATTGCCTATTCTGCGTGTTATATCAGGTATGGGATATGTTTGTAAATCTTTTACATACTGTTTAATATTAAAGGTGCCATAGAATGCATTGAGAGAATATTTTAAATTGTTCTCTGATATCTACATAGAAGGTATATTGCATAGGAAAGGGCAAAAAATCTCCAGAAATGGTTTTACAGGTCCATTTACAACCCTAGGATTTGTCCCTAGAATGAAATGCTCTGTTATTGCCTTATTTGGAAGCTTCATGAATATTAATGAGCTCTGCTCTGATTGGCTGTTTCACAGAGCTGCTTATCTATAGCTCGCACATTGATAAAAAATATATATGTAATTAGGAGCTCTAGCCGCTTTTAATATGCGGTTTGTTAAATCTGCCATTTTGAATCGGCGACATTTTCCTCTCACTATTGTGATCGCATGTGCTCTGTGTAAAGTTATAATGCAGAGGGAGTGCTTCCTTGCCACGCACATTCAGCTGCTTCTCGGTGATACTCTGGATCTGTAAATCATTTGCCATCATCAGCGCAGTTATTTCTCCATCATTCACCATCATCAGCACAGTCATCTCTCTGTTTATGTGGTAAGTGAAATCCTATGTATTGCAATGTAACAGGCTAGCACTAGCATTAAGCTAACTGTGTCCCTTCAGTGGCTTGCCTTGTTTTACTGATGTGCTGACGTTAGTGATGATTGGGCGACGAAAATGTTGGAGCCGTAACTATTAACGATCCCAGAAAAGTTTCGTAACAATCGGTTTTATGTTGGAATTGACCTATTTTTCGGTGGTCTTTTGCAAACACTAGATTTATATAAGAAGGAGGAAACAATGGTGTTTGAGACTCATGGTATGTCATGTCCATGTACTGAACTGTTATTATTTAACTATGCCAAGGTAAATTCAGTTTTCCATTCTATGGCACCTTTAATGTTGTCAGGCACTTTAACATTGTAAATACAGTTTGAACACTGCACAGGTAAACGGGTAAATAAAATAAAATAAAAATATTAAATTAAAATGTGTTGTACCTATAAAAAAATGTACTGTACATGTAAAAAATAAAAACATTACTCAAAGCTTAAATTAAATTGTATTGTGTTTTAACAATTAATATTTAATTTAGTGATTCCTCTGCGTACCACTAGGGAACCTGACTACTACACTTTGAGAACCACTGATCTATGAATTTGTTTTTTGTGCAATAAATTAAGACACTAAACATACGCACATTAGATTCCATGTACTTGTCAGTATTTTGTCCTGTCCTGTCCTGTCCTGTTTTCCTAGTGTTTTTTCCCCTCTGTTTCCAGTACTTTTGGTTTAGTGTTTTTGGTTCCCTCCATGCCCATATTTGTATTTCCCCCTCGTTATCCTGTTGTCTCGTTCGTAGGGCTCTGAACCGGTTCAAGGAATGAAAACGAAAAACGAAAACAAATGACACTGAACAGGAACAAAAACAAAAACGAAAACAAAATCAATTTTAATCGTTCTGAACAATTTGGCAGACCAAAAACATGAATTCAAATTGTGTGCGCAAATGCGACGGTGACGCATACAACGTGAAATGCCCGCGAAGCAGACGTCATAAGCAGATCCCTTTCTGATGCGACGAGCTTAAGGTTAAGCACCTGGCTGTTTCATGTGCAAAGGTATGTTTAGGTTTAAGTTATTGTAGCCTAATTAAAACTTGTAGTTAAAATTACAAAAAATAATTACTGATTGTCTATTGTTTTTAGATGGGTCGCCATAAAGAAAATCCCTTTCGTCAATTTTTTTTATATGACAAATCGTCTGATAAATCGATCTGTGATATTGAAGGATGCGGGGCAGAAATAGCTGGGAATCATGGCGGTAACCTGCAGAGACACATTCAACGTAAACATCCAACGAAATATGTTGATTCGACTAGCAATAAAAGGTCAGCAGCTGATGGACAAACGACTCTAGACGCGGTTGTAGTGAAAAAGCCAAAGACAACAGGGCTACATATTCAAATGTCTCCAGAATGTCTAAAAGATGCATGCATAGAGCTTGTGACGGTCAACGGGAGACCATTTACATTAATGGAAGACACTGGCTTTAGAAAAATTATCGAGCCACTACAAAACGCAATGGAAAATAATTTCGTCATCAACTCCTCAAATATCCGTGACATGGTGTCAAGTGTTGCTCAGGAGGGCAGAGAAGAACTGAAAAATGACTTAAAAGGCAGGCTACTAATGCTTAAATTTGATACTGCCACATGCATCAGTTCTGGGCGTAAATGTACAATACACTGACGGAGAAAAAAATTGTTCTGCGCACTTTGGCCGTAAGAGAGCTCAATGACACACGGCTGAATACATTTCATCCGTCGTGCAAGATGTCTCACACGAATATGATGTTGAATTACGGCAAGTTTATTCAATAACTTCGGATAATGGCGCTAATATGATAAAGGCAGTGTCTTTACTATCTGACATACAAGAGGACACCATGTGTAATGAGGTAAATGAGGCTGATACCATGGATAAAGAAGAGGATGGGGATGAGACTGATATCCAAGACGAAAGTCAGGAATTGGTACCGGATTTGGCCATCGAACTTGATTCTGTGATGCAAGAACATGTGTTGCGCAGTGTGCGGTGTTCAGCTCATACTTTGCAGTTGGCAGTTGATGATGCATTAAAAGAGCAACGGTCAACAAATTTGCTTTCTAAAGCGAGACGTGTTGCGAAAAAGTTACGCACACAGAATGTAGTTGTTCTTCTAAAAAGGATGGGGCTAAAGAGAGCCATTATGGACTGCCCAACGTGCTGGCATTCAACACACGATATGCTAGAGCGGCTTTTGGAGCTCAAGAATTTTTGCCAGGACATGTCACCAAATATTAAAGAAATAAATTTAAGTGGAAACGAATGGGAAGCAATAGCCAACTTGGTAAGCGCTTTAAAACCAGCAAAAGTTGCTACGAAAAGCCTTCAGTCGGAACAGCTCACCGCCGGCGACTTCTATGGTGTTTGGCTTCATTGTGTCTTGTGCACCGACAGAATTGACAATCTTTTTGCAAAACGACTGGTTCAATGTCTTAAGTCACGACAAACAGCGCTTTTTGACAACGATGCCTTTGTGGCTGCTTTATTTCTCGATCCGAGATACAGGTTTTTCCTCAGCGATCTTCAATCCGAAAGGGCAAAAATTCACTTAAGTCGTGCCTGGGATGCTATTAAAAATTTGTCGGCAAACACCAACACTGTACAACATAGTCCATCGCAGGCATCCGACGATGACGATGGAAAAAGAAAAAGAAATCACAACTGTAAAACATACTCGAGTGTCAATCTCATCTGCTTTGGATATGTATTCGAGAGAACCCCGTCTTAAGAGAAGTGAGTGTCTTTTTAAGTACTGGGCAAGCGTTGCTACCACTAAGCCAGATTTGCACAAACTTGCTATGAATGTAATTGCGCTACCTGTAACGCAAGTAATTGTTGAGCGTGCATTTTCCTGCCTCAAGTACATTCTTTCCCCTCTGAGGTCATCAATGAATGCACAGGTCTTAGAGGACATTCTCTTTGTACGAATAAACCCAAAGTATATGGACTTTAAGTAGGCCATAGAATGACTGCATTTTTTTTATATAAAATATTAATTTTGCTGAAGCCTATCCAGTCCTAGAGGACATTCTCTTTGTACGTTTAAACCCAAAGTATATGGACTTTAAGTAGGCTATAGATTTTTTTTTTTTTTATAAAATATTTTGCTGAAGCCCATCCTGTTTTTCCAGTTGCCTATTTGATATATTATAATTTAAGTTGTTGATCTGTTGTGTTAAATGTAAAAAAAAAAATCTGTTGTTGTTTTATAATGTTACAATGCATTACGTTTTCTTTTACTTTTATGCATTAAATGTAAAATCATAACTATCTGGAATTCTGTTTTGTTTGAGTGAAAATAGCCTGTAATGGGCTATTATGTATATTAGGTAAGGAATAAGTCAACAGGTTTTTATTGCAGATTAAGCCGTGTGGTCAGGATGTTAAACGGATGGTTTTAGGGTCTTATTTCTCTATAGTATTATCAAACAAGAATTTTTTTTTTAATTATTAGCACATTTGTAACGAGTTTCCTGGTGAACTCGTTTACTTTCGGTTTTAAAGACAAGAAGTTCAAATGACACGAACACGGAATTTGGTTTAATCATTTGTAAACATAATGTCAACCCAGCTAACAAATTTTTGTTCTGGGAACGTTTTGATAACGTTATTTGGAATGTTACAAAAACGTGGAAATGTCCAGTTTGCTTAACGTTACTAGAACGTTATTTTATGGTTAGCATAACGTTCCTACAACGTTCTAGCAACCTAAATTTCATTAAAAATATAACGTTCTATGAACGTTTATTTGGAACATTGCAAGAACGTTAAAATGTCCAGTTTGCTTAACGTTACTAGAACGTTATTTTATGGTTAGCATAACGTTCCTACAACGTTCTAGCAACCTAAATTTCATTAAAATATAACATTCTATGAACGTTTATTTAGAACATTCCAAGAATGTTAAAATGTCCAGTTTGCTTAACGTTACCAGAACGTTATTTTATGGTTAGCATAACGTTCCTACAACATTCTAGCAACCTAAATTTAATTAAAATATAACATTCTATGAACGTTTATTTGGAACATTCCAAGAACGTTAAAATGTCCAGTTTGCTTAACGTTACTAGAACGTTATTTTATGGTCAGCATAACGTTCCTACAACGTTCTTGCAACCTAAATTTCATTAAAATATAACATTATATGAACCTTTTTTTTAACATTCCAAGAACGTTTAAATGTCCATTTTGCTTAATGTTACTAAAACGTTATTTTATGGTTAGCATAACATTCCTACAACGTTCTTGCAACCTACATTTCATTAAAAATATAACATTCTATGAACATTTATTTGAAACATTCCAGGAAAGTTAAAATGTCCAGTTTGCTTAACATTACTAGAACGTTATTTTACTGTTAGCATAACATTCCTACATTACTTCAACCTACATTTTATTAAAAATACAAAGTTCTAAAAACAATTATTTGGAACTTCACAAAGTACAGTTTAATAAAATGTTGTTTTAAGATTAGCAGTGTTGCAACATCATCTTTCAACATCATTATTAGAACACTCCAGATACAAGCACATTGCATGCATTTCAGGTATTTAAATAATTAAAGATGCACACTTTCAAAATAACTCATTAACAGATTGAACAGATCAGTGAAAATTGCAGATCATGTAAAAAAAAAAATTACATTTAGTTTAATATTCATGACAAAGACAACTTCACAGGTAAATGTAAACTATCATATTAACATTTAATCAGTGAGAACTTCTGAATTGTGTGTGGGTTCTGAAAAACTAGTATTGCAGGAACTGTGGTCCATGGCCTGTCTCTTCACACTCTATCTGTAAAGTAAACAGATTGGCTGATGTTACAAACTGTGTTATTACAAAATGCTTATGAAGTAATTAGTGTGGCTATGCAAAACAATTTATTAGGATCTGTGCTGCAAGTTCTACAAAAATTAAATCACTCAAAAGTCAAAACCAGTTTACAAAAAAAGTTATACAATAGGATGGTTCCTATTGTAAAAGAGTACACCCCAAAATGAAAACTCAGAAAATAAGGTAAATGCTGTAGATGCCAAACTCATTTGAGTTTATACTCATTTGACTTGGCATACACTACTTTTTAAAACAGCAGCATTAAGAAAAACATCTTCTGAAGCATCATGAAATTATATATATAAAAAAAATAAGCATTCAAATAATACATTTTCATCACATCATTTTTAAAAACTATATTTAAGTCATCTTAAATCAGGGGTGGGGAATGCTGGAGGGCCACTCTCCTGCAGAGTTTAGCTCCAATCCTAATCAAACACACTTAAAAAAGCTAATCAAGGTCTTCAGAATTACTAGGGCTACAGTCAGGTGAGGTGTGTTTTTTCTCTCTCTAAGTTTGGAGATAAACTCTGCAGGAGTGTGGCCCTCCAGGATCAACGTTCCCCATCCCTAACTTAAACTAACAATTTATTCATCTTGATTTGTATACACATGCACACGACTGAAATATAGTAATAATAGGGTAGTTAAGTCAAATGCAGTTTCCATTTTACACCAATCTTAAACAGGAAAAAACACTCAAAAATAACTTTTAGAAGTTATTAATAAAGTTAACAAATAACCAATGTTGCCTTGTAACATGTAATTGGCTGATAAACTATCACATGACCTCAATCAGGGTAGCAAATTCAGAGATAAAACATTTGAAAATGAAAAAAAGAAAAAAAAAATGCTACATGGATTAATTTATTTATTATTTTTATTTTTTTATCTCCAGGGTCAAAAAGAAAAGAGGAAAAAAAGGAAGGGGAAGTTATTCATAAGTTGTTAGGTTATCCTTTAAATTGTACCAGTATTCTGAAACAAGACATAACAGATAATATAAGTAGCTATAAAACTACAATACAAAGTTATTTACACAATTACAAATGAAAACACATTATAAATGGCATTTATTATAAATGACAAATAATTATCTAGCCAAAATGAATTTACTTAAAACAAGTGAAACATACATCTCTCATTGAGCACAAATACATATGTTTTAATATTTGCGATGTAACACTAGTTTGCTAAACTATTATTTATTATGTAGGCAAGGCTTTATAGTTCACTCATGTTCCAGTATTATTGTAAAACATTATCTTTCACATGCACAAAAATGTATTGGCAAATGCAGTGAGTCGGTGCTCACACGTACAGACATAGATTGTACAACTGTCCGTTAAAATGAAACAATGCCTGAAAGTATCAAGTATATCTAATAAGACCTTAATGATAATGTGTTATTTAAACAAAACATTTTGTGTTGAACCATTTATATTATTAGTTGTGTCATGATTCTGGGGTGTGACTCACCCTTGACTCCCGATGGGGAGCATACTTCAAGGTGTCTGCAATGAACTCTTCTAACACCTTAACTGGCACTTTTGGCAAGCCTCTAAAAAAGGACGTTTGGCATAATTTAAGAAACATGTAAGTAACAAGTATTTTCTTTTAAAAGTGACATTTCTTAATGAAGTCGTGGTTTAGTAAAAACTTCACAAATTTGCAGAAAAATTATGTGGACCTCAAAGAAAAATATCTATTTCATGACCCCCCTTCTATGAAGCCCCTATTTATAATACATTATAAGGGTATTTATAAGGCATTTATAATGAATGCATAACGCATTGTAAAAAAAAAAAAACACCTTATAATATGTTATATCATCTCATGAATAATCAAAAACAATTGTAATACATTATAATATTTGAGTATTTGAGGTTATAACTTTTACGATTATGATTATTTATAACACACAATGGACATCATATTAAATCTACTTAATTTATAATGGACTATATCATATTACATTTATTTTTTACATTATATTACATTTTATTTTGATGGTCCCCTTAGTCTTATTAACTATAAGCTGAAACTTTCCAACTGCATGTCAACTAACAATTAGAGTATTAGTAGACTTAGGCTAAGGTTGGGCTATAGGTAGAAGGTTCACGTACTTGCAAAGTTACTTATAATATAATAGTTTACCTTTTGGAGAAACATTAAAATACAGTGTTAGCATATATTTAGTATACTACTAATAATGATTACTGCTAGCGGACATGGAGTTGCAGAGTTACTTATCAAAAGCTGTCTAAAAGGTACCATTAGGGCTGGGCGATTAATCGAAAAATAATCGAAATCGACATTCAGAACCTATAATCGATCAAATGTTTCCAGGTCGATTATTTCGATTACTTTCCCTTTAAAAACAGTACCGCGTGTGGAGTCACATGACTCCGCTCTGTTCCGCCGACATGTCCATGGAGAGCTTAAAAAAATGTACAGGATATACAAGAGTAATTTCGTTTAGAAGACAGTGCTTATTTTCTACTTTGAAAGTGCATTTTCGGTTTTCGGCCGAAAGACTTTTATCACCGAAACAACACGGCCGAAACAGTATGTTGACACAAACCGCAGCCTGCACGTGCTTGTCTGAAGCAACACGTCTGCGGTGTGGACGTTTTTCAGTATATCTGAGAAAGACCCACGGACAGCGATTTGCAAAACTTGTTTTGCCGAAATTTCTAGAGGGGGTGTGTCTGCAGTCGTGCGTGCAGTGATAAGAGCAGAGATCGAGACAGATGTAGCTTTCAGTGAGTGAAAAACATTAGCTTTACGTTAGTGTTACGTCACAATATTTTAAAGATATGTCTTTTCATACTGTATTTTTATTAATATTTATGTTTTAAACCATGGAGGTGAGCCAATGGAGATCACACAAGCAACGTGAAAACTGCGCAATGTTAAAATGAAAGTGAAAACTGATTTTCAGCATCTGATGTGCATTCTCTCAGAGACAACGAGAGACGATTATACTTCATATGCTGATATTAATTTAGTCCCCTAATATTTTCCTTGTGCCCTGAATATGGTGGGGAACGTATAAAAAGAAACGTATATTGTGCAAGGTTTGTTTCAGAAAATCGGTTCTTGAAATAAAGCTCTTAATTTTAATTGAAAACTGCAGTGTTATTAGGGATTAAGAAAGTATTAATTATGATTTCAGGTGTTAAATGTGGGGACTGAAAGACAAGAAATGATGAAACTTCAAATATGAGCGCTGCACGTTTCAAAGTCATTTGTTGCGCTGCTTTGTATACCAGTCTGACAGCGCCTCCTGCTGGAAGAGAAACGCGTAGACTTGTAAATGTGAATTTTTTTACAGTCTATGATGTGATGGATCCAGAAGATAATGTTATAAAAATTTAAACGATTAAACAATTTAAACAAAGGCAGTAAAATATATGTATGTCAAGTAATAAAATACTTGATTCATAATAATTGTTTAAATTAATATAATTGATTTATTCTTTGAAACTTTAATATTAATGTATGCAATTGCAATGCCTTGATTCTAGTAAGATTAGTACACAGTCATAGCCATAAATGGAATGGTACTAATAATTGGCATAATTCTTTCGGTGTTTCGGTTTTCGGCCTTGGTTTCCTCTTTTTCGGTTTCGGCCAAGAATTTATATTTCGGTGCATCCCTACTTGTCAGTGAACTATGAGGGCAAAAAAATAAATATTATATAAATATAATTAAATATAATTTTATTAATAAATAAAATAATCGTTCATTAATCGTAATCGAGTTAAAATGTTCAATTAATCGAGATTTTGATTTTAGGCCAAAACGCCCAGCCCTAGGTACCATCAAAATAATCAAACTGATAATACAAATGTGTCATTACACATTCATCTGATCTGATGCCTGATCTTAGGGTTTTTTGGGAAATATTATTATAATTACTTATAAGTGGTCTTTGTATGCTTTAAGTAAAGTGAAATGAGTAACATGGCAAGATATGAGACTTATAATACATTATAACTATGAGCAGGTAATCATACTCTTAAAAGCTATAACCACAAATAAGTAAAAATTATAATCTTATGAATACTCATGAGATGATATAACATTATAAGGTTTTTTAAAATGCATTATGCATTCATTATAATGCCTTAAGAATAACATTATAATTTGTTATAAATACGGGCTTCGTTGAAATACCGAAATATTTCTTAAAACAAGAGGTGATGCTTGGTCTGAGTAATGTCTTTGTGTTAATTCTGTCAGTTAGAAATGTAATACTTACGAATGATCACGCCGCAATGTCCAGCTCTTCCCCCGTTCCTTCCTTTAATGCGGTACTGACACTGTTCCAACTGTTCGCAACACCATCCGGATGGCATCTCAGGTGCTTTGCCTCCAAGGAGGCTTAGGTGATAAACCTACAAAAATATAATATAATGTATATACAGTGGTGGCCAAATTATTAGAACACAAGTATTTTCAGCAGATAATTGATTTTAATTTGGTTTTAAGTCAGTAATTTCTATTTTTTGCTGTAGTGTGTCCGTTGGAAATATCGGTTTACATTAGTAATTGTAATAGTCCAGTGAGTCTGACAAAAGTCAGTGCTCCACACAAAGATCTGATCTCATCATCATTGGGTCTGTCTGACTGACAAAAAGAAACAAAACAAACTGAGACAGACTAAATCCAGAACTGGATTCTGAAGAATCCTACCTGCAAAGCTACCTGGAAAACTAGACAAGTGCACCTAGGGCAAAAGCTGCTTTAAAATCAAAGGATAGTCACACCAAATGTTGATTAAATTTAGTTAATAGAAGTTCATTGATAAAGAAGATCTATTTATGACATTATTTTTGACAGCATCCTCATTTTACTACATTTTCACACAAGTGTCTAAAACGTTTAACAGTACTGTACCTTTGCAGATAGGTCTCTTGAAGCATCTTAAAGACTTTGCCGCAGATCTTCTGGATTTAATCTGTCTCCGTTCGTTCTGTTTCTTCATGTCATTCCAGACAAACTGGATGATGATGAGATCAGATCTGTGTCTGTGGAGCAAACAAAAATCTCATTGGACTTTTACAATTAATGGAAAATTAATGTTTGGAAATGTAAACTGATATTTCAAGCTGACACAGATAGAAATAACTGATTTAAAACCATCATTTGGTTTCATCTGGTTACAACTATTCTAGTAATGTTGGCCACCACTTTATAATGTATAGCAGTTATAACACAAGATTGTTGTACAATAACAGATGAGCGACAGCTTTAGTGATTATAAAGGAAGTGTTCTCACTGTCTAGGCTATAAGAATTTGAATAAATGCATTCATAGATTCGCTCTCAAAATTACAGTGATTGACATAACCATAACAATTAACAAAATTTAGACACACAAAAGAAATACATTTAAATGGAAAAAACGTTTACATATGTAATTTTAATCATCAAAGATGAGTTTCAAGTAATAGAATTGGTGACTGCAAGGAAACTAACATTTAGACAGAAGCAGGATTATTATGCTGCTGTCACTAAAACCTAAAGCACAGATAACTGACAAACTTTGGTTTTCAACAACTGTTTAGGTAAGACAAACCTGACTTAATTTACATGATTACACTATTAATGAGCCTTTTAATACAATTTTGAGTGTATTTAAATGGAATAACTGAACCACAAAAGAGATAACATTTTGGTTGCACGTTTTAAGGCCTGTGTCGTTCACTAAGACCTTTATTAAAAATTATTAGATTGAATAATTATGCCTATTTTTAGCATCATGCAAGTCCTGCTCCTAATTATATTAAGGCATGCATATATTTTCAAAATGAACTGAACTTACCGGTAACCGACCAAACTCCCGCAAAGGACCCTCTCAGGAAAGCAGTGTCCACAACCAGTTTAATGTTAGGACGACACTACTGGGCGGGAACATTAGAAATCAATTGGAACATACAAAATTATAATTTGCAAGATTAAAAATGTCTTAAAATTAATTAAAATATATTTTTTTACCTCAAAACAATCCCTCAGTATTACACCAATTTATTGTCAATACTATAATACTATAATACTAAAAAAATTGGTCAGATAACGTTATACATTATATGGTGACTAAATATGCTATTTTAAATAATGGTAATTAAACAAAGCTAACACTTAACATTAAATACGAAAATAAATCACTGGCACTTACCGTTTCTTGTGATGTGTGTGTTCAAAGTTGTTTTGTGCGTCCGTGAATGACGACGATCAAATGCTGACTTTCATCACAATTTAAATACACACAATAAATCGACTATGTTGCACAGACACAGACATCATTCAAGAATCACCCCATAACTGATTGAAGTCATTGAACCGCGAATGAATGACCCTCACAAAATGGCGACCAGCTAAAGACTTTTTTTTTTTTTTTTATTCAACAATTGCACAATTTACAGGAATGTCAGTCTTCATTATAAAAATAACAAATTGTGCATTTTCCAAACATTGCAGGTGTTTTAACAAAAATAAAATATAGACAAGACACATATCATCACATTTTACCAGGGGAAGTACGGGGTTACAAAAATATATCAAAGTGTTTACAAACATTCACAGTTTTTGTTGCCTTTTGATTAAGAGAATGCTTAATCGAGTTGACATATTGCTTGACCTCATTGTTAAAAGCAATAAAAGATGTTTTGGAATGCGCAAACTTACATTTATGAATGTAATATTTTGCCAAAAGAATAATGAGATTAATAATGAAAGTTTCATTAGGCATAGTCTTAGTTCTGTTGAGGTCATAAAGGCCAAAAAGAACATCCTTCCAAAATAACTTGAAATCTTTCTCAATTTTTTCAGCAATAAAAATACAAATGTCAGACCAGAAACTTTGGACAAAGGGGCAGTGCCAAAACAGATGGGTCACTGTTTCAATACTCACAGAACAAAAAGTGCACATTACATCAATGTCTTTTTTAAATTTTTAACAATATGATCATTAGATGGGTAAAATTTATGAATTATTTTAAATGATATTTCTCTAATTTTATTAGTCAGCAGGTATCGGCTGGGTAGGAGCCAGACCTTCTTCCAGTCAATGTTTTGCACAAATGTATTCCAGTATGGAACCACATATGGGACTGTGATAATATCTGTTTTGAACAAGGATCTAATTAGTTTATTGTTCTTTCCATTGTTACAGGAAAAACAAATCTTACCAACTGAAGTGTCAGTCAATGATAACAAGGTTAGTTGTTGTGTGTCCAATCTTGGTTGAGCTCTAAATAACATGCAGACACCAGAAGAAATTGCTCCAAAAACTTTGGCATAATCTCCAGGAGACACAGGAATTTTGTATTCTTCTAGAAACTCAGTATAAGAGTAAAGATAACCAGCCCTGTTAAATAATTGGTCAACAAAAATAATGTTATTATTAAACCAGTAATCAATAAATAAAGATTTGTGTTTAAACAGTATGTCTTTGTTGTTCCATATGTAATATTTGTTGGGCGAGAAGTTATGCTTGAAAATAAGAGACCATGAAAGGAAGGCCTGGCGGTGAAAAGATGACATTTTTATCGGGACTTTATCAATATTGTAATTACAGGTTAAGAAAAAGCTCAAGCCACCCAGTTTTGACAGAATATGACAGGGTATGACATTCCAAATAGAGTTAGGGTTTTTAAAGAAATGTTTTAACCAATTTACTTTAAAAGTATTATTAAGAGTACAGAAATCAATAAAGTTTAATCCACCCTTTTCATAGTCATTTGTTAGAACAGACTTCTTCACATGATGAGTTCTATTTTTCCATAAGAAATTAAAGAGTAGCTTGTCAATCTCAGTAATATGTTTTTTGTCAACATACAGAGATAGAGCTGGATATGTTAACCGTGATAAACCTTCTGCCTTAGACAGTAGGGTTCTGCCTCTGAGGGAGAGATCCCGTAACAGCCATTGGTTCAGCTTTTTTTTGGTTCTTTGAATAATAGGGTTGAAGTTCAATGAAGTCCTTTTCTGTTGGTCCTTGGTAATTGTGATACCTAAGTGAACAAGTTCATTTTTGACTGGAATACTACAAATAGAAGATTTCATGCAGTCCTTAATGGACATGATTTCACACTTATTGATATTCAGCCTTAAGCCAGAGGCCCTGGAAAAATTTTCTATAGCATTTATTGCAACAGAGACTTGATTTTCATCTCTAAGAAAGAGAGTGGTATCGTCCGCCAGTTGAGATATAATAAGCTCTCTACCGACCAGCTAAAGACTTGTTTCATGCTCATCACGCGTGTCCGTAAAGACGAATTAGTCCCGCCTTCTAAATGAATGAGCCAGTCGTTAATTAGGAAACTCATCACGTCACTGCAGCGGCCGTTAGAAGCTCCGGTTCCTATAGAAACAGGCAGTGTTTGAAAGCTCGTGCTCATGACTGCGCATGTGTATATTGGATAGTCTAGCATTAAAAAGATTTTTTTAAATGTATTTGAACATAAGAAATACATCTTATGTTGTTTTCAGATTTCATGTGTTTTCGAATGTGAAATTTAATAGAAAGCTTAATGAACAGTTTTGCAGAATTTGATGTTTCCTTATTCAATAAGTTATTAATTAAACTTTTTTAACTGCATAAAAAAATTAACTGCAGTTTAAACATGCACATAACATAACATAAATAAAAGTCTTGGTTTCATTTGTTACTGTTGTGCCATTTAAAAAAAAAATATGGATATTGTGATAAAATGTCACCTGAATTTTAAATAAATGAAAAAAAATCTTATTTTTTTGTATTATAGAATAATTGATCAAAATCACAAGCAAGACTGTTGTTTATAAAGAGCACAATTAATAATTGTGTATAATGATGTTTAATTGTTAAATATATTAAATATATTTTATAATTTGGCCTATATTAATAATATAACAGGAACATTCTAAGAGTGTTCTGCTAAAAATGTTTTCTCTCAACATTATGAGAACATTCATTAAAAATCCACTGAAGTCCCTTGAAACACGCAGCGTTATTCTATGTGGTGACGTACTTTTAACAAAAACATATCGCCTAGCCCCGCCCACTTATTTTGAATAGCTAATAGCGTTCAGTTGCATGTTTACCCACCACGCAAAGCACGCAATTGCGTGGGGCCCCGCGAGCCAGGGGGCCTCGCGACTTTTCCCCAAGTCCCCACGCGACCGATTTCTCCCACGATGGTAATTTTTTCAGATGGGAACGCGATCTCCTGAAGGGGATTCCCCCTCAGATCACGATCATGATTTCTCCCGGAACCTGATCGCTGGCCCCCTCCAGGAGGTTTGCTTAGGGCCCCCCCTAACGTAAACACGCCCCTGATAGCGTTCCATTTATAGCCGCATTTGTAAGCTTATGACAGCCACAGTCCAATAAATTACTCCACAGATTCAATATGAAACTTTTTCTAAAACAAAATAGTGATCATAATCATGCTGAGGCTGTGTAGTTTAATACATGCCGATCGCACATATGATCGCTTCGTGCGATCGCGTCTCTGGACTGGAGCCAAGACCGGAGTAGACTGCGCGCTGCCGCGGTTCGCGTGACAGAACCAGTCTGAATCGTTCTCTATCGCCTACATTGCGCACCACATGCCATTCACCAAACAGAAAACACTTAAGCCGCGGTCACACTAGACTTTGATCATGCGAAATTCCCTCGGATCCTGCTGAAATGGTCGTGATATGACGTCATGCTATGCAGTCTTTTTAAAAAGTTAAATTCAGCACATGACAACTAATTGTACATTTCAAATGTAAAAACATGCAATCTACTACACTTTACTGCAGTACTGGAGTTTTAAATGTTTAAATTTAAGGTTATTTTCATTCAGCTAGAGGTCAAGCTGTGACGTATCGATCTCCTGTTGGTCACACTGAGTCACGTGATATGATTTCGCAGGTTAGAGTTCACCCAGCTTGAACTTTCAAACGCAGCGAAATTCGAAATGTTTCGCACGGGCTTGTGTTTCCGGTCTAACGCATTCGCATGCGTGTGAATGGAAGTCAATGGAACGAAAAGTGCAGTGTGACCGCGCCTTTACACTGAACAAGTGAACAATCTCAGCCGCAGATTCAGTAGTGATGGGTCGTTCTTGAACGATTCGTTCATTTTGAACGAATCTTAATGTGACTCGAGAAGAACGAGTCGTCTCGGGGAGTGATTCGTTCAGTCGCGCATGCGCAATTGCGCAACTATGAACGAAGGACTCAAACACGAAGACTCGAGAGATGAACTAATCAATTCTGTTTCCGGCTCAGGCAGCATAGGTTAAGCTTATGGGGTTGTCACGTAATGAACGAACGACTCGAACCGGGACAGATAGAAGTGAGGGAGCTAATCATGAAGATCTAGGTAAACAATGCATCAATCTTTTATTTCTAATAGCTTATAGTTTTGTCTTGTTTGTAGTGGGATCAACGTTATATTAACATGTATGAGCATTACATGTGTTTACATGTGTTATGGAAGTAAAACGTAGCTCTTAAATTATATTTTGGTAAAATGAACGAAATGACTCGAAAAAAGATTTGTTCATTTTGCTGAACAAGACTCAAAGTTCCGAGTCGGTAAAATGATCCGAACTTCCCATCACTAAGATTCAGCGTCTATTTATAGTGTAGGGGCGGGACACTACAGACTCTAGAGAGCATTTGATTGGACAGAACGTTTGATGAGAAATTGAAGTGCACGGTGATATCATCAAAATCGTTGATTCATATTGCCGGAAGTGACGAGACTGAAAGATTTGAATGCCCATGTCTTGTAAACGTGAATTTTGTCCTTGTTTTGAAGCACATTAGCTTATAGATAATCTTAAGTACAAGTAATGTCCCAAAGATGTTCAAAGAACATTGTTGTAAGAGAGTTCCCCTTCGGGAACGTCGAGCTGCGTCACTCCGCTTTGGGAACGCCTCCAGCGTGCCCACGCTCTGAATCACGTGTGAAATCAGTCCAATAGAGAGTTACGTATGACGTCACGGACGGGGTGACGTCAGGAGCCAGGAAGCTATAAAGCACATGCGGTGAATGCAGCCGGCAGCTTCTGTCTTTCAGTCGCGCTCTGTGTGAATTGTTTGTCTGTTAACACTGTTTTTGAGGCCAGTTTGCTTCACTTTTATTTGAGTGTTAACATAGATAGAGATGAGCGATAGCAAGCGTTTTAAGAAGTGTATTCCTCCGTGCCAACGTTACATCACGGCCGAGGATACACACGCTATGTGTGTTGCTTGCTTGGGAGTGAGGCATGCCCAGTCAGCCTTTGAGGAGGCTGACTGTGTGCATTGTTTGCGGCTTCCCCTCCGCACGCTTCGCTCCCGGAGGGCTCTTTTTGAGGAAGGAGCCCTCACCAGCGTTCCTCGCGGATCAGGTCCCGCTTCGGCTGAGGCTGAGCGGCGCCTGCATTCGTGGGGATCGCAACTGGATCTGGTATCGAGTTTGGAGACGGGCGAGCCCCTTTCTCCATCCTCCTCTGCCAGATCCATGCCTCTCTCTGGCGTAGAAGCCCGCTCGTCGGTTTCTTCTCGCCAGGAGGAGCACTCGCCGCTGCGTCTATCTTCCTCTGAGGAGGGAGATATGGATGTAGGCGAGCAGGCTGGAACCACGCCCGCCCAGCCACTCGAGTACGAGGAGTTAATGGAGGTGATCACCCGTGCTGTTGCCAAGCTCAACATCAGCTGGCCAGACGTGGTGACTGGTGAGCAGAAACCGACAAAGTTAAATGAGCGGTTTCTGCGCCCAAAAGCCCCACCTCCACGCCGAGGTCTGCCATTTTTCCCCGACCTCCACACTGAGGTGTCGAAGTCGTGGGGAAAGCCATTTTCGGCCCGTGTTCACGCTCAGTCTGCCTTCACATATTCCAACGTGGTGGGGGCTCGTGAGCACGGTTACGGGACGATGCCTCAAATCGAACAGACGCTTTCTAGCTATCTGTCCCCGAGTTCAGCATCGTCCCTAAAGACCTCGGCACTCCCCAGCAAGCCTTTAAGAACAACATCTTCCTTGCTGGGGAAGGGCTACTCGGCAGCAGGTCAGGCCACAGCCTGCCTTCACACCATGGCAGTGCTGCAGGCATACCAGGCTGACCTGTTGAAAGAGTTCGATGAGGGCGAGGACGGGGCGGCGGTCGATGTCAGCGAGCTGCGTCGTACCGCCGACCTTGCTCTGCGAGCCACCAAGGAGACCGCCCGTGCCATTGGGCGGTCTATGGCAGCCATGGTGGTCGCAGAGAGACACCTCTGGTTGACCCTGTCGGATATGAGAGACCACGACAGGGCCGTCCTGCTTGATGCCCCGCTTGTGCAGTCTGGCCTGTTCGGCGACGCGGTTCCCTCCGTCGTCGACAGGTTTCAGCAGGCTCGTCAACAAGCGGCGGCATTCCAGAGGTTTCTTCCTCGCCGCTCGAGCTCTGGGGCTGCTGGACGGGAGCAGCCCCGCCCGAGTGCCCGCTCCTCGTACCGAGAGGAACAAAAGCGGAGCGTTGCTACGCGGACTCCTCCTCGACATCAGGGGTCCCGTAGGCGCTCTAAGTCGGGGGCTTCTAAGCCTAAGGACGACCTGAGGGCCGTCCTTCAGGCGAAGAGGTCCTCGGCAAAGAAGCCCTGACGCCAGTGGCTCTGGGCTTCAGAGGGCAGGCCCCCCTGGGCTAGTAACATCTCCCCAGTGCCCTCTGGAGATCCGTTTGCTAACCCTGCCACCTCAGGTGCTTCAGGGCGCAGCGGTCTCCCGCGGTTTGTCCCCCCTGCATCCGCCCGTTCGCGTAGCGGGACAGGGGGACTCGCAAGCTCTAGTACCACCAGAGGTCAGCCTCGAGAGGCTGATTCCCTTAGTAAAGCATTTGGCAGCGTGGCAACTTCTGCCAAACGTGTCTCAATGGGTCCTGCAAACAGTAAAAAGAGGTTACAAAATTCAGTTCGGCGCTCGGCCGCCGCCCTTTCAGGGGATCACCACTACGGTCGTGGCCCCTCAGCAGGCTCTGGTGTTGGAACAAGAAGTAGAAACCCTTCTGAGGAAGGAGGCCATCGAGGTGGTCCCTCCTCATCTTACAGAGAGCGGCTTTTACAGCCGCTACTTCATAGTTCCAAAGAAGGATGGAGGGTTACGTCCTATTCTAGATCTCAGGCTGCTCAATCACGCAGTGCTGAGACTCAAATTCAAGATGCTTACTATAAAGCAAGTCATCTCTCAAATCAGGTCCGAGGACTGGTTTGTCACGATAGACCTCAAGGACGCTTATTTCCATATCTCCATCCTTCCACAACACAGGAAGTTCCTCAGGTTCGCTTTTGGGGGCAAAGCTTACCAATACAGAGTTCTTCCTTTCGGTCTAGCACTCTCACCCCGGACTTTCACCAAGTGTGTAGATGCTGCGCTGGCTCCTCTGCGACTCCAGGGCATCCGCATATTAAACTACATAGACGACTGGCTCATACTAGCGAAGTCGAGAGAACTGGCGGTTCGACATCGAGATGTCGTTCTCGCCCATATGAAGTCTCTGGGGTTAAGACTGAACGCCAAGAAAAGTGTTCTTTCTCCAGTTCAGAGAACCACTTATCTCGGTGTAGTCTGGGATTCAACCACGATGCGGGCACAAATGTCTCCCGCTCGGGTAAAGTCAATCCTCCATGCAGTCATGAGAGTCAAAGAAGGCCGATCACTCACTGTAAAGCAGTTTCAAGTACTGCTCGGTCTCATGGCAGCTGCGTCCAACGTGATCCCTTTTGGCCTGCTGCATATGAGACCATTACAGTGGTGGCTCAGAACCAAAGGGTTCTCCCCGAGGGGCAACCCATTCCGTTTGATCAAGGTCACGCGGCGCTGCCTTCGTGCCCTGAACATTTGGAAGAAAGTTTGGTTTCTGTCCCAAGGCCCGGTGCTGGAAACTCCTTGTCGTCGTGTAACACTAACGACAGATGCTTCGCTCACCGGGTGGGGAGCGGTCATGAGTGGCCACTCAGCCCAAGGTCTGTGGAGCGAGCACCATCTCAATTGGCACATCAATTGCCTGGAAATGCGTGCTGTGTTTTTAGCTCTAAAACACTTCCTACCAGACCTCACAGGGCACCACGTGTTAGTTCGCACCGACAACACATCAGTGGTCGCCTACATCAATCATCAGGGAGGTCTGCGTTCGCGCCCCTTGAACAAGCTGGCGCGCCAGATCCTCCTGTGGTCCCAAGGGAAGCTCCTCTCACTCAGAGCAGTTTATATCCCTGGACATCTCAATGTGGGAGCAGACGTCCTGTCGAGACAGGGGCTGAGGCCCGGGGAATGGAGACTCCACCCAGACGTGGTGGAAGTCCTCTGGAAGAAGTTTGGGAAAGCCCAAGTGGATCTTTTTGCGAGCCAGGAGACAACACATTGTCCCCTTTGGTTCTCTCTGTGTCATCCAGCTCCCCTGGGTCTGGATGCTATGGTACAGGCGTGGCCGAGGCTTCGCCTGTACGCATTTCCCCCGATCGCTCTGCTCCCGGGAGTTCTGGAAAGAGTGCGCCAGGACGGGATTCGCCTCCTGCTGGTGGCCCCGTTCTGGCCGGGTCGAGCCTGGTTCTCAGACCTGAGGTCTCTCCTAGACGGCCCGCCATGGGAAATCCCAGTCAGGAGAGATCTCCTCTCACAGGCAGGAGGGGCAATTCTGCACCCTCGCCCAGAGTTGTGGAAACTGTGGGCGTGGCCCCTGAGGGGGCACGACTCCTAGATTCCGGTCTCTCGACTGAGGTCGTTGAGACCATCCTTCAATCCAGAGCTCCCTCTACGAGAAAGACGTACACCAGGAAGTGGAATATGTTTGTCGCCTGGTGCAGGCAGCACCAAATCGAACCAGTTCACTGCCCGTTGGCTTCAGTGCTGGACTTCTTGCAAGCCCGCCTCTCGGCTGGCAATGCTCATTCTACTTTGAAGGGCTACGTGGCGGCCATAGATGCCTTCCACGCTCCCTTCGGTACTACTTCCCTTGGAAGACTTCCCCTGGTGTCACGATTTCTCCGTGGTGCACTGAGGCTGAGGCCCCCGTTGCGCTCACGTGTCCCTACGTGGGACCTGGCCGTGGTACTTGAGGCTCTTTGCAACCCTCCGTTTGAGCCTATGGAAGCAATTTCGGACAGGTTGTTGTCCTTTAAGACTGCCTTTCTGCTGGCGATCTCCTCTCTCAAGAGAGTGGGTGATCTACAGGCCCTTTCAGTGGCCCCCTCCTTTATCGACTTTGCCCCTGGAATGGTCAAAGCGTTTCTGCACCCTAAGCCGGGCTACTTACCCAAGGTGCCGTCAGCAGTGCCACGGCCCGTAGTGCTTCAGGCCTTCTGTCCTCCCCCATACACGGAGCCGGAACAGCAGAAGCTTAACTGTATGTGTCCAGTGCGAGCACTGGACACATATGTCCACAGAGCTGCCCTGTGGAGGAAGACGGACCAATTATTTGTGTGTTTTGGTCCTCGCAATAGAGGTCTCCCAGCTTCTAAGCTGACTCTAAGTCGGTGGATTACGGATGCCATCTCAACTGCTTACAAGTCCTCTGGTCTTCCCTCTCCTTTGGAAGCCAAGGCGCACTCGACCCGCAAAGTTGCGGCGTCCAAAGCATTCATGTCAGGGGTCCCCCTGCAAGATATCTGTAACGCTGCGGGATGGTCCACGCCGCTTACATTTGCCAGGTTCTACGAACTGGATCTCCCCTATACTCCGGGCTCTATGGCCCTCCTCTCTGACGCTCCCTCTACGAGCAGAGCTGTCTAATTGTGTTTTACTCCAGCAGACTCCTCATGCTTGATAGCAACAACTACACTGGGCTACTTTCGCCCTTCCCAACGGGGGCTGGAGATATCATCTTAGGCTACTTTCGCCTTTTAAATACGGGCTACTTTCGCCCTCTACCCCGGGCTACTTTCGCCCTTTTCGCCACGGGCTACTTTCGTCCGTTGGCAAGTGAGACCCTCGTTTCACTCGGGCCACTTTGGCCCTTCAGACAAGCTGACACTATCTGCTCTGGGCTACTTCCGCCCATATATTCAGGTGGGCTAAGGCCCCCTCGTCTACCAGGGGCTACTGTCACCCCCTTTTAACACGGGCTACTGTCGCCCTCTACCTCGGGCTACTTCCGCCCTATTTCCAGCACGGCTGAGGCCGCAGTGTCATGCTTGGCAGCATTTATACTCTGGGCTACTTTCGCCCCTTACTCTGGGCTACTTTCGCCCTTTTCCACGGGCTACTTTCGCCCGCTTGCGAGTGAGGCTGAGGCCCTCGCATCACTCGGGCTACTTCCGCCCTGCTGATATCCATTCACGGCTGAGGCCGCTTTATGCTTGAGAGCAACTATACTCAGGGCTACTTTCGCCCCTTTTTTTGACGGGAGAGGCTGAGGCCTTCGCTCCATTCGGGCTACTTTCGCCTTTCTTCTAAGACGGCTAGGGCCGCACATTACTCAGGGCTACTTTCGCCCTTCTTTCATGGGCTACTTTCGCCCTTCTCTCTCCACCCGCTCCACACAGAGCAGGGCTTGGAATTCTGGCGGCGTGGGCATATCGTTCCCAAAGCGGAGTGACGCAGCTCGACGTTCCCGAAGGGGAACGCCTCGGGTTTCGTATGAAACCCTAGTTCCTCTAGGGAACGAGACGCTGCGTCGCTTACCACAATTATGGCATCCCTGCAGCGCTCCTGGTGGCAGAAGCTGCCGGCTGCATTCACCGCATGTGCTTTATAGCTTCCTGGCTCCTGACGTCACCCCGTCCGTGACGTCATACGTAACTCTCTATTGGACTGATTTCACACGTGATTCAGAGCGTGGGCACGCTGGAGGCGTTCCCAAAGCGGAGTGACGCAGCGTCTCGTTCCCTAGAGGAACTAGGGTTTCATACGAAACCCGAGGCGTTTTCTCTCAACATTACTGGAACATTCATTAAGTACAAGTATCGTCCCAAAGACGTTCCAAGAACATTGTTGTAAGAACGTTTTCTCTCAACCTTAAGAGAACATTCATTAAGTACAAGTAACGTCCCAAAGACGTTCCAAGAACGTTGTTGTAAGAACGTTTTCTCTCAACTTTAAGAGAACTTTCCAGTAACGTCCCAAAGACGTTGCAAGAACGTTGATCTAAGAACGTTTTCTTTCAACCTTAAAAGAACATTCATTAAGTACAAGTAACGTCCCAAAGACGTTCCAAGAACGTTGTTGTAAGAACGTTTTCTCTCAACTTTAAGAGAACGTTCATTAAGTACAAGTAACGTCCCAAAGACGTTTTAAGAACGTTGTTGTAAGAACGTTTTCTCTCAACTTTAAGAGAACTTTCAAGTAACGTCCCAAAGACATTGCAAGAACGTTGTTCTAAGAACGTTTTCTCTCAACCTTAAGAGAACATTCATTAGGTACAAGTAACATCCCAAAGACGTTTTAAGAACGTTGTTGTAAGAACGTTTTCTCTCAACTTTAAGAGAACGTTCATTAAGTACAAGTAACGTCCCAAAGACGTTTTAAGAACGTTGTTGTAAGAACGTTTTCTCTCAACTTTAAGAGAACTTTCAAGTAACGTCCCAAAGACGTTGCAAGAACGTTGTTCTAAGAACGTTTTCTTTCAACCTTAAGAGAACATTCATTAAGTACAAGTAACGTCCCAAAGACGTTTTAATATCGTTGTTGTAAGAACGTTTTCTCTCAACCTTAAGAGAACTTTCAAGTAACGTCCCAAAGACGTTCCAAGAACGTTGTTCTAAGAACGTTTTCTCTCAACCTTAAGAGAACATTCATTAAGTACAAGTAACGTCCCAAAGACGTTTTAAGAACGTTGCTGTGAGAACGTTTTCTCTCAAACTTAAGAGAACGTTCAAGTAACGTCCCAAAGACGTTGCAAGAACGTTGTTGTAAGAACGTTTTCTTTCAACCTTAAGAGAACATTCATTAAGTACAACTAACGTCCCAAAGACGTCCCAAGAACGTTGTTGTAAGAACGTTTTCTTTCAACCTTAAGAGAACATTCATTAAGTACAACTAACGTCCCAAAGACGTTCCAAGTACATTGTTATAAGAACGTTTTCTCTCAACCTTAAGAGAATATTCATTTAAGTACAAGTAACGTCCCAAAGACGTTCCAAGAATGTTGTTGTAAGAACGTTTTCTCTCAACCTTAAGACAACGTTCATTAAGTACAAGTAACGTCCCAAAGACGTTTTAAGAACGTTGTTGTAAGAACGTTTTCTCTCAACTTTAAGAGAACGTTCATTAAGTACAAGTAACGTCCCAAAGATGTTTTAAGAACGTTGTTGTAAGAACGTTTTCTCTCAACTTTAAGAGAACGTTCAAGTAATGTCCTAAAGACGTTCCAAGAACATTGTTCTAATAACATTTTCTTTCAACCTTAAGAGAACATTCATTAAGAACAAGTAACGTCAAAAAAATACGTTCCAAGAATGTTGTTGTTAGAACGTTTTCTCTCAACCTTAAGAGAACATTCATTAAGTACAAGTAACGTCCCAAAGACGTTCCAAGAACATTGTTGTAAGAACGTTTTCTTTCAACTTTAAGAGAACATTCATTAGGTACAAGTAACGTCCCAAAGACGTTCCAAGAACATTGTTGTAAGAACGTTTTCTTCCAACCTTAAGAGAACATTCATTAAGTACAAATAACTTCCCAAAGACGTTCCAAGAACATTGTTGTAAGAACGTTTTCTTTCAACCTTAAGAGAACATTCATTAAGTACAAGTAACGTCCCAAAGATGTTCCAAGAATGTTGTTGTAAGAACGTTTTCTCTCAACTTTAAGAGAACGTTCATTAAGTACAAGTAACGTCCCAAAGACGTTTTAAGAACGTTGTTGTAAGAACGTTTTCTCTCAACTTTAAGAGAACGTTCAAGTAATGTCCTAAAGACGTTTCAAGAACATTGTTCTAATAACGTTTTCTTTCAACCTTAAGAGAACATTCATTAAGTACAAGTAACGTCCCAAATACGTTCCAAGAATGTTGTTGTTAGAATGTTTTCTCTCAACCTTAAGAGAACATTCATTAAGTACAAGTAACGTCCCAAAGACGTTCCAAGAACATTGTTGTAAGAACGTTTTCTTTCAACTTTAAGAGAACATTCATTAGGTACAAGTAACGTCCCAAAGACGTTCCAAGAACATTGTTGTAAGAACGTTTTCTTTCAACCTTAAGAGAACATTCATTAAATACAAGTAACGTCCCAAAGACGTTCCAAGAATGTTGTTGTAAGAACGTTTTCTTTCAACTTTAAGAGAACATTCATTAGGTACAATTAACGTCCTAAAGACGTTCCAAGAACATTGTTGTAAGAACGTTTTCTCTCAACCTTAAGAGAACATTCATTTAGTACAAGTAACGTCCCAAAGACGTTTTAAGAACGTTGTTGTAAGAACGTTTTCTCTCAACTTTAAGAGAACATTCATTAGGTACAAGTAACGTCCCAAAGTCGTTCCAAGAACGTTGTTATAAGAACGTTTTCTTTCAACCTTACGAGAACATTCATTAAGTATAAGTAACGTCCCAAAGACGTTTTAAGAACGTTGTTGTAAGAACGTTTTCTCTCAACTTTAAGAGAACATTCATTAAGTACAAATAACGTCCCAAAGACGTTCCAAGAACGTTGTTGTAAGAACGTTTTCTTTCAACCTTAAGAGAACGTTCATTAAGTGTAAGTAACGTCCCAAAGACGTTCCAAGAACGTTGTTATAAGAACGTTTTCTTTCAACCTTACGAGAACATTCATTAAGTATAAGTAATGTCCCAAAGACGTTTTAAGAACGTTGTTGTAAGAACGTTTTCTCTCAACTTTAATAGAACATTCATTAAGTACAAATAACGTCCCAAAGACGTTCCAAGAACGTTGTTATAAGAACGTTTTCTCTCAACTTTAAGAGAACATTCATTAGGTACAAGTAACGTCCCAAAGACGTTTTAAGAACGTTGTTGTAAGAACGTTTTCTCTCAACTTTAAGAGAACATTCATTAGGTACAAGTAACGTCCCAAAGACGTTTTAAGAACGTTGTTGTAAGAACGTTTTCTCTCAACCTTAAGAGAACATTCATTAAGTACAAGTAACGTCCCAAAGACGTTTTAAGAACGTTGTTGTAAGAACGTTTTCTCTCAACTTTAAGAGAACATTCATTAGGTACAAGTAACGTCCCAAAGACGTTTTAAGAATGTTGTTGTAAGAACGTTTTCTCTCAACTTTAAGAGAACATTCAGTAGGTACAAGTAACGTCCCAAAGACGTTCCAAGAACGTTGTTATAAGAACGTTTTCTTTCAACCTTAAGAGAACATTCATTAAGTATAAGTAACGTCCCAAAGACGTTTTAAGAACGTTGTTGTAAGAACGTTTTCTCTCAACTTTAAGAGAACATTCATTAAGTACAACTAACGTCCCAAAGACGTTCCAAGAACATTGTTGTAAGAACGTTTTCTTTCAACCTTAAGAGAACATTCATTAAGTATAAGTAACGTCCCAAAGACGTTCCAAGAACGTTGTTGTAAGAACGTTTTCTTTCAACTTTAAGAGAACGTTCATTAGGTATAAGTAACGTCCCAAAGACGTTCCAAGAACGTTGTTGTAAGAACGTTTTCTATCAACATTATAAGAACGTTCATCAATTACTAATAACGTCCTAAAAACGTTCCAAGAACATTGTTCTAAGAACGTTTTCTCTCAACGTTGCAAGAACATTAACAATGTTATAAGAACGTTCCAAAAACATTATTTTTATAACGTTTTGTACTAACATTTACACAACTTTTAAAGAACGTTAGTGAATGTTCTGGGAACGTTCCCTGTTAGCTGGGAAACATGTTATTAAAAGGCACACACTATCTATCTATCTGTCGCGCCGTGTAATAAAATAACGTTTATTAACCGGTATTTTTTCTAGAAAACCATTTTCGGAACGTATTTTTTAATGAGGAACGCAAGAACAGAAACGTTATAATATCGATTCTGCTTGGAGTCAACCGAATGGATTTTTTTTTTTTTTTTTCGTTTTTAAGCCCTGGTTCTGTGTATTTAAGTCTGTGTCTGATCACTCCCAGCTGTCCGTCGTTGATGTTACATGTTCCCGTTTAATGCTCCAGGTTTTTGTTTGTTTGTTATTATAATCAGTGTTTTATTTAACAAACTTATATATTTTCATTCACTCCGGTTCTCCTAATCCATCTCCACTCCTCAACCCCGCCTGACTGTGACAGAACTGGCTTAAACCCAAGCTCCAGAAGTCTTCTTGTGTGAGGCAAATTTTCCCATGCTTTATGATCAGCTCTTCTGATGGTCGATTTTTGTCCAACACACACTTTAACTAAAAAGGTAAAGTTTTACAGATTAAATAATGGTTATCATTTAAATATGCAAAGTGCCACTAAATAAGGAATACTTACCAGTTCATCTTGAATAGGGCCCAAATCCTTCTCCCACTTTGCACCTGAACAAGCATATGGGTGCTCTGTCTGCCATTTGAATGTTGAGTAGCAGTGGTCCTGGAGAAACTTTCTCTCTGCTGGTCCATCTGATGATATACAAATACACCATGCAGGAAGGTGGAGGTCCCTGTCATTGTGGTTTTCATTCACATACTTCCTGAGAGCACGCTTGATATTTTGATTAGTTCTTTCATCCTGTACATATCAATGCATTAATAAAGTTAATGAATATCCATAAGGCCACAATAGATTTTACAGAACCGGTATCCAAAGAGTTACCTGCCCATTGGTTTGCGGATGGTAAACACTGGAGACGGCATGCTTGATTCTCAGCAAACTGAAAATGCTGTCGTTGAGCTGCAGAGGGATCATAAGTTAAATTTGCAAGACCGAAGTAACGGTAGACAACAACTTTTAAACTAAAGTAGGGAGAAAAACATAATTAAACATTTACAAAACTTCACCTTGCAGACAAACTGCTTCCCTTGGTCTGTAATAATTTTCCTAACCATGCCGAACAAGTACAACTTTGTGGTTATTATTGAAGACACCTCAGCTGCTGTCTTAGATTGCATAGGTTCTGCAATCACCCACTTGGTGTACAGGTCAGTCATGGTAAGGAAATACTTGCTGTTGCGTGCTGTTTCTGGAAGTGGTCCAATCAAATCCAATCCAAGCACCTCCCAAGGTTCTTTTACCTGCATGGCACAAAATTAACATCAACCAAATGCCAGTAAAACTGTACTCAAGTTTGAGACTAGGAAAGGAAGGAAAGGATGTGACGTGTGAAATTTGTGCTCTGCATTTAAGCCAGCCAACCACACGCACACACACACACACACACACACACACACACACACACACACACACACACACACACACAAAAACAAGAAGAGTGAGATCCAACAGGGTTTCAGGGAGTACCTTAAGTTTTGTGAGCCCTAACAACATTTAACAATTAAGACAAAAATAATTAACAATAATAAATCCATATATTACCTCTGTATTGTCCCATTCAATTCTCCACCAACCCATTAGTTTGAGGATGATAGGGTGCACACAAGCTCCTTTTAATTCCCAAAACTGTGCATATATCAACATATATCATGAAACATACTGCATTGACAAATTCCCTTCCCTGATCAGTCAGAATTCTTTTGGGGGCCTCAAACTGGTAGAAGAATTTGACAATGCAATTTGTAACCTCACTTGCTGACTTTGATTTGAGAGGGTATGCCTGGGGCCACTTTGTGAAATAATCCACCAAAACGCAAATATATTGATGTCCATCCTCAGTAGGGGTTAGTTTCCCTATAAGGTACATACCGACAAGCTCAAAAGGGCTGCTAACCTATGAAACAAATTATACAATTTAGTTAAAACACATTAAAGCAAGCCAAATATTGTGCAAAATGTTTCCCAAATTACTAATGGACATATCTACTAAAACAATTTACAATACCTCTATTGGGATGTATTCCACTGGCTTCTTTATATCACTGCGTTTTGACTGGCATACTACACACCTGGCAACCTTCAGCACAACGAACATTATTCAGTTATTAGACTGCTGTAATTGATGGTTTATCCAAAACTATTCACTCAAGTTTAACCAAAAAGTTAAACCGGCTGATAATTTATAATAGGTATCTGATTATATACTCTCTTTATCTGAAGAGAAAGTAACATTTTATATTATTAATGTCCCTCCTCCAATGCAAGTGAATGGGCATTGGTTTTTGGACCTCCAAAAGTCTCTTTAGATGTTGTTTTATTTGCATGGGAGTGGGAAATTCATTGTTAAGTTCTCTTACATAAAGAAAACAAGTTGTATATGTTCAGTGGCCTAAGTTAGTTATTAAGTAAGTTTCATTTTTGGGTGATGTATTTCTATAAACTGCATGTGTGCTACATAAAGTTTTAATATTATAATCACAGACAGCAAATATGTACTTACCCAACCATCAATATCCGAAGTCATTCCAGGCCAGTAGTACCTTTTAGAAATGGCATCTCTGGTTTTTATTTGGCCACAGTGAGCACCAAATTGACTCGAGTGAAATTCCTGAAACACTTTGTCAGCCTCCTGGGAGCCACAAAGAACATTTAGATGGAGTTCTTTGGCAGTGCCCTTGTGTTTTATGTAGTGCAGCACTCCATCTGATTATAATTGCAAAATATTACGTATAATCTACATTATTATTAGTATTAATATTGTGTTACATATTTTAAAAGTCTGTGACTGTGTGTGAGCTTCATCAAAACAAACAAATGTAATTAGAAACTTACCTTGAATAATGTAGTTAGCTGCCCTTCTTTTAATAACAAATTTTGCAGCTTTTGTTGCTGCAGGTGGATACTGATTTGTAGAAATGTAATCCACAATTTCTTTGTAAATAGAAGGATCCATTTTCAAATTACTCTCAATATTCAGAATGGTTACTATTGTACCCAAATCACTTTTTTGGAGCACACCAAGTAAACACTCATTAAACTCATCACTTAGGTGACACTTGTAAAAGCATGGGTGTTGAAAGTGCCCTTTTATTGGTTTGGCAGGGTATTGCAAACCTGTCTTGCATGGGCTGCTAACGGACCAGAATGAGCTGCTGAATTGAATCAGATGTGCTAGAGAAAGCCCTCTGTAGGACAGGTGTAAAAAATCCAGCATTAGGAGAATGGAAATATGGTGTAAAGATGCCAATATGCTTAAAAGAATAGAAAGAAGATGGGCTGAATCTTCACAAGTTTATTAAACATTATGATCAGTCATGTAAACAAAACAACAAGCCCTTACAAGATAAAATATATGGGAATATACTGCTAAATGTAATTTGATACACTGCATAATACATTTCCATATATTTGGAAGTAGTGTTAAATGCATTGACAATATTTGGCTATATTGATACATACAAATATATTTAGAAATGAGGACAAAGATAAATGTAATATTCATTATTTTTGATCCTTTATTGAGTAAATGTTGTACATACAAATGTACACACACACACACACACACACACACACACACACACACACATATCCTATATATATATATATATATATATAAGCAGCATGGCTGAAGCAATTATTTTCAGCTCACTCGTTGCGACCCTTATTATAGTATTTCTAGGACGTGTTTATCTAAGAAACTGCGATCAGATCACCGCTCCACTCCACAGCGTCGGGTCTATCTTGTCAGCGCGCTCACGATCACGTGCGCGAGTGCCAAGCACGTTCCCGAGCGAATTTTTGGCTGAACAGCGACCCCTGGTCACAGTTTTCGACGGGTCACAGATTTCGGCACAACACCGGCACAAAATGCAAGTAAAACAAGGTCTCACATTCTTGCTGAAATCTGGTGCGATATCATTTAAGTTAGATCTCTGCTTTTGTGGTTTTCTAAGGTTGCGATTTAGGAACTAGTAGCAGATACTAGAACATTTGGGGTTCTCTTCAATTCAGTAATTTATCATCTCCGGAACTGTATGAGGGTAAGTGTGAATGTATGTGTGTTTGTGTTTTAGTAGATTAGTTTTGTTTCTTAGAGTAGTTCAATAAATCATTGTTTCATTAAAAGAAGTGTCTTGACTTTATGTTCACGAAAGTTCTATCTGTATTTAGATCCAAGCTGCCTCAGCTTTAAAATTTCCTAAGGTAATATTTTGGTTTATTTGTGATCTTGGCCAGGAGTATAATATAAACCTTTTTGAGTTGATACAGTATACTGAATTGACTACTTCGCCGGACGAATGGTCAAGAAGTGAAATCTATTAATTCTGAATCAATTTAATCAAGTTTAGAATCTGTCGATTCGATTCATTATTTGAATCATTATAAATTTGATCTAAAATCCTTACACAAATAAACATTTACTCCAAAGCAAAGAACACGCATCATGCATTTCTCTACAAGAAAATTAAAACATTTCGGTAACACTTTATAATAACTATCCGTTATAACTAGTTAATAGATCATTAATAAACTGTTAGTTAATGGGTTATAAATGACTTGTCAAATAACAGTTAATAGTTTGTTAATTATTTATAACTATCTGTTATAACTAGTTAATAGACCATTAATAAACTGTTAGTTAATGGGTTATAAATGACTTGTTAAATAACAGTTAATAGTTTGCTAATTATTTATAACTGTGCCTTGTAGATAGCCAATAGATAACTTACAAACTGTTAGTTAACAAGTTATAAATGACTTGTTAACTGTATTTTAATGATTTATAACTATACCTAATAAATTAGTAATAGATAATGAACAAGCTGTTAGTAAATTACTTACTAAAGACTTGTTAAGTATCAGTTAATAGTTTATATATGTTATTGGGACGTTATTCTAAAGTTGCAACTATTCCTTATTTACTCACAGTTAATAAATGAAGAATAGTTGCAACTTTAGAATAACGTCCCAATAACATATATAAACTATTAACTGATACTTAACAAGTCTTTAGTAAGTAATTTACTAACAGCTTGTTCATGATCTATTACTAATTTATTAGGTATAGTTATAAATCATTAAAATACAGTTAACAAGTCATTTATAACTTGTTAACTAACAGTTTGTAAGTTATCTATTGGCTAGCTATAAGACACAGTTATAAATATATAACAAACTATTAACTGTTATTTAACAAGTCATTTATAACTCATTAACTAACAGTTTATTAATGATCTATTAACTAGTTATAACGGATAGTTATTATAAAGTGTTACCAACATTTCAATAAAACTTTCCACACTCACACAAACAGCAGCATAATTTTAAAAGAAACAAACTAAAACTTTACAACAATTACGGTTTACCAAATGAACAATTCACTATTATGCCCAGTTAGTCATGACAATCATGTATAAATTAAAATCAAAAATTACAAAATGAACAATTCACACAATTCGCACATTTTGTCATGGCAATCTTGCATTAATTCAAATTAAAATGTATCAACTGAACAGTTCACTCTTAGGCCCATTTGTCACAACATTCTTGCAGAAATAACTCCATGTCATCCCTGAAAACAAAATTAAATTTGAAGGGCACTCTTGAAGAGTCTGTTTGTTCAAGGAGATTGTTGAGGGCCTTTTCCTTGTCCTCTTCGTTCATTTTGAGGAAAAGAGGCTCTTCCACTGGCCCTCTGAGCAGATGCTTATTTGAATAGATCCATTTCACAGCTTCTGCCATGTCTTCGATCACTGGGAGCTCCTTGATTACAAAATATTAAAGGAAAAAATAATTTTAATATTTCTCAAAAATGTTTTTGTATGTTGCTGCGGTTAACTACACCATGTGTGCGAGTAGTCAACATCTTAAATTTGAAGTAGATGGAAGTTAATCATTAAGTTGTCCTAAAACAAGAACAGGTATTGTTTTGATTTTAGGACAACTTTGATGATACGTTTTGATCCACTTGAAATGTTGACTACTGTATACATATATCATATTTGAGACATACCTCACTGCTGCTAAGCTCAACTTGTTCTCCTTGTTCACTTGGAAGAGCCTCTTGAAGCATATCTGCACTGTAATATATCTTGGTTATATGTGTCTATAAGAAATTAAAGCACCACACAATTATCTGACAAATAGGATTAACATTACTAAACTAAAAAGGTAACATTAACTCACAAACAATACATAAAACAGAGGAAACTAGAACAACCTGTTTATATTTATGAATAATTAGCGTCTTTAAAACTTCACCGCAATGCCCATTTACAACACGCGATCCACAAATTAATCAAAACATCCGCAGAAAAAGTTCTACACCTTAAAAATGACAACAAATTGAAGATTCCATAGGATAATAAAGCCAATCACAAAATAAGTATAAACACTTAACCTAATAAATACGATAATTATTCACCATATGACAGCAAAAACATTAGCGACTCCTCACCGTCATCTCCGCCATGCTTATCTCGTTGTTAATAGCCCCTCACATCCGGTTTTGTGGCTGGGGTTCTGAAACTGGGGCTGCTGCGGGTCTGCAGTTGGATATACCTCCCATGAATGTGACATAACTCCCCCCTCCCTCAGTTATTGGCCTCCAGGGGGCCAATCAAGGAGCTCACAAAGCCATGGTGGATCAGGGAGCCCGGGGGGCAATAGCTGTACAGACAGATCACATGCCATGGCATATCATGGAGCTCAGGAAGCCATGGCAGATTGGGGAACTCGGTGAGTCATGGCAGGGCGGACAGTTCAGGAGGCCATGGTGGAGCAGACATGCAAACATGCAAATTCTATTATAAATCAAAACATGAAGAAAAATGTATCAAAGTTGTTATTACTTTACTGAAAAGGAAGAAAAATAAATATTAAGCTGTTAAAAAAATAGTAGTGTCTGCATTTAACTTTACAAAGTCAAACATTTACTGTATAAACTGAACAAATCTTTGCAGATTTAGCTTTCTTGTGAATCACTGAACTTATATTTAGTTGGATGACCAGACCTCCTTCACACAGAATTAACTTCTGGCACCTGTGAACAGGTATTCCACCCCAGAACGATTGTGTTACACACCACAATTCCGATGCATTTCTTGGTTTTGCTTCATAAAACACATACATACACTGTAACAAGATTACTGTGAAATTTACAGTAACTTACTGGCAGCAATTGGCAAGTAAGTTGTTGTAATATATTCCACAGTATGCTGACTGTAAGTTTAATCACAGTAACTTACTGTACTACTGTAATTTTTATACAGTGAATATCACAGTACCATAAACGCATTCAGATTAATAGAATGCTCTTTTTTAATGAGTTAATTCATGAATAAATTTATTTTTTAACAAATAGTAACTAGTATACTGTACTATAATGAACATTACTGCTTATATTGTGTGTAGTCTAAAAAGAAGACACTGTTTTTGTCACAAAAATAACATTTATTGACTTTAAATTGTGCAAATACATAAAATAGCATAGCATACAATACATGAAAATTTTGTATTTTTCAGTGTGTAAACATTTTTTTATTTTGCGTAAACCTAAAAATGTATAGATTCTAACTATAAAATCTTCAGTTCCAGTACAGGGTATATATCAAACATTACATGATAAACCAGAAAATGGTTTTCATTACTGCTGCTTGTCAGAGAAAGTTTTAACAGCATTATAAAATAACAGCAATATCAATTGATTTTATTTTGAGTTAAGAAGCTAACTTAGCAAAGTGTTTTTAATATAATTTTTTAATATCAGTGAAAATAAACAATAAACAAACAATTAACATTTATACAGTGGTGGCCAAAATTATTAGAACACTGGTATTTTCACCATCTGAAATCTCACAGAAATTCCACTGGATTATTACAAGTAAGGGCAAAAATGAATGTTTGGAAATGTAAACTGATATTTCCTACTTACACTACAGCAAAAGATAAAAAAACAACTGACTTAAACCCATGTTTAGCTGGTAAAAACACTAGTGTTCTAATAATTTTGGCCACCAATATATATATATATATCAGTCTTCATATATTACAGACATCAATTAAGCTTATATTTTGGTATCTTTTCTTCAAAGCATTTTAAGTAAAACAGCTCTATATGTAACAAGTGCGAACAGAAGACCAAAAATGTCATTCAATAATTCTGGTTTCTGCGTGTGACGTTCAGCATGGATCCTTTTTTCTTTCCTGAGATGGACATGAGCTGGCATCATTGTCCTGGGCTGGAGTCTTCTTCCCTGCAGTAGATTAAAAAAATGTTATTAATGTGGAAGTTTATAAACAAAACTGACAGCTTCATTATATTTTAAAATATAGAAAATCAGATAGGGGTCTACATATCACCAAAAATATTTTCAGTACACAAATATCAAGGAAGGAATTTTATTTCACTTTTTATGTGGTGATGAGTGGTATGGACAACGTACGGTAACATATGAAGCCATAAAAAGACATACAGTTCAGATAAAGGTTTTCACACACACACACAAAAAAAAACTTATACAACGGTATTTCAGCCTTTATACCATTAAAATAGATAAATCAAGTATATAATTTATAATATTTATTTAAAATATAAATGTTACTGTCTTAATTGTTTAGATATTTAGAAGGCACATTAACTTTTCACATTTACAACTCTATGTGTTTTCTGCATAAAAACATGGGTCAATAACTTATAATTTGACCATAAACAGCTTAAAAAATGTATTGGAATTAAAAATTCATTCTCTCTCACGAGGGGGCGCTTCAGGAGCGCTGAAATATGTCGGTTCCCTTCAGATACATTCATATAAAGACATCCGTGCTGCATGTTGACTTTGAAACATGCAGCACGCATATATCATTGCCTTTTTAAGTTTAATCCAGCCCTATCGCGATTCTTGTCTTTCTGTCCCTAACTGTAAAAGACCTTATACAACTATAATTAAGACTTTTCTTATACTGTTTAACGTATTAAACACTTTGTACGGTCTTAAATGTGAAACAACTGAATTGAGGAGTTTTAAGGACCTACAGGAGCCCTCTCCTTTAAGATAGCCCGAGCAGGCTGGTGAAACATTTTGCCAGCCCGACTGGAAAACACAATAGCCCCGGGACACTGGGTTAGCGATTTTGCGAGCCCTGTATTGTTATGTATTATAATATCCGAACGAAAGACAATCGATGCATTGTGACAGCGGATATGTTACTGACATGTAACCATTAAATAACAAGCATTATTATTAATTATTTGATAGACGGAGGCTTATGAGATCTGATGTCTTTTAGTCTGAGGCCGTTTCGCCTTTAGCCCTTTAGTCCTGAGTGACGCAGTTTTGCTGACAATAGCGTTTTGTTTGTGGCGCGAAGCCATTTTAACTTATATACGAGGACTGACGCAGCTCGAGTAAAAAACACATAGTCCTATGAAAAATGTCTTGCAGTTTTAATGCCTTACCTGTTTCTGCATCTTCGTCCGTTTTAAAGAAATATCCATCGCGCAGTATCTAGCAAGAGAAAAACACATGTGGATTTGTGGATTAGCTTCAAACGGCTAATCCACAAACACACACACAGACGCACTTCCAGATTAATTTATATTCAGCCATGTCAGTTCTTTACCGAAATAATGGCTTTAGCAATAAAATGTTGCCATGCCTGAAAATATATAAAAAATGTAATGCTTTTTGCAATAATATGCGAACACTTACCGGTTAATGTGGATGTCCGCCCGGTACCACCGCTCCCTCTCACGGTCTACTCTCTCTCTCACGCTCTCTGAAAGTTAAACACGCATAATGTCTAGAGTGAAAACTGCAAATATAACAATAATGACAAAAAATATGGAAAAATAAAGAGCAACTTTACCTTTCTGAGATCAAATTGGAAAAAATATGCCCATTACGTCGGTTAATCCAGCTGAGAGAAAAATGCCGATCACAACTACTGTACTGTGATTCACAGGAAAATATAATTTTACTGATTTACAGCAACGTACTGTATACATATTCTACAGTATGGATTTGTTCATTTTACAGTAATAATGCTGTGAAAACTACAGAAATGTGTTACAGTGTGGCAACCCTGCTGAAATTAAAGCTAATACCAGCCTAGGCTGATTGGCTGGTTTAAACTGGAAGTAGCTGTTTTTAGCTGGTCTCCCAGCCTGGCCAGGCTGGTCAGACTAGTTTTAGCTGGTGGTTTCCCAGCTAAGACCAGCTTGGCCAGGCTGGAAAAGTGGCCAAACCCCCTCTAAAACCAGCCTGCTGACTAGCTATGACCAGCTAAAACCAGCCTAGACTTTTTTTTTTTTTTTTTTTCACCAGACATGGTTTCCCAGTGACTAGATCCCTTGTCAAAGTACTGGCTATTGGGATTATCAAGGACAGTAACAGAACCGAAAGAACCGCTCTGAATTTAGAGAAGGGGTCAAGTGATGTGTGGTGGACCAGGTTCAAGGCCAACTATCCGTAATTGACCTCAAGGATGGCAGATTCCCTGGACAGAGCCAGAGACCATGGTGCCAAAACAGAGGCCATTGAAGGGTTCTTTAAATAGTAAGAGGACTTTTATCTGAAGCAGTTTCTGGTGGGCTTGATTTGGAAGTGGCCGCCAAACTTGACTTGGAAGCAATTTAGCGTTGGTGGCCAATTTTCACTGACTTTACATTCTAACAGTAAGACCAGAGTGTAAAGTTGAATTAGCAGAGCAAAAGCACAATTGTACATAAAATATATAGACATATCACAGTTCAAAAGAGGAGCAATTTTTGGTGCATCTACAATCAGTCAAGTCAAAGTCAAAGTCAAAGTCAACTTTATTGTCAATTCTGCCACATGTACAGGACATACAGAGAATTGAAATTGCGTAACTCTCAGACCCAGGACTTTCCACAGAAATGTCAGCATACCATTATAAAAGATGAACCACATCCAACAGGAGTAACTGTCGACGTAAAAGGAAAATGTCTGAAAGGGATGTCCGGGTGCTGACCCCGATTTTATCCAAAAAACATAAAACCACAGCTTTATAAACCACAGCACACAAAACTCAATGCAGAATTAAATGTGCACCCAAGCCAAAATTTTGGTCAACCCTAAGAAATTATATTTTCTTGGCCATAGAAAATAACTTTCTTAAAGTACTATTGCATTAGAGAATGTAGCTTAGATCAGGAATCGAAAAAGGGGCAATATCCACAAGCAGTGACAGAATCAGAAACTCATGTAATTTGTGCACAAGAGTTTTATTAACGAAGAACTAACATAACTTTTGTAAACAAAAAATGCATACAACCACTCAATACATGTGGGAAGGGTAAGTGAGAAGCCATTAGAGAGACAAGAAAATGCAGCTATGGAAAATTGTCAGTTAACCACCTGATTGAAACCACCACCAATTTACAACGGGGTCTACAGCTTAAACTAAACCTCTGTTTCATTTAGTTAAATGTACGATACTTGCATTGCCTTGGTCGTTGACGAGTGTCCAGATACAGTCTCCAATGAAAGTCTTGATGGTTTCAAGGTTTGGACTTGCGATCATATTCTTCCAAGTATCCCCTGCGTTACTGTGTCTAGTATGTTTGAAAATTGTAAAATTTAGTATTTGCAGGAATTTAAGTTTGTTAGTGTTACTGATCCCTTCATTTTCTTATGCATAACAACAAGAAGATCCCCTTTGACGGCAGAGAACTTTGTTTTCTGTTGACCAAGTCATAGTTAACAGCCATTTAAAGGTTTTTTAAAAAACACATTTTTGGAGTCCTTAAGAATATATATTTGCGGTATAAGTGCCAAAAACCTTCTCTGTATATATTTTTACAGCTCCTCTCTTAGGATCTCTGTCATGAACAGGTCGATTTTGGCCCATCTAATTAATATTCATGAGCCTCTCTTCTGATTGGCCTGTTGTTTTCTTAGTGACACACAGCTAGGCTATCCACAGGTAACTACTGTAGCCTGCTGTGGCTTGGTGCATGGTGATACTCAACGGGATGTTTCATGGTGCGTTCACACCGGACGCGAATGAAGCGGCAAGCGCGAGTGATTTACATATTAAGTCAATGCAAAAATGCGAATAGCCATCCTGCGGCGCGAAACGCGCTAATGAGGCGGCGCGAATGAATCGGCGCGAATTGAGCGTGTTCAAAAATCTGAACTTTGGCGAAAATTCGTGCCCCGTTAACCAATCAGGAGCTAGCTCTAGTAGTGACGGAGGCAAAAAACCGAAACAACAACGGTGGACAAAATCACCGTTGCTGTCTGTTGTTACTCGGTGCTGTACGATACATTAGGAATAAAAAGGATCTTGCTTGGAGGAAAGTGAGTGAAGTGGTCGGACTATCTGGTAAGTTTTAAAAAAACGCTCTTTACTCAATCTGACCTACATACATATTGAAACTACAAGCAAGCTAAAGCTGGCAAATTGAGCTCATTCACCTATTTTATAACTACTTTCCCGCTGACGAGTGGCAGGTGCCCCTCCCATGACGCGAATTCGCGTCTGTTGTGAAGTAAATGTCACGCGCGAATGAAGCGAGCAAACGTAAATGTTCAAGCGTCCAACTACGCGTGAATAGCGCAATTTTTTGCGCAAGTCGTGTCTGGTGTGAACGCACCATCAGAATGGTAATTAATGTGTTTTTTTTTTTTTCATACACTGATTGCAGTAAGCTACGTAACTATTGCTTTAGTAAAGCCCCTTTCACACTGTGCGTTGATTCCGGAAAATTGCTGGAAAGTTGCCAGAGTGCCTTCTATGTGAACGCAAACATGTCCCGGGATTGATTCCGGGAACGATCCCAGGTTTGGGAACCTAGTAACATTGCTGGGATCAGTCCCGGCACAACAAGTACCAGCGCTGTGTGAACAAAAGCCAGAACCAATGCCACAAAGGCACTGTTGTAGTGATGATGCACATTATATCGTGCAATTCTTCACGACGAAAAAATGTGTGCAAACTGGATTAATCAGTGATTAGGGAGTTCCTCACTATCCGCGGCAGTTTCAGATTAGTGCAAGGTACACGTCGCATTACACGTCACATGTCTTTACTGGATCGTTGTGGGTAAAGCAAGCATAGATTTCGGAAAATCACTGTGTGATTGAAACAAATCAAACAATTCCGGAATAAATCATGGGACACATTATCCGTGTATTTTCCAGAATCGCTGTGTGAAAGAGGCTGAAGTTGACGTGCCACTGGTCTTTTATATTATTAATGGAAGCCTGTGCAGTGAAGTAGTTTTCTTAACATCCATCGACTGAACGTTTTCTCAACTTGTTTTCTTATTGTTGTTGCTCAGCAATGGAATAAATGCGATGTTGTCAGAGTTTGACAAAAGGAGGGTGGGACGGTGATTGGTGCTCTGGGTGGTGACTGAAGGCGGTGACTGAGTAGATCGGAAGTCACATTTTTACGGAAGTCACAGCGGCTCGTGAAAATGAACAGCTACTTTATGCATGCTGTGTGCATTTAACTGTGGATTGACTGTTTTGAAACTTATATGGTAGTTACCTAGCCCCTAAATCTTAGTTACCATTAAAAAAAGCCAGGAAATTTCGGATTTGACAATATGGGACCTATGGCAGTCAGTCCAAAGGTTCTTTCTGATTAACTTGGAGTAAAAACTTTGAGTGTCAGATCTTCCTTCACTGCCTAGCAGAAATTCTTGGCAGTGTCAGTGACTTAAAATAGTTGGTGATAATTTGCTTTCATGGTTAAATTATTTGGTTTTTCTCATGCCTCGACTTTTGTCAAAATGAATTAATCTGTTCACAGGTGGCTCAGTTTTAAGGACAATTTAATTATTGTTATTTGTTTACCAAACAGCTATATTGTTACAGTTTTGAACAAATCCTTTTATTGTGTATTGTTAAGTTTATTATATATATTTTTTATAATTTTATTCTGTTTCAGTCATGAATTGTTATGTTGTTGCAGTTGAGACCTAATTTTACCTTTTGGACAAATTTTTATATTTGAATATTGTTGCGTTATGATCATTTAAAAAATATTTTTATACTATTGCAGTTATAACCAAATTATTGAAGTATTGTTACAGTTGTGATCAAAGGTTTATTGTTATACTACAGTTATGAACAAACTTGCTATATTGTAGTTGTGCTATAATCTTTATGCTGATATGTCTTTGTAGTATTGGACAAAGAATAGTAAATAGAAGAGTAAATTGCAGTTCCGAACAACCTATACTGATATATTCTTGCAGATATCTGAATAAATTATCTACAATTAACACTTTTACGGCTGCTTATTTGAATTATTTTCGAATTAAAGCAGTGTTCAAAATTTATAATTTCATTGGTTTTACATAACTTTCCACAATATTTAAGTAAACTTCCTTACTGAAAATTAAAAGCTCCAGAAAATAAAGAAAATCTTGAGTAAAATTACAGAAAAAAAAAACAATTTCCAGAAATTCCACTTGTCTTTTATTTACAAGTTTCAACTTGCAAAGTGCACAGAAATAACTTTGCTTAAATAATTAACTTAAATTACTAAAGTAAATATACAGGAGAACTTCATTCACCTCATTTTTAAGTTTCACAGCAGCCCCACCTTTCCAGAACTGTCCTAAAAAAAAAAAAAAGGCATTTGGTGATTATTCGTGTCTCAAATTAACAAACAGTTGAGAATGCAAATACATGTATAACAGTATATTGGATCCATGCAGCTCATAAGTCGGCTACAAGTCATTTTTCTTATACAGTACTTAATGGTAATTAAACAATAATCAAATATTTTTTGGGTCAACTATCCCTTAGATGTTACACATAGGATTTAATGACCTTTGCTAAGCTATGCTAAAAGTGATACCGCCAGAACAGGAGAACGGCTGAATGGATTTCAAAACAGTAAAACTCAACATATTAACTCGGAGGGACTTGGAGAATGAGCCTATTTCCAAAAAAAGTGGAGTGTCCCTTTAATAAAATTGGAATTTCAATATGGCTCCAGGAGTAAATTTCCAGTGGTAAATTTCCAGTGGTCAAAAACCAAATGTTGGTCAGTTTGAAAAAATATACTTATTTTGTTTTAAAAAGGAATGTCTGAAAAACAAATAATGCTAAAACTAGATATGTATCTTGTTTCATTCTGTCAAAAGAAACTGCATACAAGTCTGAGTGCCATAAATATTATTTATGCCTATAACTCAAGAAGATATCACAAAATTATTGAATCTAAGAGGAAAATTGCCATTTTAAATTGCTCGCTCTACAAATAGATGATTACTCAGTAATTATTCATCCATGACATTTAATATTTTGGTTTTCATCACTGTATGCGTCTATCTTTCTTCAGAATAAATATTAGCAAAATCTAAAATTTGAGCTGGGGACCTCTGGTTGAGTTGACACGGAATGACCCTTGAGTCCAAATCCAAGATCGAGTAGCCCACCTCTAACGGTCAATATAGAATCCTGTTGAATATACACCAGATTCTCCTGGTACTCACTTCTGTCTGCGAAACTCCTTTCACACTGCTGACATAAAACAGTTCTCTCAAATGAATCCTTATGTGCTCTTCAAGGTTGTGGTTGAAATATGCAGTGTAATTTTTTCATGTGCCTGTAAAGGTTTCCTTTTTGAGTAAAACCGAATCCACACTGTTGGCACGTGTAAGGCTTCTCTCCGGTGTGAATTCTCATGTGCCTCTTAAGGTTTAACTTTTGATTAAAACTCTTTCCACACAGTTGGCAGGCGAAAGGGCTCTCCCCAGTGTGAACTCTCATGTGGTTATTAAGGTTGACTTTTGCTTTGAATATTTTCCCACACTGTTGGCAAGTGAAAATGTTCCCTCCGGTGTGAGCTCTCATGTGCCTGTAAAGGTTTCCTTCGTGAGTGAAACTGACTCCACACTGTTTGCAGGTGTAAGGCTTCTCTCCAGTGTGAACTCTCATGTGCGCTTTAAGGGCTCCTTTTCTATTGAAACTTTTTCCACACTGCTGGCAGGTAAAAGGGCTCTCCCCAGTGTGAATTATAATGTGCCTTATAAGGCCTCCTTTTTGAGTAAAACTCTTTCCACACTGTTTGCAGGTGTAAGGCTTGTCTCCAGTGTGAACTCTCATGTGCACTTTATGGGCTCCTTTTCTATTGAAACTTTTTCCACACTGCTGGCAGGTAAAAGGGCTCTCCCCAGTGTGAATTATAATGTGCCTTTTAAGGCCTACTTTTTGAGTAAAACACTTTCCACACTGTTGGCAGGTGAAAGGTCTCTCCCCAGTGTGAACTTTCATGTGTTCATTAAGTTCTCCTTTTCTATTGAAAACGTCTCCACACTGTTGGCAGGTGAAAGGCTTCTCTCCAATGTGAACTGTGTAACTGAAAGACTCTTCTCCAGTTATAGAATCATGATGAGTCTCATATTGTTCTTTATCTTCAGTTTCATTCGGTATTATGCTCTCCTCTTTCAGCGGCATGAGGTCTACGGTGAAAAAAGGCAAATGAAAGTTAGCAAAAAGAAACAGATATCAAAACATTGACCAACATGTTTGCTAGATATTACTTGTTTTCTATTTGAATTGGTTAAATTTGAGTAGCCATTTCATTCTCTATATACATATTTTTCATGTCTGTAAAGCAAGTATACCAGACATGTCAAACTCAAGGCCTGTGGGCCACATCCGGCCCACGATAAAATGCTCTGCATGTTTGGTAGTACGTATTTGTGTTAGCAACTTTTTTCTTTGATGAAGATGAACAAAAACGCACACAGAAGCCGTCTCACTGATGAACACCTCCACTCCACTCCAGAGTTTCCACAGCTCAGAACCTTACCCAAAACATTAATGAACTTGTAGCCAAGAAAAGATGCCAAACAACCCAAAAGGACAAAATGACATAAAAAAGAAAAGAAAAATATTTTTGTTATTTATTTATTTTTATTTTTTTGTACCTTTTCCTGAAATCAACATACAGTTTTATCTGCAAGATTTGCACAATTTTCACAAGCTTGTTTATATCTGAAATGTGCTCTTTTTGAAAATTATTTGAACAAAATATATTTTTTTTAATTTAATTTATTTTATAAAATGTATTATTTTATTATTTAATTTGTGTTATTGAGAATATTTACAGTATTCTGGTGGTTCAAATTCAGATTTCTGATTAAACAAAAAGTGATTTTAGTCTGTTCAATAAAATGTTAATCTGTTTTGGCCCGTGACTTGCACTGTGTTTTAAATTTTTGCCCCTTCTCTGAGTTTGACACCCCTGAAGTATACAGTTTTGCTTTCAAGTTCACAGAGATCGAGACGGCAGGAAGCACAGTTTATTTTAAATACATTACAAAAGCGCAATGTTTCGTTGTTATTGTAAGTGCACACAAATAAAAACAGAGTCTTTAAAGACTTGAAAGATGTATTACTTTTATCTGTAAGACCAAACATGAAGGAGTATTTTAAGGGCAAGCCCCATCTATCATGCAGTAAATGGGCTATTATTCAGCTTCCACACTTCGCACTTCAATTGCACGCATTTTTCTATGTTAACATTAGATTGAACTGCCATGTCAACTTGCTACTACTTAAATATTTTAGGGCGATAAGCCGTATTTGAGGTCGATGAATGATAGGTGAGTGTTTGGATGTCCTGCCCAATGTACTGTATTACCACACAGACCAGCCGTTGTCGATCTGTCCATCACGGATTGCATTAGCAATTAAACAATAAGCACTAAAGCAAAACATAGGCAGGCCAAAGTCTCTGAATAACTTTTGGTCCCATATTTTATTATTTTTTTTCTGGTAGTCCACCGTATGAAGTAGTTTTGGGTATAATTATTTTGCCATTCTCACGCACACATTGTGTCCTGCACCCACTAGGAAAGAAACATCAAAAGTGATATCAGGTGTCTGATTAATTTTTGGTTTGACTGTACATACATGCACAGTTTTGCAGTTTAATTGGATTTTGGTACTTTTATAACCTAACTGTTGACAGAACTACAATGTTACATGCTCACAGTTTCTTCAATTATGATGAAGTGTGAACTCATGTTAAATACATGAGTGTAAATGACCATGAACGTGAACGAGCATGGTACTTAAAGGAGTAGTTCACTTTCAGAACAAAAATTTACAGATAATGTACTCGCCCCCTTTTCATTTAAGATGTTCATGTCTTTCTTTCTTCAGTCGTAAAGAAATTATGTTTTTTTGAGGAAAACATTTCAGGATTTCTCTCCATATAGTGGACTTCTGTGGTGCCCCTGAGTTTGAACTTCCAAAATGCAGCTTTAAAGGGCTTTGAAGAAAGAAGGGTCTAGAAAAACGATCGTTTATTTTCTAAAAATAAATGTTTTTTCTAAATATTCATATTCTTTATAATCTTTACACAGAGTACACACAGAGCTAAAAAATATGAGCATTTGAGGTTAAAAAGTATATAAATTGTACTTTTTTCATAGAAAATAACCGATCGTTTTGCTAGACCCTGATGATAAGACTAGAGATGCTCCGATCAGTATTTTTTTGGGTCGATCACCGATTACCAAGATCATGATCTGCCGATCGCCGATCACAGAATGGCAAGGGAATGGGAATCTTTTACCTATAATCTAGCAGAGTTTGCACCATTTGTAGAAATGAAACTAACTATATTGAAAAAAAAAAAAAACGGTAGAAATAGGCTACAGTCAAGATCTTGAAGAACCACCAAGTTAGGGTTTGTAGACATAGACGATAGTTAGAGATATCTCCACACTGTCAGAAAAAAAGGGTACGGTTGGGGTCCATTTGTGAACACTTAGGGTACGAATGGTGAAGTTGTACCCTCAATGGGTCATAGTTGCACCTTAGAGTACTCATATGTACCATTTAGGGGTAAAAAAGATACAGATATGTTTCCAACTGCCAGAGGGTCCATGTTTGTACCATTTAATCCCCAAAGAAAGGTACAATCACTTGTGTGACCAAAGGAGTAAGCCAGATGTCTATGAAATAGTGACCCAAAATTAAACAGAGTTGTTGGTTATTTTGGAAGAGATGCACAAAATAACCAAATATGCTCAAGAGCCTGCATCTTTCTGACCAGTTCTGAACAGTACACACGTAAATTACATTTTAGTGATTATGCAGACATCAAGATAATAACTTTTAAATGTAAAGCATATGTATTAAAGTAGGTCTGCATTTTTAATTGTAATTTTAAACTGATATAAGAGCTGTTTTAAGTTTTGTTTTTAATGTAGAGTTAAACAAATACACGTATTAATATTACATAACAAAAGCACAATGTAGTAGACAAAACTATTTAACGTTTATTAAACATTATATGGTGTACTACTTTGCCTCAGTTCAAATACATCATTCAATTCATTTCTGACGCTGTGGACGGAGGCACGGAGGATCTTCTTCAAAAAACGGAAAGAAGCTGCCTGGAATACATGTCACTGAAGGCAAAGCACAGAAATTTAGAGGTAAGTTTAATTTTAAAGTGCCCCTATTATGCCATGTTTAAGGTAGTTAATATTGTTGTAATAGTCTCTTAAAACAGGTTTACATGTATGCAAGTTCAAAAAACACTTTAGTTTTCTCAAAAATTAGATTTATTTTTACCCCGTTTCTAAATGATTCGTAAACGACTCGTTTGAAGCAGTTCGAAGAATCAGTCTCTCTAAACCCCTCCTTTCAGTGAGCCCTCACTGCTGTGATTGGTCAGATGGTGCAGTCCTTTTGGATTGGTCTACCGCTTCAGCGCAAAACGAAACGCCCATTGGCATAACTGAACGACAGCTGTGGAGACCTGTTAATGCATAGAAAAGATAGCCTCGATTTTACCCTATCAATTCGAGCCGGAGTCTGACGATGAAACGGTTGAAGTGGCACATCGACAAGAAACTGTTTTGCAAGCACGACTGGAGCAGGATGTTTCTCAGTGGGTGTCATATTATAACTGTGGAAAGTACTTGCAATTTGCTTTTGTAAGTGAACCGGGCACACCTCTACGTTGTGAACTTCAACACTGTAACGTACAACCCATAACACTGCGTTAAGCCATTGTTTATCATTATCATTACTTAAACTAATAAGGCAGACAGACAGTCAATCTGCATCAATCACAATTTTTAGACTACATTGCACTCACAGCTGAACAACAGAACTACAGAAACGCAAGTTAGCCGCTTACCAAGACATGTGCGGGGTTGTTACACACCATAACGTACACAAAGACGTATTTTGAACGATCGCTAGAAAATACAATTATTAATCATACTTACAGGTAGAAGTTCAGAGGAGCAAGCCGGTCCAAATAAACTGGGCACTGATCCATTTTTTAAAACCAAGCGTTTGGTGAATCTCGCGTTGTAACGTTACTCCCCAAGATTGGAAAAACAGTCATCAGTAAAATGACGCGAACACAACACAAGATTGGCATTGGACTGCTGAGGTGTTGAAAAAATTAATGTTAACCACTCATTCTTGGTAGTTTCATCTTTTGGAAGGGCATATAAAACAAATTCACTCTCACAGCGCAGGGCGTCTTCTTGACATGATGTAATCCACGTGAAAATGGTAGGCCTACTGTTTGTGGGCGGGCAAGTTGTTCGCGAAATTGAATGTGGGCGGACATTACGCAAATGTGTAGTTCGTGACGTGTGGCCGTTACAGAAAAAAGATTCGAATTGCTGACGACTCGTTTAGGCGAATGTGAGCCGACTCTTTTTTTTGTTAGACAAAAACTTCATTTATAGTGCACTGTCGGCGTCACAACTTTGCAGATAGTTTATGTTCACATACAGCTACATGACACACTACATGAAATATCATATTTGAAAAGGCATAATAGGGGCACTTTAAGTACTGTGAAAATCTGTTGGTTCCCTTTCGATTTATGTTAACTTAAAGGTCCCATATTGTACACATTTCTGGAGGTTTATTTTAGTTGTTGATGTCCTTAAGAATATATATTTGCGGTATAAGTGCCAAAATCCATCTCAATATATTTTTACAGCTCCTTTTTTAGGAGCTCTGTCAAAAACAGGTCGATTTTGGCCCATCTAATTAATATTCATGAGCCTCTCTTCTGATTAGCCTGTTGTTTTCTGAGTGACGCACAACCAGGCCAATCACAGTTAACTACGGTCATGTGTGCTTTAGCCGAGCCCAGAGCCATAGAGAGAGCTTAGCCTGCTGATACTCAACAGGATATTTCAGAATGATCATTAATGTTTTTTTCTTTTTCAAACACCGAATGCAGTAAGCTACATAACTGTTGCTTCAGTAAAGCCCCTTTCACAATGCACGCTGATTCTGGAAAATTACGGGAACGAGCGCTGTGTGAACAAAAGCCAGAACCATAAAGGCAGTGTTGTAGTGATGATGACGTTATCATGCGACTCTTCACAACGAAAAAATACGTGCAAAGTGGAATGAAGTGGCGATCAGGCAGAGCCAGCTCCTCACTATCAGCACTGAAGCACAGTTTGTTCAGGTTAGTTTCAGTTTAGTGAAACGTACGCGTCGCATTACATCTCACATCCAGATGTCACATGTCTTTATGGGTTGTGTGAAAAGCACGCACAGATTCCGGAAAACAACTGTGAACGAACCAAATTAAACAACTCCGGAACAAATCATGGGACACATTATGCGTGTATTTACCGGAATCGCCGTGTGAAAGAGGCTGAAGTTGACGTGCCATTGGTCTCTTATATTCACGTTGTTCTGAAGCCTGTGCAATGATGTAGTTTCGACATCTATCGTCTGAACAGGTTTTTCTCGACTTGTTTTCGTGTTGTTGCTCAATGGAATGGATGCGTTGTCTGGGTTTGACAAAAGGAGGGTGAGACGGTGGTTGGCGCTCAAGGCGGTGACTTAAGTAGATCGGACGTCACATCGTTACGGAAGTCTCAGCGGCTCGTGAAAATGATCAGCTGCTTTAAGCAGGCTGTGTGCAGTTTGCAGTGGATTGACTGTTTTGAAACTCATATGGTAGTTACATAGCCCCTAGACCTCAGTTATCATGAAAAAAGCCAGGAAATTTAGATTTTGACAATATGGGACCTTTCACATTGCGTCTGCAGCCAGGCCAAACGTTACCTGACGCGTGAGGGAAACCTTTCTTCGAAAACTGACCTGGCAAAACCAACGCATTGCCATTACATTTTAAGCTTATTGTTATTATTACAATTGTTTTTTTTTTTATCATTTTGCCGGAAATTAAGATATAATTTTTCGTTTAACTCATACTCCACTGAGAGATGGCACGAGACGCTGACAAAACAGCGGTGAAACGGCCATAGAAAAAGCTTAGGAATATCGTGTTTTGTGCTTGCTTATACCATAGATTTATAAATTCAGTTTACCAAAATGTTCTTACTACTCTAATGTTAACGTTACGTTAACGTTAATTTACCCGTATTCACTCCGGATGTGAGCGAACGCCTTTTTTTTTATTTTAACACCTCTCCTAGTCTTTCTGGAATTATATACATTACGAATATTATCCGTGTTGATTTATATCAGTTTTGTTTGGTAACGTTACATATTTAACTAACGTTATAAACGTAAGTCCAGGAGAGTCCTAATCATTTGTCGTATCGAGCCCTTCCAAGGACAGCAAGTAAAACTGGTTTAAGTTACCATTATTTATCACAACTTGTGAAATATGTTTCTAGTCTGTGAGCTGCAAATTTAAATAATTTGGCTTTTAATCATACACTCTCAGTTTAAAAAAAGTATAGTTCTCTGTTAGTTCGTTAAGTGTACATATTGGTACCTTTTAGCTTTTGTACTTTAGGGTACTGTTCCAGTGACAGTATTGTACCTTTTTCTGGAAGTGTATAAGTACAAAGTTATTGTGTATTTTTCTAAATTAAAGCAATGTTTTTATACTGATGAATGTCCATTGAAACAGAGATTTTATTGTTGCTGTTAAAACCTCAAGCTCACACAGACTATGCATTTTTTTTCCTTTTAGAAAATAAGGTGGATTTAACAAATTTGTACACAAGATGGAGGTGGTAACAGTAACACTAGTACCAGTGCCAGCAGAAGCCTATCAACAAACTTCAACTACAGAAATGTAAGTATAACACTGAGTTCTGTGTATTATATTTGTCCTATGTTTAGCGGTTAACCGTATTGATTTTTTTTAATGCCTGATGCCAATATTTTTAAAAGCAGGGTGGCCAGTCAGCACACACAAGAGAGTTAGAGTTAGTTTCATCAAAATTATTTTAAATTGTGTTCCGAAGATGAAGTCTTACTGGTTTGGAACGACATGAAGATTAATAATTAATGACCAAACAAAAATTTTGGGCTGAATTAATGCTATAAAAAAGAAAATTTGAAAGACTTTTAAGGTATCTTTAATTATTTTTCTGTTACCAGCTTGCAAACTTCAGGCAAAAACAAGGGATTCTCCCATTTTTTAACTGTCACCGATAGCAATGTAATAGTAGTAGATTGCTAAAGTCAGTAGATTTTACTCAGTCAATATACATTTATTACATTTAATATTTTGGCTTTTATCATTATGTTAATAAATATTTAAATTGATTAAAATATTAACAAAATTACAAATTTGAGCCAGGGAAGATAAGACAGATGAACATCCTCAGTTATCAGTTTAAAATTAATGTTGAATGTCAATATAAATAAACAGTATGCTATAATGATAATTTACAGTTATAATTTTCTAAATCTTCAGGTAAACAAATATTTGTGAATTCAATCTTAGAAATATTTGTATTACTAAAGGGAAATGGCAATGAAAGAATATTAAAATGTCTGATTTGATTGTTTTGAAGTATTTTTAGTTAATTTAAATGATTAACTTTATCTTTTTGTAAATTTTCAGTTGTGTGATGAAGCTGACCGAATGCATTCATCAACTGTCATTTTAAGCCGGCACTTCAGGGATGGCTTTACCAGTATTGTGCCCAAGGTGCTTCAGCTTGTTCAAAGAAATGCGCCATTGGATGAAGTCTACAAGAAGCAAGCGAGAAGATGCTTGCAGAAGATCTAGGTATTGACATAAACAGTATAAACAAATAGTGGTTTTGTGATTATCTATTTATTATCTATTAAGCTTTAAGAACTGATAGTCCCTCTGTAGTCAGATTGTATCCCTTAAAACTCATCTTTGATCACCAAAATTAGATATTTAAATGTTTTTTCTTTGTGTGAAAAAAAATCTTTATGCCTTAAAATTGCTCGAATATAACTCTACACCTTGATTGGTTACAAGGTAGTTTATGGCATAAATGTTTACATTATTTGTCTTAAAACATTTAAAACAGCACATTGCATTGTTTTACTGATAGATGTTTAATATTTTCTTTTCTTCTCTTCTCAGTATGATGCTGATACCATACCCAACCAAACAGTTGGCAGAAACTGACTGGAAAATGGCTTTCTCCAAGAGGGTACAACTTTTCAAAGTGGATTGTGTGGAGTTGTGCAAGAAAGGATCACAACAATGCACAGCCTTCAGTGAATTCCCTGACCTCCTGGCAGCATGCCATAGCAAAGATAACTGAGGTGGGTGGCAAGCCCCTTCCAAAAACTATTACCCAAATAATTAATATCCTGTGTTAAAAATGCCAAATATATCGATGCACAAGGGTGAAGATTTCTAGATTCAGTGTTTCAAAAGTGACGATTGGCAGTGTGAAGCAGGGGAGTCGTAGTTGTGGGAAAAGGGGGACTAAATTACCAGGGCCCCAAGTGTGGGGAGGGCCCCCGAGGATCAACCCCCCCCCTGGAACGTAGTACAGCGGGGGCCCCTTAGCTGAGTCAGTGCACAGGGCCCAGAACGACGCAGCGACGCCCCTGGTGTGAAGTATGCAATATTTTCAAAGTTGACTGTCCATGCAGAGGAAATTCTTCTATTTTACCAAATTCAATGCATTTTAAATGTCAATAGTGTGTATATATGTTGTGTGGCAATTTTTTTTTAATACCAGTGTCGTATGATTCACAGTTCCATGCATACGCAGTAAAAGTTGACTTTGAATGAAGTGTTATAAAACCAGGGCAAGAGATGGACTTTCAGGCCCTTGCTGTGTACTCTGCTTATGATAAATAAGTAGTTTGTGATCCCCAAGAATGTTTAAAAAGTTACAATTACTACTGTGTATTAGTGTAGTACTGCGTTTGGTAAAAATGGGTTTGTGATAACAAAAAAATGTACGCGTATAAAGTTACAATTAATGAAATGTGTACTGTTGGGAAAAGGTTGTTTTTTTATTCTTAATGTTTAAAACTTTTTTTTTTTTTTTTTTGAAAATGTAGAATGCAGTAAAAAAATTACTTAATGGGATGTATTATTGATTATGAAAAAAATGTAATATTAAGCTTAATATTCTTGATATTTACAATTTTATAAAAGGTTTTAAAAAGTTAGAAATAGTATAAATAATTGTTTTTGGAAAAAAATTGCTCAATATTTGCATCCTGTTAAGACACATTGAGGTAGAGCTTATTTTGTGATAAAATGTTAGGGTATAATCAATTAATGAAATGTGCACTGTTGGAAAAAATCATTTGCTTTAAAAAAATATATACTCAAAAATGTTATTATAAAGTAAAATTTTGCAATATACATCCTGTTATGACATTGTGATAGAGCTTAAAACATTCATCCTGTGAAAAATGTGAGAATGTAATGTTTTGAATGTTTAGTAAATGTGATAAACAGCATCCTGGCCTTTTTAATGTTGTATGTAGTCCAGATTTGCCACTATAAGGTAGAAAAGGCTTGTCACTGCGGCAGTACCCTTAAAAAAGACGAATTTGTACCTTTTTTAAAGAGACATTATGGTACCCCAGCACTAAATTCAGCAAGGTACATACTGCAAGGGTACAGATTTGTACCCATGTGAAAGGGTACAACGGGTGTACCCTTGAGGGTACTGCCCCAGTGACAAGCCATTGTACCCCTGAAGGTACAAATTTTGCACATTTTTTCTGACAGTGCAGTTGCTGATGCCTTTGACGATAGCAAGAAAGGCGCCTAACTTTGGCGATGCAGTGCAGAGAGTCGGTTCTAGGATGCTTCCGAAACTTGCCGCGGTATAAACACACGCATAGAGTGGCTACATCGCCTTAACGCGCCACATGGGGAAGAGATTTATTCATCATACAGTGTAGATAGTAGAGGTGGGCCGTTATCGGCGTTAACGTGCTGCGTTAACGTGAGACTCTTATCGGGCGATAAAAAAAATATCGCCGTTAATCTATTCTCAAAGTTGGGTTGGGAGCTGGGTCTAAACTACGTAAACTGTGATGACCTTCACCTTGATAGTTTAGCGCGGATGTCTACCTAGCCGAATTGAGTGTATGATGATCCGTGATCCGTACGGAACAAACTGGTTCGGCACGCATGTGATTCACGGATTAACTGTTAAATTTAACTACATAGAGTAAAAGTTTATAATTGGCACATGTTTTGTCTTGCCAATTTACCAATTCAAACAATTTAAAAAGGGAACACGCACGCCGACGCACACACCTGAAGAGAGCACGCGCACCGAGAGAGAGAGAGAGAGAGAGAGAGAGAGAATTTGAATTTTAAACACAACTTTATTCCATACAGTCAATACACAAATTCCAAAAGCATCTTATATTACACTTCAAAGAAAAAAAAGCGAAAAGGATAAATTCCCTTCCATCACAAAACAAAAAATACCTTTATAGCACCACAGTGTTTCAAAAGATATCAAATCACTCATTAAGCTATAATATTTAAAATCAACAAGGATTCGGGACTTAATATAGGCTTTAAACAGACACATAATTTCCTGACCAGATCTATTCTCTATTTTGTTCTTCCTGCTCATATAAATTGCAAGTTTTGCTTGACCAATCAAAAAATTAATCAGCTGCCATTTTACCCTTTGTTTTTGACTATACCCTGCTCCACAAATAAAAGCATTAAGTGTGAACTTTTCACCAAATTTTAAAAACAAATGACCCAACAAAGTAAAAAGTGGTCTAAGTCTTACACACTCTGAAAAGCAATGGAACACAGTTTCTCTTAGACCACAAAACACACACTGATCGTTAACACTTGGATTAATCACAGAAATAAATGCATTAACCGCCACAACACCATGTAAAACTCTCCACTGCAAATCTCCACATTTCTTTATCAATGGTGGTTTGTAAAATACTCTCCAAAATGGTTTTACTCCTTCACCCATCCCACACTTTTCCTTCCAAACTGTATTATCTTTCCCATTTAAGATAGCTCTATTAAGCACTTTAACACAACAACGATATAACACTTTCCCCTTTACCTTATTCAAATCCAAGTCTTGCAGCTCATGAAGGTCTAGTAAAGGACCTGACATGCCCTTCAGATCTGGAGTAATCATAATTTTCGGAAAAGGATCTTTTGTATCAGGAACCAGAACACCCTTTCCAAAATCCATCAGTAGTGAGATTTCGTCATCTCTGAGTTTCTTTCTCCACAAATCTAATATTGATTTCATACAACGAATTGACTTATACCCCAGCAAAAGGGCTATTGCTGCAACATCACTTAAATCAGGACCAGCCGCCTCAACTACTTGCATTAGCTTCACAGTTCTGGAGGCACACAGCATATGAGAGAGGCCAGACACCTCGTTTGTTATATCTAGGCGGGACCCCTTAACAAGGGGCTCCTCCAGAAGCCAAAATAATGAGTCCGAAGTGTCCTTTCTCTTAGACATAAAGAGTCCCCATATTTTAAAAAGTCCACAATAGAAAGAAGATAATCCATTCAGGTGCAGCTTCTTGTAATCCATAAAAAAGAGAGCAGTATCAAGTCCAAGTCCTTCCACCTTTTGCAAAATAACTCTAGTCAGGTTTCTCCACACCAGATCCACAGGGCCTGTTAAGAATCTTTGTATGAACTGCAGACGAAATGTTGCCATTCTGCTTGGTAAATGCACCAAGCCTTGCCCGCCTTCCTCCTTTGGTAAAAACAATACACTTTGTGGAATCCAGTGTAGTCGATCCCAAAAGAAATCCACGAAAATTCTTTGTAATTGAGTTAATAACCCTATTGGTGGATCTGCACAAAACAACTTATGCCACAATACCGATGCAACTAGATTATTAACTATTAACACTCTTCCCCTAAAAGATAACTGTGAGTGTATCCATTTCCATTTAGCCAGTCTACCAACTATTTTTTCTACAATTCCATCCCAGTTTTTTTGCTGAAAATTTGTGTCTCCAAGATAAACTCCCAAATATTTAAAACCTCCCTTTTTCCAACATATTTTATCAGGTAAAACTGGTAAACCCTGTTCCCACTTTCCTAGAGCCAATGCCTCACTCTTTTCCCAGTTAATCTTAGCAGATGAAATAATTCCAAAATCATTGATAATACCCTCCATATAGTTAATATCTCGCTGCCCATTAACCATAATTATAATATCATCAGCATAGGCTGATATTTGATGATGTATATCACCATGATGTAAAAAAAAACCTTCAATTTTTGATCTTAATTTATTCAACAAAGGCTCAATAGCCAAAGAGTATAACATTCCGGATAATGCACAGCCCTGTCTAATACCCCTAAAAACCTTAAAAGGGGCACTCAAACCACCATTGATTTTCAACACACTTTCAATATCCTGGTACAGAACTTTGATCATTTTGATAAAATCCAATTCAAATCCAAAAGCCTCCAAAGTTTTCCAAAGATATCTGTGCTCGACTCTATCAAATGCCTTCTCTTGGTCAACAGCAACAAGACCCAAATCAACATTAAAACAATTGCAAACATTTAAAATGTCCCGTATAAGACAAACATTGTCAAAAATAGATCTTCCAGGAATACAATAAGTCTGATCAATTTGAATGATCTGCCCCATCACCTTCTTCAACCTATTAGCCAAAGTCTTAGAGAATATTTTCAGGTCAGAGCATAACAAGCTCACTGGTCTCCAGTTCTTTATGTCTTGTAGGTTACCCTTCTTAGGTAACAAGGTAATCACTGCTCTTCTGCAGCTTAAAGGCAATAACCCCTCAGTAAGACTCTCACTGAGAACAGCCAGGAGGTCATTACCTAAAACTGCCCAAAACTCCCTGTAAAACTCAACAGGGAGTCCGTCCATACCAGGGGCTTTACCCCTCTCCATGTCTTGTAGTGCAGTGAAAAGCTCCTGCCCACTTAGGGGCCTTTTTAGCTCCTTTTTAGAGCTCTCTGAAACACTGGACAGACCTTCATAAAAGTGAGCAGACAAATCATCATCCTCTACATACTCACTGCTGTACAGCCCAGCATAGAACTGTACGGCCCTCCTTCTTATTTCAGAGGGTTCTGTTAATTCCCGTCCATCTTCAGAGTATAAGCAGTGAATGTGACGACTCTGACCATTCTTTCTCTCAAGACTAAAAAAGAATTTAGAAGGGGCATCCATCTGTGAAATATTTAAAAATCGAGATCGGACCAATGCTCCTTGTGCTTTAATTCCTAGAAGATCTACAAGAATAGATTTTTTAGACTTAAGGGTCTCCAGATATCTTTGCTCTTTAGTAACATCAGCCAAATCCTGTAACTCAACTATTTCAGTTTCTAACTTTTTCATAGATCATGTTATGTCCCGGGTAACACTGAAAGTGTATTGTTGACAAAGCATCTTTATTTTAACCTTCCCAACATCCCACCACTGACGTAGGTTTTCAAAGTCCTGTTTTCTTGACTTAAAATTATCCCAAAAGAAACAAAAGACATCCCTAAAATTCTTATCATTTAACAAAGATGTATTAAAATGCCAATAGGCACTTTTGGCCTTCACATTTGTTATAGAGACTTGACAAGTAACTAAAAAGTGATCAGAAAAACCTACTGGAGAAATTTCACATTTTTTCACAATGTTAAAGTGGTGCTTATAACAATAAAACCTATCAATTCTGGCTAGAGAGATGACATTTTCTCTTGTATGCGCCCAAGTATACTGTTTGACATCATTGTTAAGCCCCCGCCATATATCACATAAATCATAAGTCTCCACCAGTTCACACATTGCACGAGCAGAAGCAGCATGAGGCTCTAGGTGGTTCTGATCTAATACATAGTTTTCTGTACAATTGAAATCTCCACCAAGAAACAAATAATCATCAAAATTACAATTCTGCAAAATACATTTGACATTACTAAAGAAGTTAACTCTTTCAGGCCCGCTGTTAGGAGCATATAAGTTCAAGAAAACAAAATTAAAACTTTCAAACTTTGCTTTTAAAAGCATAAGTCTACCTGGTATTACCTGTTTCAGCTCATAAGAAACAGGCAGAAAATGTTTTGCAAAAAGAACAGCCACACCCCCTCTGACCGAACTCATATGAGTAAAAACTACTTCCCCCTCCCATTCCTTTTTCCAGTCAATTTCATTAAAACTGTCGCTATGAGTTTCTTGAACAAACATAACATCTAATGCTTTTTGTCTAATTAACTCAAAAAGTACTGCCCTTCTTTTAATATCTCTTGAACCATTCAGGTTGAGGGTACCCAACTCAGTGGCGCAAAAAGGGGGTATGCAGTATATGCGGTGCATATGGACGCACCGCCAGGGGGGGCGCCAAAACAAGGATGGGACAAAATAATATGTATACATATATATATATATATATATATATATATATATATATATATATATATGTGTGTGTACATAAATATATGTGTGTGTGTGTGTGTGTGTGTGTGTGTGTGTGTGTGTGTGTGTGTGTGTGTGTGTGTCTTCTTGCGATTTTAACTCATGACTATTCTCAAAATATGTTTAAAATATAAGGCCTGGCCACTGGTAAATTTGCTATTTGCTATAATCAGCGACGTTAATGTGGTGGGCGCCCTCAATCTCCTTAGGCTTTTCGTGCTTGTAAACCCCAGTTGGGGGAGGGGGGCGCTGCGATTGATGTGGTGATTGAAGAAAGATGGAGAAGGGAAAAAAGTTGTCAGCAGCTCAGTTTCGAAAGAGGAAAAAAGAAAAGGAGAAGGCGTCTGAAGGAATGCGGCAGAAAATCATGAAATGGATGAAAGACAGAAACAGGTATGAACTAACTTACAATGAAACAAATAACTTCACAGAAAACAAGGCTAACGTTAGATGCTGCTGTGCTGCTGCTAGCTAACATAACTTAGTTTGGTCAGGCAAACTGAAATTGTAGTGATTTCTTGCTTATGCAGACAGTTCTAGGTCAGGATTTAGAAATCGTTTGTGATATTAATTGTTATGTGGCAGTGACACGCGCAGCCATTTTCACACACCGCCGCGACCGGCTCCGGCTTGGAAAGGCTCGGGGACGAAGGTGGCTCGCAGCTCCGGCCCTCGTCGCTTACCGGGGGGGGCGTGGACCGAGTGCTCGCTGCGCCCTCTCCGGGGGTTCGCCCGTGGTCCTCTCATCCCCGGCGCGATTGTCGACCGGGGCGGACTGTCCTCAGTGCATTGTGCATATGGGTGACTGCTAAACATTTTGATTGTTTGTTTTGGTTAATTATCTCGCCTCACTCAGTACTGGGGTAATACTTTTTTACACTCCAGTACTAATGTTAAGATTCTTACAGAAAATAAATAGGAAACGGTGTTTCTCAATCTGTCTGCCTTGTTTTTGTTTTATTAAGCTGTTTAGACTTTTTGATTTAAGTAAAGAAAACAACAAAAAGGGGCTGGAAATCCTGATGGGACTGGTTTGTGGCTGCTTACATGATGTGAAATCAGATGTACTGATTTATTAATCATCTTTAACACTACTTGCTAGGCCTGACATTTTCATGAGTATTACCAATAGTAGGCTAAGCCAAAATGACGTACAGTTAATCTTCTTGACACAGTGTTATGATGTAGCCTACCGTAGGCCTATACCTTTTTTCCCTTATGTCATAGGCAACATTAACAAGTAGCTCACGGCCAGATGTAACTAGAGAATCACTTCAACATACTGATGTGCAAAACAGACTGTTTTTGTTGTTGTTGTTTTCTAATTGTGAATATTTAAGCTAACAGTAGACTGCAACACACAACAATGAATAGTTATTTAGTGGACTAATGCATGTTTCAACCAGGCCTATGTGTGTAAATCAACTATATTTAATGAGATGTCAATTTTATTCAGGTGTGAGGATGGAGATGGATCAGGAAATGAAAGGGCAAGTAGCAGGTAGGTCTAATATGAGGTGGAAGTGTAGGGCAGTCACTATTCTGTTCTGGATTTAGTTTAGTTGTTTAATATGGGCTAGTGGACAAGACATGAGGGAGAGAGAGGAGAGAAATGAGACAGAGGAGACGGCAACAGGCAGAAAGGAGGTGGAGAAGGAGATGGCAACAGGCAGGGAGGAGCAGGAGGAGACAGCAACAGGCAGAGAGGAGGAGGAGGAGACAGCAACAGGCAGAGAGGAGGAGGAGGAGACAGCAACAGGCAGAGAGGAGGAGGAGGAGACAGCAACAGGCAGAGAGGAGGAGGAGGAGACAGCAACAGGCAGAGAGGAGGAGGAGAAGGAGATGGCAACAGGCAGGGAGGAGCAGGAGGAGACAGCAACAGGCAGAGAGGAGGAGGAGGAGACAGCAACAGGCAGAGAGGAGGAGGAGGAGACAGCAACAGGCAGAGAGGAGGAGGAGAAGGAGATGGCAACAGGCAGGGAGGAGCAGGAGGAGACAGCAACAGGCAGAGAGGAGGAGGAGGAGACAGCAACAGGCAGAGAGGAGGAGGAGGAGACAGCAACAGGCAGAGAGGAGGAGGAGAAGGAGATGGCAACAGGCAGAGAGGAGGAGGAGGAGACAGCAACAGGCAGAGAGGAGGAGGAGGAGACAGCAACAGGCAGAGAGGAGGAGGAGAAGGAGATGGCAACAGGCAGAGAGGAGGAGGAGGAGACAGCAACAGGCAGAGAGGAGGAGGAGGAGACAGCAACAGGCAGAGAGGAGGAGGAGGAGACAGCAACAGGCAGAGAGGAGGAGGAGGAGACAGCAACAGGCAGAGAGGAGGAGGAGAAGGAGATGGCAACAGGCAGGGAGGAGCAGGAGGAGACAGCAACAGGCAGAGAGGAGGAGGAGACAGCAACAGGCAGAGAGGAGGAGGAGGAGACAGCAACAGGCAGAGAGGAGGAGGAGAAGGAGATGGCAACAGGCAGAGAGGAGGAGGAGGAGACAGCAACAGGCAGAAAGGAGGAGGAGAAGGAGATGGCAACAGGCAGAGAGGAGGAGGAGGAGGCCCATGATGACATCAGGTAGGAAGCATTTTAGTGTTGATTACACAAAATCAGACCTAATGCAGGGTGGTTGAAAGTTATTTACTGGCCTTTTTACTGTGTCCTTTTGGAAAATGATAGATCAGAGAGTGATGGAGAGCCACTTGAGGTAGAGGAAGAAGTGCAGGTGGAACAAAGAGGAGCTGCTAGAGAAAGAACTTTGCCACAAGACCCATCTGACTGGCCTGCACCACATGAGATAGGGGACACTCTGAGACAGCTCATGGTAGAGAATGGCCCACCGAAATGTCCTGATGGGCCATACCCCAGATCAGAGAAAAGCAGAAGGTGTTTTTCTAAAGCTTATTGCTCACGCCTTTTATCCAATGGAGAAAAAGTACATAGGGATTGGCTATTGTACTCCAAAACTGCAAACAAAGTGTACTGCTTTGCATGTAAGCTTTTTGGTGGAGCTAAAGTGGTGGATAAGCGCCTTGTTGTGGGGTACAGTAACTGGCAGTTAGGGCTGGGCCGATAAACGATATCATATCGAATCGCGATAAAATTTATGTTAATAACGATGATAGGCTCTAGACATTTTTTGCTCAATATGGATTAATCTAAGAGCCAATCACACAGTAGAAATATGCAACAACAGCCAATCAGCGTACAGCGTGCGTGTGCACGTCAAAGTACAAAGTTCATTTCCTACCGCACTTTGCGAAGCAAACTTAACACCAGTGACGACAAAAAAAGAGAGAGGAAGCAGCGACGAAAGTGAAACTAACTTCGAGTTATTATCCAAAGATGTTGAAATTGTCGACAAAAAAGGTGGCACGAATTCCGTTATATAAGTGGTTTGGCTACCTGAAAAGTGACTCTTAGCTCAGCTGAGAGTTTGGCGCGATTGTTAAAACTGAAACCGAAAGCAAAAAACGCACGCGCATTCAAAAGCAATTTTAATCCCCCCAATGCACGCAAATTAGGCTACATGACATATCTAGGCTGTTATTAGTATGTAGGCTATGATAGGTTGTGTATGTCTATAGCTCTGTATCATGCTTGAAATATCCGTCTCTATTTGCACTTTGAATATTTAGAGAGTAGCCTACTTAGATTATGGCTGAATTATCTGCACTTAATACGATTAAGAAAGAACCGTGTCGTAATTTTTTGTTATTTATACTGTAGATTGTTTCAAAATACAGTGGTTGCCTCTAATTTAAATAGCTCAACCTATAATAGAGAAAATAAACAATTGTGTTAATAATAATAATAAATAAATAAATAATTGTGTTACAAATTGTTTTTACAATAATTTTATGTTTACATTTTGTACATTTACTCTCATTTACCATACTCTGTCACAACTTTTATTTTTTTAATTTATTTTAGTAAGTTGTTTTAATTTTTAAGGCTAAATCTGTAATCTGTTTTTGTTAATAAACTATACTTTAAATGTAATTTAATGAACCCTTTCATTTTTGTGGCTTTAGTCATTGTTGGGATACTATTTTAAAGCTGGCAACATCAACAGCTTATATCGAAATATATATCGTTATCGTTCAATATGGGGAAAAAAATATCGAGATTACATTTTTGCCATATCGCCCAGCCCTACTGGCAGTGCCTTTCCAAAACTTTACAAAATCATGAAATCAGCACGTCTCACATCAATGCTTACCTCAGCCCGTTTGCGCACAGGGAAAACAATCGATAATGACATACAGAGGGCACTAGACCGTGAAAAGGCACACTGGAGAGGTGTGCTCACAAGGGTGGTTGATTGTATACTCTTCCTTGCTGAACGAAACCTCCCTCTGAGGGGAAAAGATGCTAAATTAGGCAGTCCGAAAAATGGAAATTTCTTGGGTTTTCTTGAGGTCTTAGCCAGATATGACCTGATTATGGCAGCACATTTACAAAAGGTAGCCTCCAAAGAAACAACAAGTTACCTGTCATGGTGCACACAGAATGAGTTTTTGCATTCTATTGCTGAATGTGTACTTGGAAAAATTTGCATTCAGATAAAAGCCTCCAAGTACTTTGCTGTGGAACTGGATTGCACACCTGACATTTCAAAACAAGAGCAGGCCTCAGTAATCATTCGTTATGTACATACAGACGAAAACAAAAAGGCAACGATACACGAGTCCTTTGTGGGTTTCACCGCTGTAAAAAATACCACTGGGCAAGGCCTCACTGACACCCTGTCTGCTGTTCTTGATGGTCTGGGGTTAGATCTTGCTAACTGTAGGGGCCAAAGTTATGATAATGGTTCCAATATGAGAGGAGTGCACAAAGGTGTTCAAGCCCTAGTACAACAGAAATATCCAGAGGCTCTGTTCATCCCCTGCTGTAGTCACAGTCTTAACCTTCTGCTATGTGATGCAGCCTCTTCAAATAAAGTGTGTCTGACATTCTTTGGAACACTACAGAGGCTCTACACTACATTCTCATCATCGGTAAAGAGATGGGATGTCTTACAGAAGTTTGTGGACATAACCCTTAAACCCTTGAGTGACACAAGGTGGGAAGCCAAAATTGAGTCAGTGAAAGCTGTACGCTATCAATTAGGGGGCATTCTCGATGCTTTGGAACAGCTAGAAGAAACCTCTGATGATAGCAAAACTGTCTCAGAGGCAAAATCACTGTCTGAAGAAATGACTTGCATGGAATTCCTTGTGTGCCTCATAATCTGGTATGACCTGTTGTCTGAAATCAGCTTTGTTAGCAAAGCCCTGCAAGCAGCTGATGTCTCAATGGACATGGCTATCAGAATGATTGATTCCTTAAAGGAATTCATGTTCAAGTATAGAGAGGAGGGGTTCCAGAAATCAGTTGACATTGCACGCAAGTTAGCAGTTGAAATGGACGGATGTCCAGTATTCAAACAAAGGCGTGTCAGAAAACCAAAAAGGTTTTATGATGACACCAGCAGCAGTGAACGTCTGCACCAGGAACCTGAAGAGAACTTCAGATGCATGGTTTTCAATGTAATTGTTGATACTGTCATCCAGGAGCTGTCAGACAGATTTGAAAATCTGTTTCTTGTGTCCAAAAGATTCCGGTTCATAGCCCAGATGGACCAGATGACACAAGCAGAGTTAGAGGAATCTGTGACCACATATGCCCTGTCTACCAGTGATGTCTCTAGAGACATAATTCAAGAGATATATCCTGCTAGCCGCCTGTTAAAGGGATGCAAAAAGGCTATAGACAAATTGAACTATCTGCTACAGAAAAATCTTGACCTGGTTTTCCCCAATGTGACTGTGGCCCTCAGAGTGTTCCTGACAATGCCAATGACCGTTGCCTCTGCTGAGAGATCCTTCAGCAAGCTGAAGCTGATAAAGACCTACCTTCGGTCAACCATGAGTAATGACAGATTAACACAGCTGTCAGTGATCTCTATTGAAAATACTCTGGCCAGGTCTATTTCCTTTGAGTCGATACTTGACAAATGGGCAAGTGCCAAGGCACGACATGTCACAATTTAGTTCCAGTGGGAACTGAGTTCCATTTAGGCCAGTGGGCTGGATAGTAACTGTGATAATGTGTAATGTGTAAATGTGTAATATGTGTAAATACGTGTTAATAAATCTGTTGCCTCTGTAGCCTAACTAAAACATGCTTTTATTTTTGTGCCAAAGGGGGGCGCCGAAATCGATGTTGCATACCCCCCGAAAACTGTGTAGTTGCGCCCCTGACCCAACTTTACCACACTCATTAAGAGATATAATACCAGAAAATAAGATATAAACAGTGGCTTAGAAAAAAACAAAAAACTATGTCGTTTCAAAACCATCCTCAGTTTTTTGTTTTAGTTTGTTTTGAAACAAACTTCTTCAACCTGAACACTTCCTGAGCAGTGAAATGCTCCTCACTATCACCCCTCATCATCATTGCAACTGAATCAATGAACATTTTACGATCGGGAAAAAAGTCCTCAACCTGAACATTTTTCATATTCTTGGTTTTTTGTAAAAAAGATCTTATTTTTCCAAATGTGTAAACACCTTGGTGATCTTGTCTATTCCTGCTAACAGCAGCTTCACCATCAGAATCCTCTAGTGTACTACACTCAGTATCATCACTTTTATTAACTGATTCTTCAGTCCCCTGCCAACTACTTTTTGGCTTTAGGCCTCTTCTTGGTCTCTTTCTTTTTGTGGAGGGAATTTTAAAAAGTGCTTCATCCCTCATCATCTCAGTATCTAAACTTTCTTCAGTCACAATAGATTCTACCACATCTGCCACATCTTCATGTAAAATGCCTGCACCTGTTACTCTATCACTGACGTTTTCCCCTACAACCTCAGCCTCAACAACCTCAACTCTCACATCATCTGTATGCATGTCTTCCCCAGCAACAGCAGCACTGGTCCCAGCTTCAACAGTCTCTCCCAACTCTTCATTATTTACACTTTCAGCATCATTAATTTTCTCAGTACATGTACTTCGTATGTGGCCCTGTTTTCCACAACGAAAGCACTTCATTATATCAGAAGTAGCAAAAACCACATAGTCAAACCCATCGTTCCGAAATTTAAAAGTCACGCTTAAATCCTCCGCATCATTTTTCAAAACCATATAAACCTGACGTCTGAAACAAACAACATGTTTAAGTAGCGGTGATTTACATCCAAGCGGAATCTTTTTCATTTGGGATACTATTTTACCATGCCTAGAAAGCTCTGCTATCAAAAGCTCATCTTTAATGAACGGGGGAACATTGGACAAGATTACTTTTTTTGCCGGTTGAAGCAGCGGCATTACCGGAGTCAAGGTATCCTGTATGACAACACCACTCTGTACAATGCTGTTTACTTTTTCAACAGAATCCAGGAAAACAACAACAGCACTGTTCATGCGGGAAGCTGATAGTACACTGTCGAAACCGACAACTTGTCCAACAGCCAAAGCACACTGCTCCACCGAAACATTATTCACAGGCGCGAGCTTGATACCGTGTCTACGCGACAACCGGTCCAAGCTCACCCGCTCGGAAGACGCCATTGCCACCCAACAAACGCTGGATAGCAGCGATTTTCTTCCTACCCAAATAAACTCTAATCTGTACTAAATAACCAAAACACGAGAGAATGATTTACGTAAATTCTCTTTTAAGCAGAAACACTGTAAAAGTTAAGAGAAAGCAGGGAAACTCACACACTCCAGCAACACTCTCGCAGCAAACTCCGCCCACTCACCCCCAACATCCGCTCAGAGAGAGAGAGAGAGGGAGAGAGAGAGAGAGAGAGAGAGAGAGAGGCGAGATTCACACTGATTCCTTCTTATTAACTTCTTTTTGAACGGAAACACACATACAAAGTCATGTCTTAATACCCGTTTTGGTATTCTGGTAAACACAGTCGGTTATGTCTTCAGTGAACCGAAACAGCTGAGAAAGAGATGCGTGCCAGTAGTCGGTACGTGCATTAGGCCTTAAAGAGACAGCATCCTATAAATACCTGCAGTGAGAAGCACTAGTTATTTTACAATTAATTATTAAATTTCCGCACCTGAATTCTAGGGTTATTGATTTTATTAGTAACTTTATGTTGTATTCATTTACACTTGATATTTGTGTAATTGTTCTTGTTTTGTTACTGACTTTATTAGTTCAGCTAGTAGTGTTTGCTGTGGATTAGAAGTAGCCTACTTAAAGTAAGCATTCAGTAATTAGTAAAAAAACAAACTTTTTTGTTTTGTTTTGTTTGTTTTTTGCTGATCCGAAAAATGATCCGATCTATGACTCCAAATCCATGATGTGATCCGAATCGTGAGTTTTGTGATCCGTTGCACCACTAATATCCATGCCCTTGGGCATCTGTGTATTAATCTGCAACGCGCATGTCGCGCAGCCTTTTACTCAGAAGTAGGCTACATGCAGTGTGGAAATAGTTGGTTACACAAGTTTGTATAGTTAATTGTGTTGTAAATGCAATTGTCAAGCAGTTTGTGATGCATTTTGGAAACAGGAGATGGGCCCTGGTCTAATGCGCCACCTGGCTTAAGAAACCCGTTCTCAAAGAATTAGGCTACTTTTACTCATTATTTGGTTAGCACACATATTCTGAATGCCTTCAGCAGAATTCAAATTAGCCATTTTAATCTAGATTAATCTAGATTAATTCCAAAATTAATCTAGATTAATCTAGATTAAAAAAATTAATCTATGCCCACCTCTAGTAGATAGATAACTGATTATGACGGGAGTCTTTTTTTTTAAAGTGCACCTCGCACTAGACTAGACTACACTAGTTAGTGATGAACTTTTTGGATAAAGTAAAATGTTCTTTGCTTGTTATTTGTAGCTCAGACCTGCAAACTCAAAAAAAGAAAAAAAAAAAAGAAAAAAGGTGACCAAAACACAAAAGAACCAAAACACAAATTATATTATACTGAAAAACATTATTTTTTCCTTCTTAGCCTGGACAAGGGTTTCACAAACACACACGCAAGCAAACGCCATGGAGAGAAACTGAAATACATTCACAAACTATTTAATATATTTTACAGTTCAAGATAAAACTTAAAAGATGTAGTTATTAAATTATGAAATATTTCAATATATAGGAATTATCGATTCATATTGAGTGCATTATTTAATTTTTATACCATCAATATTTAACGTATTTGTAGTGAACTATATATAAGTATTTAAATAATTCACCCTTATAGGCTGTTTGTGTGTGAGCTTAATGTCTTTCTGCACTTGCTACAATATATATATATATATATATATATATATATATATATACTTAAGGACGGTAAAAGTACTACAATTTATTACACTAGATATTGTATAATAAATCAAAAAGAAAGCTGTCTTGAAAAATATAGGGAGTTTAAAAGGCAGCTGCATAATAAATAATCCTCTGCTGCCATCTATTGGTTATATGGGTCATTCCATATTATTTTTAAAAAGACTTTGTTTTCTGCGAAAAGCAATTTTGTCCGATGCAGTTTTTTATGAATGAAAAAATGAGTGCTTGAAGTACATTTTATTTCACAGCTGTAGAGTTGGAAAATAATAAAGGCTTTAAAATATTGTGATAAGATTTAAAAAATGTGTTCATGACTTTGAAGGCAAGTTAGTGATTATCAAGAATACGATTAAGATGTCCTTGAAGAGAAGTATGGCTTGCTAGCTAACGTTAGCCTAAACAAGTTATGATAGTGTTTAGCTGTCAGCATTTAAATGTACAACTATGCAGATACGGAGAGTACGGGATTACCAGGCTCCGCATTTAAATGATGTGTTGTTAAATAATAAGAAACTGAATGTTCACGCCGCTAACATTGTTTATAATGTTGCAATTATCATTTTTCTCAGTTTCTGATAAGAACGAGGCAGTAGATCAGTCTCAAGAGTGTCCACCTAATATATAGCACATATAATATGAGCTTTAGCGGAAACTTACGATCTTCCACAGTAGGTCAGGTGTCTCTTGACAGGCGCGAACACAGATGGCAGTGTGTTTCAAGATACTGAAGCAAGCACTGAGATTGGTCCAGGAAAAATGTAATTTATAAGAATTGTCCAATAATGGCCTACATGGCACGCAAGCCCACCCCCACCTCCCTCTCTTGACAGGCGCGAGCTCAGTTGAGATTCCGATCGGCCCAGATGTCAATTAACGCAAGCCCAAACCCCCCCAAGAAAACTCTCCGGTTCTACATGATTCACGTGAATGACCCAATTGACAATGAAAACGGCGATTGTCGCCGAAAAGCGACACGTTTGCAGGTATGGTGGCTGCTTTTAAAGATGATGTAAGGATTACATTATCCAGCATTGCACAGTCATTAGGATAAAGGTAGTAAAATGTGGTTTAGACTGAATTAAATATGATATCAGAATCCGCCTGTATATAGGAAACATAAACATTCACCTCAGTAACATCTGTATGCATTAATTAGAATTATAAAACGGTTAGTTCCATTCCTCAATTCTGATTGGTCAGCAGCTGTGTCATATTCATGATACGGCACTGCTATGACTGCTTCACTCAACGGTTGTGTATCATTGAACCCCCTTAGCAACGTAAACACAGCTGCAGCAGTTAGGGACTACTTTTTACAGCGGAAGGCAGTTAATGATTTTACTTTATGAAAACGTACAACTTAATATATATAAATCAATATATATTTTTGATTTTAATATTTTTATTGTGTGGTAACCGTTTTATAAAAGCAATAAGGTACTTGAGGCCGTGCTGTATTCATGATACAGCACGGCCTCTCGTACCTTATTGCTTAATTACAATGGGATAAATTGGCGCTAAACATACGCACGTGAATTACACGCGCACCGTTTCTCCTAATATGACCTGAACTGCAACATGAATTGATGACAACAATCAGACATTCAGCGGTAACATTATTGCAGTATGACGGGTATAGAAAGATACATTCATTTACATTCAAGCACGCACATTTACCGCTCCCTGAAGATAGCAGAGAATGAAACCTAAAGTAAACTTGAACTTGGGCAAAACTACAGTCAGCGCTCTGTACACGCACAACTTAGTCACATGCCCAATAACAAGACCACCCTTACAAAACAAATAAGGAATTTAGTACTCATGTTGCCACTGTTAAGCTCTGCTGTTGTTTACCTGTGCGCCGTGCATGCACACGTGAAAAAGTTGCGCGAGTAATTTACGTCAAGTGATCGGCTTTTTTGATCGGCGCTTTTGGGGTTCACCGATCAAGCTATTTTAAGCCAATATCGGCCGATCATGATCGGTGGCTGATCAATCGGAGCATCACTAGATAAGACCCTTCTTTCCTCGGCTGTGATCGTTTAGAGCAGTGGTTCCCAACCTGTGGGCAGCGGCCCACCAGGGGGCCTCAGTGATCCTCCAGGGGGGCCGCGAGATATCTTAAAATTAATTTAAATATTATCCTATAATTGTTTTATTTCATTATATTATAGCTAAATAAAAAATTATCAAAGCACAGCCTCTTGCGTTCTGTGATTGATTGCTTCGGACTCGACGCACTGTTAAATACTGACTGAATGGCGGCTCAAAACTTCCAACCACTGCGCGCATTCTACATCTCGGCTACATGCATGAAGGAAATACCGTAGCACTAATGTACTTTACACGATTCGAGTAATAATAACGAACTTGAGCGTGCCTATATATATAACACTCGTGTATATAAGAATCTTACATTAGGCACGCATAAGTCCGCTAATGATTCACAAACTATGTGCGCTCTCTGGACTCTGATCCCTATTGTATTTTTGTGTGAAATCTAAATACATTTGCCTAGTTGTCCAAATTAATTTCCTGTGAGTGTTTTATAATGGATGCTCACCGATAGAGGAGGATCTGGTGAGGTTCGGTCATTATGAGCAGCAGACTCACTCTGACGGAGTTTACTGATCTTTGCCGATCAGCCTTCAGATTGATGTGTTTAACAGATTTAGAATATATTTGCTGTATTTTTAATCAAGTTTTTTTTTTTTTTGGATACAAACAGTAGATATTCAGTCAAGTTCAAAGGGAGGTTTAGTGAGTCTTTTGGCATCTCCTTTATTGTCCTCTTTGGTAGGTAGGTTCACTTATTAAGGAAAGTACTCTGATGTCAAAAAATCAGGAACTTTAAATCTGTGTGTGTGTGTGTGTGTGTGTGTATATATATATTATATTATATTATATTATATATCTATTATTTTAAAAAGTTCGAATTGAGCAGGTTGTCTTGAGGTTATAAAGTATTATTTAAAGTTTGAATTTTGAGGGGTTTTTTAAACATGCAGTGGAAGAATAATAAGGCAAAACAAATGTTTTGGTTGATTAAAAAAAGGTCTAAAAATAAATACTTTTTACAGCGGAAGTACAGTATAAGGACATGTCAGTCAAAGGGGGGCCTTGCAAAATTGACCAGTAAAGGAGGGGGCCCTGGTTGGGAACCACTGGTTTAGATCCCTTTGAAGCTTTATTTTGAAAGTTCAAACTCAGGGGGCACCACAGAAGTCCCTTATATAGAGAGAAAACGTGAAATAATATCCTTACGACTGAAGAAAGACAGACATGATCTTGGATGACAAGGGGGTGAGTATATTATCTGTAAATTTTCATTCTGAAAGTAAACTACTCCTTTAAGAACATGTGGGATTTACTTACTGGTGTGCGTAGGAACCAATAAATGAGGTTCTAGCATCTAAACTATTTGCCATAAAATGTTGCAACACCCAAGTGTGAGTAACAGTTTTTATTATGTGGTCACCAATTGAGTATTTATGCATCTATCTGTGAAGGATATAGTCAATCATCTCAGTGGTTAGGTGTATCAGTATGGGTGTTTATTTCCGAGTCTACATTCGTTACATTCTGCTAAGCTCAATGCGTTTCTGCTTTAGTTGTTGAAGGGGTCATCAGATGCAAAATTCACTTTTACATGATTTTACATGGTGTCTTAGCAGTGTGTGGACACAACTACCCTACAATTAATTTAATTGTATCAACTTCTAAATTATTTAATTGAAATAAAATTATGACAAGTAAAAAGTATGAGTTTTTCTTCAGAAATAAAATCAAGGAAAAGTTCAAAAGGTTTCAGTTGTAAAATACAAATTCCCCAAAGTAAAAAGTACAATAATTAAGTTACATTTCTCAAGTATTTTACACCCCCATGCTTCAAAATGATCATGCATTCCGGTAGAGCTTGGCATTTTAATAAGGACTGAATGAAAATGAAAACCAACCTGTTTGTTCCTCATTATCTTCAATTTTGACTATGAATATGTCTCCAATCGTCACGTCTTCACCCTCCTCTTTAATAAACGCCATCTTTATAATAGTGTGTGGATGTCAGCAGGAGTTTTTCTTTGTTTTTGGACAACCTGTCATGATTTAGATGAGAATAAGTATCCAAAAAATAATAATACATCTAAACTAAATCCAGAGTTCAGTAGTCAGCACACTTGTAATGGATTTGTTCAGAGTGATAATTGATGGCTTTAAATGAAAAACCTATGGTTTCACAGGCAAGGCTTAGATTCAAATGTAAGTCTGATCTGTTTTAACTTACAGAAACTCACTGACTGATCTTAAAATGTCTCAGTGTCTTTGTTTTGTCTTAAGATGCACACCACCAATGTTTTTTTCTAAGACACGTTTATAAAAACTACTCAAATAATTGAAGTGCCAGCTTAAACTAAGCCTCGTCTGTAAAACCAGGCCAAAATTAGACAAAAGATTAAAAACTGACACGATAAATGAATACATAATAATTAATAATGTGTATGATAAACTGATACACGATTCTGTTAACGTTACTACTGCGGTAAAGTTGGTTTCATATTCGCACATTCGGACTTCCGCGTTCAATAACTTTATAATTATATGTCCAGTAAAGTTATTTTTTGCAAATCCAATTCAGCGACATAATTGTCAACCTACTACATTTTTCATAATCGATCAAAATGGCCAAGTATTGTTTTAATGGCATACTTACTGGCGAACGTCCACTGAATGTCCAACGTATTTTGGAAAACAAGATAGGGACCGTCTAAAAAGTTGTAATCTTTTCTTATTGTGCGCAAAGAGACAAATACATTTAAGCCAACAGATGTACCAGCAAACATCAATTGCATTATAATAATTGTGTTTGAAAAGATGGTCAGGAAATTAAAAAAGCATGGACATATACATGAATTGTAATTTGGGAACAAGATAAGAGGCAAATTACCTGTAATCTCCTGAACATAGTTAATAGCTTCATTTTACAACTGTTTTGTGTTGGTTTTAACAATAAAATATGTTTTTTTATATAGGTTTTGAAAGCATGGATCAACTGTTCCAAAGCAAGTTGGACTATTTTGTTTGGACCCAACAGAACATACTAGAGCCCATGTCTTGCTGTTTTATTCACCTAAGTTTCTCTGGTTTAAAGTGTGATGATGACTTAACAGTGCAACAGGTGTTCAGTAAAAAGAATGGCTAGCCTTTTATGTGTTCCTGTTGTGTGACAAATGCATTTAATATTAAACACTCACAATATCACAATTCATGTGCATTGATTGATGTTTACTGTCCTGCAGAAATATCACTGTCCATGGTACTGAATCCATCACATTATTGACAAGTACCTAGAAAGCATGACTAACAGGGTGTTTATTTTGGGTGAACATTTCAAAAATAAGTGGAAAACTTGATGATTTATAAGTAATTTGCGCCTCATATATATATTCAATTTGTATCATCACTGTGTTTTATGGATTTCTTTAATGACACATCATCCAGTTCAATAGCTTTTGAATGTCTTTAATGTGCAATTATTTGCTCTAGGCTAGGCAAGGAAAGGCAAGTTTATGTATATAGCACATTTCATACACAATGGTAATTCAAAATGCTGTACATAAGAGGAATTAAAATCATAATATAAAAATCATAAAAATGTATCATAATCACAACAATAAAAACAGAAGATTTAAGAACATTTAAAATGATGTAGAAATTGATTTAGATGTTGATTTAGAGTCTAGATGTTTCATTTCTATCATCATTGTATTCTATGTGGTTCTTCAGTGTCACAGCATCCAGTTCAATAACATTTGAAAAGAAGGTCACACTGCTTCAAGACAAGTTGCTAAATATTTATTTGACTATAAAGAACATACTACAAGTCTTTAATGTGCAATTATTTGCTCTAAATGTTTCATTTCTATCATCATTGTATTCTATGTGGTTCTTCAGTGTCACAGCATCCAGTTCAATAACTTTTGAAAAGAAGGTCACACGACTTCAAGACAAGTTGCTAAATATTTATTTGACTATAAAGAACATGCTACAAGTCTTTAATGTGCAATTATTTGCTCTAAATGTTTCATTTCTATCATCATTGTATTCTATGTGGTTCTTCAGTGTCACAGCATCCAGTTCAATAACTTTTGAAAAGAAGGTCACACTGCTTTAAAACAAGTTGCTAAATATTTATTTGACTATAAAGAACATACTACAAGTCTTTAATGTGCAATTATTTGCTCTAAATGTTTCATTTCTATCATCATTGTATTCTACACTCAAAAAAATAATTCGGTCTAAAAATAAACTTTATGTAATTCAATTAAATGCTAATTTTCCATGTATTTGGATTACATAGTTTTAATATAAACATATTAATAAACTTAATGTGATTCATATGCATCAGTGATACGTGAATGAAACAGGTAAGGTTTATGTAATTATTCCCAGTGTTAAACAAGCACTGCTCAGTGTTCATGTGTTTCCACACTACAGAGTGTTCAAGTAGCATTGACACAGTGTTGGAGTTAATGAGATCATTATGTGATGATTGACCATTAATGATGAACACCTGCTGAATCATCAATGGAAAGAGAAACACAAGAACTACAGCTGACTTCAGCCACAGCCTTAGAGGAAATCAACTCAAATAAAACAATACATTAAACCTCTCAAGATCTGATTCAACAACTCCACAAACAGATTGACCAGCTTCACTCATTACTAACCAGATTGACTTCTGTCAGACTTCTAGAGAAGCTCTTATTGAGAACTAACAAACATGTAGATGTTTTGTTTCATGTGAAATCACCATCAATGAGACCAGGGTTTCCTTTGGTTGGGATCTTGACCCGTCACATGCTAGGTTTAATGTTGTGCTGATAGCTTTTGTTGTACTTAAATCAAACATTTTGAGCTTGGCCAACAAAGTATAAAAACAAAGTAGGGGGATCTGTTAGTGTGTCAATTTCTTTTGTAGTTTATTTGTTGCATAGATGGATGTTGTGTTACTTTAATATTAGGCCTACTTACAGCTTTACATTTATGTGTTGTATAAATCATATTAGCTGAATCATTTTATCATACTTTGTTTGCTAAAATTTTTCATCTGTTTCCTTCTAAAGACCACAGACATCATGAATCAGCATATGAATCTCAACAATGGTGATAATCAACAAAATGTTCAGATACATCTCTGAACATCTTAAAACAAGCTATTAAAAAGTCTCAACAAAAAAGGAAGCATAAAAACAATTATTAAGAATAAAATAAAAATAATCTGACAATTCCACTGCATTGTTTATTCATGTTGCAATGCATGCTGGGATACATGGGAGGGTCTTTTACCAAACTTGTACCCAGCATGCATTGCAACATGACACATATTGTTGACCGTCACCATTGTTGAGATTCATATACAGATTCTTGATGTTTTTGGATTTGAAGGTGATACAGATGAAAACTTTTTGAGCACAAAATGAAATACAAAGTATCTAATCTTCGTGACTTATGAAAAACAGTTACTTACGAAGCTATAGAGACTGCTATAATAACACAACACCCATCAAATCAGGACTTTGAAAGAATCTGGAGGATTGACTAACTTTTTTTTTTCTTTGACTTTGGTGGCCAAGCTTCATGTGTTTTATATTTACACAATTAAAGCTACCACCACTGACCCCAGCATGTGACGGGTCAAGATCCCAACCAAAGGAAACCCTGGTCTCATTGATGGTGATTTCACATGAAACAAAACATCTACACGTTTGTTAGTTCTCAATAAGAGCTTCTCTAGAAGTCTGACAGAAGTCAATCTGGTTAGTGTTGGACTTTCAAATAGTCCTTTGCGTGTTCAAAAATGGTTCAGGAGTCAATCTATCAAAGTTTAAAAGTTTTATTAAGTTCAGCAAATAGGAGAAATCAAGAGTATCAAACAGCGCTGGAGAAGAACTCTGTGTGTTTCCGAGTTCCTCTGAATTCTCTTTCAGAAAACACTCCCTTAAATATCATAGTTGTCTGCTATCTATTGACGTCTTCCGTGTATCTTCTCTTGACTGCTGGCGTCTAAAGCAGAAGTTTCTTTCCATCTGTTCTTATCTATGCAGGCCATAACAGGACGTGCTATCCTCAGCAGTCTGCAACATTTCTCTGCAGCACCGTGCACATAATATTTCAATTAACCCTTTCAGACAGTTTCACAGTGATTAGCACTCTATAGTTTAGTTATTAAAGCTTTCTTATGCAAATGGAAAATATATAAAACATATTCAAACTGAAAAGTACCACATTAGTAATGAGTGAAGCTGGTCAATCTGTTTGTGGAGTTGTTGAATCAGATCTTGAGAGGTTTAATGTATTGTTTTATTTGAGTTGATTTCCTCTAAGGCTGTGGTTGAAGTCAGCTGTAGTTCTTGTGTTTCTCTTTCCATTGATGATTCAGCAGGTGTTCATCATTAATGGTCAATCATCACATAATGATCTCATTAACTCCAACACTGTGTCAATGCTACTTGAACACTCTGTAGTGTGGAAACACATGAACACTGAGCAGTGCTTGTTTAACACTGGGAATAATTACATAAACCTTACCTGTTTCATTCACGTATCACTGATGCATATGAATCACATTAAGTTTATTAATATGTTTATATTAAAACTATGTAATCCAAATACATGGAAAATTAGCATTTAATTGAATTACATAAAGTTTATTTTTAGACCGAATTATTTTTTTGAGTGTATGGGGCTCTTCAATGTCACAGCATCCAGTTCAATAACTTTTGAAAAGAAGGTCACACTGCTTCAAGACAAGTTGCTAAATATTTATTTGACTATAAAGAACATACTACAAGTCTTTAATGTGCAATTATTTGCTCTAAATGTTTCATTTCTATCATCATTGTATTCTATGGGGCTCTTCAATGTCACAGCATCCAGTTCAATAACTTTTGAAAAGAAGGTCACACTGCTTTAAAACAAGTTGCTAAATATTTATTTGACTATAAAGAACATACTACAAGTCTTTAATGTGCAATTATTTGCTCTAAATGTTTCATTTCTATCATCATTGTATTCTATGTTGTTCCTTAATGTCACACCATTGATAACTTTTGAAAAGGCCATAATGTTTTCAACAAGTTTTAAAATTATGTCAGCACTGCAGTTCTGCAGCTACGCATTCTGGTTGAGTAGCATCTCTATGTACTTTAAATTATTAAACTCAGTTCATTTAACTACGCATAATCAACTTTCCACTTATAGCCCAAACAGGACATAGGCTTCTAATAGACTTATTCGTTTTTTTTAAATGTACTTCTAAACTGTGATATTTAGCCAATAAGACATTTTTTGATGAAGTCTCCTCCATTGTTGATTTAGGGAAAAAATGAAAAAAAAAAAGGTTTTGAGTGTTTTTTTTTTTTTCCCTTTATTTCGGAGCCAGATTTTTTCTTCTCCAAATACAATGCATCTTAAGCAGCATAAGCCATGCTGTGCCAATGCATGGATTTACACATGGATTTAAACAAAACAAACTCAAGGAACACTTAGAGATAGTGAACATCGTGTCTTAACAAAAACTTAAACACACAAACAACAAAACCATTGTTGGTCCTCCTTTGGGACTGCAAGGTTTAGGCACTTGAGATGGTACCATCTCTTGCAGTTTTCACACTGAACCTAAGAAAGCAGGAGACAAACAGTAACATTTGTTTTAACATTTTTTTTTTACCTTTTCCCTTGGTTAAAAAAAATAATAAATAGAAGTAATTCAAGTGAAAGATATTGATTACCCAAATACATGGCTCCTCCATTTGGGCAGATTCAATTTTTCCACACAGAGAACAATACTCCTCCCTTGACACTACAATTATTTGAATGTAAATGTGAAAGATTTTAATAAACTCCTAAGTATACAAAATGTACTTTTAAGGTTATTGTTCATCTGCTTTAAGGATTGTTTGCAATACCTGATGCCTGCAGAATTTCTTTTCCCATTTGTGTTCTGCAGTGGCGCATCGACTCTTCGGTAGGAGAGATGCTTATTCTCTCCGGGATTTCTGGAAATTTCTCCACCACCATCTTGGCCATCTGGAGTGACAGCAGTGAAATGTTTATACACAAAGTTTACTTATGGAAAATGTAAGTGCAATGTTTTAATGTATGAATGTGCCAGACACTTTTATCCAAAGCAACTTAGTTTAAGAGACCAAAATCAAAGCCATGAGCTACACGAAAACAACGTAAACTAATATTCTATTACCTGCATTACAAAAACACCACAGCTTGTGCTATCCTCTTGAAAAGTGTGTTTAATCTTGCCAGGTAGCCATTTGATTTTTAACCAGTCTTCTTTTGCATGCTGGTTTCTTCTCATTTTAAAATATTCCCTAGTTAAGAAATAAAAGCAATACACTAAGAAATACACTGAATTGTACATTTTCACTAATATACCTTCACACAGTTGTGACAGAGCATAGTAGCAACAGAACATTTAAATAATGTAATGTACCCAAATCTATAACACGCATGTCTGGCTTCCTCCATTTCGTCAGTGCCACTCTGAGGGTCAATCACGAAGATTGTTTCTGACATGGCATGCAGATACTAGAAAAAAAACAGAAATTAACAAATCTATGGCATACCAAAAATAGCTCAAACATACACAACATAACCAATACCTGGATTTTTCATCATACAGAACATATTTCCACATTACTGTAAATTAAAATCAGCGTGTTTTTACTTACCACAAACTTCCAGTGCACATTGTCACAGTTGACAAAACTGATCAAACCTTTGTATTTCTCAAATTGCACCTATGTGACAATAATTACAAAGTAAATAAAGAAATAATAACTGCAGACCATCACAAATGATAGCAATTAATAATTTGACTCACTTTTTTCAATCCTTGGGACGCCATTTGTTCTCTTTTGCCATGCAAAATTACACCAGTCGTGTAATGATTCAGCTGAAAGATGTTTTTCATTGCATCACAGGAATTAAGGATGGTCCTGAAGTAACTCTCAATTGCCTGAATAAAAGGATAAAAAGCAGTTTGTACTTCAATATCTAACTTTAATACGTGTAGTGCATGGAGCCAATCAGACATGAAATAACTAGTTATATTCCTTAAATGACTTCTCCCCCATGATTAACACCTATGTGCTATGAGCCAGACCTTTGTTCACTATCCAACTCATCCCCCCACCATCAAGATAAGACTCTTACAGAAATGCAGATACACTTTCCTTATTCAGACATACAGTCCCACATACAGTTATATAGAAATGTACACATATCAATGTGTTACCTTTTCTTATATCGTTGTTTCTGTTATGTATGTCGGCCTCAAACATTAATCCGCAATAGGTGAATCATTGTGCATGCTAAGACTCACGTTTAGAATCACTCAGTCAACCGAGAAGATTCATAGATCATGTTTGGTGTCTATGAGCAGCATTTATTATTCCCTAAATGTTAATGTTTGTGGCATCTTAATAACTCCTTGCTTTATATGTATTATTGAACTTTTGAAAGTTTGGTGGCCAAACAACCAATCAGCTTTCACATGCGAAACCCCATTGTGAGAGACAAAGACTTTCAATCTTCCCTCCAAAACTCAGATCAACCGGATTGGACAAGGTCCAACTGTGGGCGTGAACGACCTACAGGTTTATAAACCTTCTTCCCTCATCTCTCGCTTGCTCTTGCCTTCGGGACACAAAGACACGTCACCCGCACCTCCCCCCAGATCCATGGGGGGGGGGGGGGGTCTCACCTAGCGGAGGAGATGATGAGGCCTGCAATACTGGAAAGGACTTTCTGAACTGAACACAAACGGAACAATGCACAACAACAACAAGCTTGCAAGTATCCGTCCTTTCTACAAACGTAGATAGCTGCGTTTAAGGCGTTTTATAAAAGAAACGATTTCAGGATGTTCAGAACCGTTTCATTCCTGTCCCTTTGCAAACTCACTTTCTGTCTCTCTCTCTCTCTTACTCTCTCTCTCTCTCTCTCTCTCTCTCTCTCTCTCTCTCTCTCTCTCTTACTCTCTCTCTCTCTCGCGCGTTCTCTGTCTATTTGTGTTTTATGTACGTTTGTCTATGTGCGATCGTTTGTAAGTAGAATAGTTTAATAAACAACCATATATTCACATATAATGATTCTCTGTGCTGAATGCTTACATTACAAAGTCACTTAAACTGTTTCGATCTCATATCGCTACCTTAAGCCCTATTCTGTTCAATTGTTTTAACTCCGTTCTGGTTAGTAAAAACGCGTTGCCGTGACGACGGGCCAACGTCAGAGTAATGGGTATCGCTGAATAATTTGCTGGACAAAGAAACCAGTCGATATCGTTATTACTGTTACTGATCAGAAACTGGAAATTGCGTATATTTAATGACGATTATTATACACGATTTCCTGTGAGTTAAACTACTTTCCCTGACTGAAATGTATGTTTTAAATAACTCATTTCATCCTATTCATTGGTCATAAGACCTGGTGGAGTTTGCAGTGTATATGTGATGAGAGGAACAGTCTCATACATATACACACATATATTGATCATCTTAAATTCTTTGAGCTAACCAAAATTCTCTACATTAATTGGTGGAGAATGCGGGCAGTTTTAAACTATGTGATGTGAGCAGCTCAGGAATAATTTGTGTGTCTGCATGCTTGTGTATTCAAACTCGGCTCGCGACTCGCGTCTCTTTTGTTTGTGTGTGTGTGTGTGTTAGAACGGTGTGGCCAAGCCCACCTTTAACACCTTCACAGATGTTTGAGCCTCTCGCACAGAGAAACTAAACCACTGTTGAAGATGCAACTTAACTGCAGTTTATATATTGACCCTATAAAACGAAGAAATCTTTTATAGAGCGTCCTAAAGCCACCCTAAATTGAGCGAAGAAAACCTCAATTTTTGCGTGAAGAAGCTGATTGAGCGATGTTCCTCTTTCACCTTACAATGGCCATATCTTTATATTTTGAGTGTAGATAGATTAGCCATTGATGTGCACTCCAATGCTAATCAGCTATCTTGCTCCTTTGGGTTAAAACCTCAGTTTAGCTAACTGATTAGGTTGACCCCGTTTGCTCGTCGAATAGATTTAATATAGTAAACAACTTCGCGTTATTACTGTACAAATCTTGATCGAGTGTTATTTATTTGTTTTGTGCAAAGCACACACAAGTCTTGTGTCAGCAGGCTGACTCAAGATCAAGGTGCACGCATCGTAACTAAGCAACCTTTTAATAGTGTAAGCATCCTATTAAGTTAAAGTTTGCAAAACATGTACCTGTGTTCAGTAAAACGGACACAAGAAATATACACCCGCGATAACGCATCGCCATGGTAACTGCGCTTAGATGCGCGTTCAAATCCACACAAGGTGGAATCTGAAATCCCGCATAAAAGGTATTTCCTTCTATTAAAAGATAGAAGTCTGTCTAAAACCTCTTCCAATACCTATGCCTGATTTCATATTATTTTTATTTTTTTTTATTTTTATTTATTTATTTTTTTTCTTTGAGCAACAACGCTTATAGACAGTCCCAGTCAGTCTCTCCCTTCTCTTTTCCTTGTGATGTTACATTATTAATTATTGTTAGTTAAACCATAATGATAATTAACATAATGTATGTTTTTTCTCTTGTGTGTGTGATTTAATTTTAATTATTTCACCGCCTTAGATTCAACTCTCCCTTTAGCAATTATAATCGTATTTGCTCATTTTAAATTTTTGATTAAACAGTCTTGATTTAAATTTAAACTTTGACCAAATCGATCAAGTTGCACTCTCACTACCCCGGGTAATTCGGCCCATCCCAGGGGGGCCTTTCTCTCTTTTGCTCTCTCAGCTCTGCCATTTCCCAGGTGTGACGACTCCATAGCGCCCCCACCCGGTGGGCCCCGTCACTGACCTCAGGGCTGGCAGTCAGCTCACTTTCTCTCTTTTGCTTTAACCCTTTATACCTCTCTTTCTGATGGATTTTGTTTTTATTTTTCTCCCTATTAGAGACTGAACCTGTCTGAACATCAGTGAAATCTTGTGGTAACTACACCGATGAACTGAATAGCTCCAAAGTGAATCGCTCATCATTAAGTTTACTCATAGTTTCCTGTGTTTACCCACACAAACTATCTGACCCCTTCTTTACAGCTAGGATAATAAGCGTTTAGTTTGCGTCACCATCTGATGACATCAGTTAAGTACGCAACACATAGCAACATTTTAGCTCATTTGTTCTGTACGGACTTGCATTGGCTCGTTGTGCTTTGTCTCTCCCTCTCTATTTGTGTCAACATGTCACCGTCCAGTCTCGCCATCCAGTCCAGACAAGGCAAAGAGGCCATCCCGCCCTGGGTCTAGTGACTACAGCCCCTGAGCGGAGAACAGCCGGACGACTGCGCACACAGGCGAATGGATCACGATCCAGTCAAGAGCTACGGCTGCAGAGAACCAATCAACTCATCTACAGCCCGGACCATCTGTGACCACGCCCTCAACAAGATCGTCTGACTAAAGCCGCAGCGGAGAAAGCTTCACCCACGACGGAACCAGGACAGCGCGCAGAACCGCCTAGACCATCTGGATGTTCAGAGATAGCGGATGAAGAGGACAAGGACCTACACGAGGAGAGAGGAGAAAAGCTTCAAGACACGCCTGCAACACCCCCACAGACTGAGCGCAGAGAGCAGTACAGGAGAACACTCCTAAACAGCGGAAGCTCTCTTTACAATGGACCCAGGCAGACAGCAGCACTCATGCCACGGCCAAAGCCTTTTACGGCCTCCTGCAAGCAGCCTACGCCGAAGTTCAAGTAACGACTCCGCAAAGAAACACAAAGTGCGCTGAACCCAGCACACCTTAAAGAACTCAAATGCTTGCAGATAACAATATGAACAAACAGGAGAGCTCAACACCAAATCTCTCCCGGGCCTAACAGCCCACCGTTCACACCTCACACGCCAGCAAGCTGGCCGGGAATCTGACAGCTGTCACCACAAAACGCTGTCTTCCTGAACACTGCAGTAGGCTACAACACACGCCTGTCTGCAAAACATTGACTCTTAAGCAAGAACATTGCCCAGTGTGACCACGAGACAGATCTGCTTAGCTCCACCTCCAGCTAACAGGACCCCAGCCATTTGTCCCAGCAGTCAAAACTGTCAAAACTGAATACAGCAGCTAAGAACACGACTGCTACGACCAGCATCTGAGCCTACGTGAGACAACGCGACAGGCACCAAGGGAAGATGGCATCAACGCCAGAAAATCTTTCCCCTCAGATATCCACATCACACTGTGAGTCACCACCCAAATGCTACAGCCTTCTTCCGTACAGCGATTGCTCGATTCAGCGGACTCTACAGACCGCCGGAAAACAGCCAAGCACCAGAAGGCAATAAATATTAGCAAAGTGATTGTCCAGCTGCCCCATGCCAAGGGGGGACGTCTGACTGACCAAGGTGAACAAACATACAGTGGTGTATGGGAGCTGAACACGCAGCGACATCACTGTGTGGGAGTGATCTGAGATCAGTGCAGGCCAACACTGAGGACACCTGTGCTCTGAACTTAACCTGGAATAGACAATGCAAAACCTGCTATGTCCTGTTTCTCACAGCCCTACGATACTCCCTCAACTGCGAGAAATCCTTGCTAGATAAGATTACTCCCAGATGTTTACACTCTGGCGAACGAACTACCTGCATTCACCAAAAGGGGTCACTGTTCGGCTCAAAACACAGTGTGGCTAAAACCCTAATGCTGCACACACATTCAATGGAATACGTGAAGCAGTGCCCACTCTAGAAGCCACACCCCCTTTCTGAAAAGTAATCTTTTGCAGTGTACATACCATTCAGGTATTTCAAAGACTTTAAACAATTCCGTCATGAAGAGCCTAAAGGAAAATGGCCACTCAGAAATGGTGCCAAGCTGCTCTCCACATATGACGATGATGCAGAACTAATGTCATGTACAAGGCTCTCAGCAGAGCCCAGCACCCAGATGACAACAGCTGCGCTGCACAAGCCATCCAGCGATGTGCCAAGCACACCAGAAGACAAAGGGAATCACAGAGACCTGCCACCACTGTGTGATGTTTATAACTGTCAATGCCTGCAGACCAAGGATCCCATGCACACAAACCCATGTGCTCATAGACCCAAGAGCGAGGCAAGACACGCCCAGAGCAGGTACCTAGTGGAAAACGACAAGCCTGTCCCACTGCAACACCTTAAGCCGGGCCACCTGACATCACAGCACGAGTGACGGCAATCGGATCAACCCTTGTGTCACAGCAAGTCGCAAGAACTCCCTCTGAAAATTACTAACCTGCATAGACTCAAAGTAGGCTAAGCTCAGTTTCAAACAACACCACTCAGTTTGAAACAGACGAGCATCAACAACTGTTCCAGACAAGCAGTGCCATCACAATAAGAACATTTACATGCTATTCGTGGAAAAACAGTGAAAGGCCCAGAAAAAACTGAGGGATTTTGTGGCTGCCTAAGGTTTTCAACGACAAAAAACCCACCCACCCAACCCAAGCATCGCTTCTAAGCCACAAGCAAACCCCTCACGCTGCTACGCCGCCTGCATCACACCCATGCACACTGGCTCCACCTACAAAATAGCTCTGCTAAAGCAGCCTCTGCCAATGCTGACACTCAACCTTGTACTGTCCGACCACACTAAGGCACTAAGCCGAAAACAACTCAGTGATGTCACACACATGCCGCATCTAGATGACACATCCTCACATTTGTTCCTGATAACCAAACACCGCCACAGCTCCCAGCTTTCCAGGAACAAAGGGGGGTCATTGCTGATGTATGCCCAAGATGCACCGTGCAGAATACACCAGAGTACCAAAGCCACTACCAACGCAAAAGTGGCGCACTGCCAAGCATGCAGTGACAGAGGACATCAGAATATGCTAAGTTTGATGCCAGCTCGAAACCAGCGGATTTCAAACGACACAGCCTCTCTACGATGCAAAGCAGTCAGTCGACGAGAAACATCTGTGAACGTTTACCACCAGATGGCACCAGAAACGACACCCGTGTCAACTAAGAGACCACCCGTGTCACCACCTACATTGCTCACCAGTACTTCAGTGAAACATGCCCGAGTGCGACACCTGCATCCAAAGAGCGCAGGAAGCCAAAAGCATGCCGCAGCCAGCGAGATTCACAATAGGAACTGTGAACCAGCGTGTCTCGGACATCCAGCCCTGCCACTCACCAGGACCAACTGGAGACTCAGCAGAGTACAGAGAACGGCATCCTTCAGCCTAAAGCAGCCAACGGCCTGCAATGGCAGAGAAAGGAACAGCAGGACTGCGACAAATGGACAACTCACATCCAGCCTGGACAACCAGGAGCTGAGCAGCATCATCTTCTCCTTGGCCCACACCCTCAAGGGCCTCAGACAGGAGGTAAATGAACTGAACCTGCAAGTCTCCGAGTACCAAAATTAACCGACACCCACAAGGACAGCTGGACACGCCTGCTTTTCCAGAACAGAGTTTCTGATGCTAACAAAGAGCTCCTTGAATGAAACTCCACTGAGAAGTACTGAAAGGTAAACTTCTGACTCCTTGCCCAACGCAACACCGCATTAGACTTCCTAAAAGGAAAAAGCATCCCATGAGACCAGCCGACACCTCAGGAGCAGCCAGACAATGTTGAATGGAGCAACGGGCCCACAGGCCCAACAGCAAAACCCCTACAAACACAACTCAGACCCGCTCAAGTCAGTGTCGACACCCCCAACATCAGACGCCTGATGACATTTGAGCAAAACAGCGGGATAACAGACACCTGCTGCCCTCCTGCACCCTAACCGGGTCCGTCGGAAACTTCTTTACACTACAAAATCTTTACGACAATTCTCTGCGAACCCTGGAACTACCTGCCCTCTCACAAGTGAGAGTCCAACCAGCGATTCCAGACTGCAGGGACCACAGATACTAGATAACAACCACCTGACACAGACCAACCTGGGTCAGGATGACAAGTGACAGTGCCTCGACACCTGCTGCACAAAGCTCGAGGACCCATACCTTGCCACTGTCTATATTATCACACCTGATAACGTCGACCACGGCACCACAGCCACTCCTTGAAGCACCAACCTCCAGAGAGCCACCTCTCTCTTCCAGCCAGGAGTGCCGGGTGCATGCCTGATTGTTCCGCACCTTTGACGTCGCTCGCTGTTGTCTGTTGGACGGACAACAACGTTCGAAAGAGGGGATATGTAGTGCATGGAGCCAATCAGACATGAAATAACTAGTTATATTCCTTAAATGACTTCTCCCCCATGATTAACACCTATGTGCTATGAGCCAGACCTTTGTTCACTATCCAACTCATCCCCCCACCATCAAGATAAGACTCTTACAGAAATGCAGATACACTTTCCTTATTCAGACATACAGTCCCACATACAGTTATATAGAAATGTACACATATCAATGTGTTACCTTTTCTTATATCGTTGTTTCTGTTATGTATGTCGGCCTCAAACATTAATCCGCAATAGGTGAATCATTGTGCATGCTAAGACTCACGTTTAGAATCACTCAGTCAACCGAGAAGATTCATAGATCATGTTTGGTGTCTATGAGCAGCATTTATTATTCCCTAAATGTTAATGTTTGTGGCATCTTAATAACTCCTTGCTTTATATGTATTATTGAACTTTTGAAAGTTTGGTGGCCAAACAACCAATCAGCTTTCACATGCGAAACCCCATTGTGAGAGACAAAGACTTTCAATCTTCCCTCCAAAACTCAGATCAACCGGATTGGACAAGGTCCAACTGTGGGCGTGAACGACCTACAGGTTTATAAACCTTCTTCCCTCATCTCTCGCTTGCTCTTGCCTTCGGGACACAAAGACACGTCACCCGCACCTCCCCCCAGATCCATGGGGGGGGGGGGGGTCTCACCTAGCGGAGGAGATGATGAGGCCTGCAATACTGGAAAGGACTTTCTGAACTGAACACAAACGGAACAATGCACAACAACAACAAGCTTGCAAGTATCCGTCCTTTCTACAAACGTAGATAGCTGCGTTTAAGGCGTTTTATAAAAGAAACGATTTCAGGATGTTCAGAACCGTTTCATTCCTGTCCCTTTGCAAACTCACTTTCTGTCTCTCTCTCTCTCTTACTCTCTCTCTCTCTCTCTCTCTCTCTCTCTCTCTCTCTCTCTCTCTTACTCTCTCTCTCTCTCGCGCGTTCTCTGTCTATTTGTGTTTTATGTACGTTTGTCTATGTGCGATCGTTTGTAAGTAGAATAGTTTAATAAACAACCATATATTCACATATAATGATTCTCTGTGCTGAATGCTTACATTACAAAGTCACTTAAACTGTTTCGATCTCATATCGCTACCTTAAGCCCTATTCTGTTCAATTGTTTTAACTCCGTTCTGGTTAGTAAAAACGCGTTGCCGTGACGACGGGCCAACGTCAGAGTAATGGGTATCGCTGAATAATTTGCTGGACAAAGAAACCAGTCGATATCGTTATTACTGTTACTGATCAGAAACTGGAAATTGCGTATATTTAATGACGATTATTATACACGATTTCCTGTGAGTTAAACTACTTTCCCTGACTGAAATGTATGTTTTAAATAACTCATTTCATCCTATTCATTGGTCGTAAGACCTGGTGGAGTTTGCAGTGTATATGTGATGAGAGGAACAGTCTCATACATATACACACATATATTGATCATCTTAAATTCTTTGAGCTAACCAAAATTCTCTACATACGTGAATTATGCATTTTTTTAAACAAAACTAAATCCCACATTTTGCATCATTTGCATTAATATTTTCATTGTCCTGGTAAGCTTACCTCCCCAACTAACCAGTCATGTGGCCTTAATGATTGAAAATCCCTGTGATGCAACAGGTATTCTAAAGTGCTGTGAGGCACTCTTAGAATTGCCACAACAACATCTGTGGGGTCATTTCTCCATAGTAAATCAACCTGTAATGACACAAACATCATGGTTTACAAAACAGTATTTACTCTGCTTGCCTCATATAGAGAATTATTCTAAAATTATATTTGTATTACCTCATCCTCCACAGAAATGTCCTCCACTTCAGATGACTTTTTACAAGCCTCAAGTGCTGGTCCACTTTGTTGGCTTTTTACATTTTGTCTTGCTAACTTTACGGTCTCATCCTTCTCAACGATCTGCATCTTTTTTTTTTTATGGGGGACTGGCACATTTTGTGGAGCAGAATAAAATTTGGATTTGGTGGCTGTCACTCTGCGTTCTTTCTTTTTAGCCCACGTCTCTTGACATAGAGAAATGTCTTCTGAATGCGTTCTAAAAAGCCGTTCTGGGGACAGGTTGTGGTGTAAAATATGTTCGATGTATCGTGCCTGGAGTGATACATACATTTTCCTTACAAATGCTCCTGGTCTGATGGATTTTTTTTGAATGATGGAATGTTTAACAATGCCAAACCACTTCTCAACATGGCAGTTTGTGTCTCTTGTTTTCTCTGGTTTGCTTTTCACATTCTCTTTGTCATCCTCATCCACAGCATACCTCTTCAGGTTTCCCAACAGTACACCACTCCACAAAGGAAAGATAGCAAAGTAGTGATCAAAGAGAAAGCTGAGGATTTCTGGACAGTAGTACAGATTGTCCTCATTTGACACTACCTCCTCATTTGATCTCTGGTCCTTGACCTCTTCAGACAGTTGCTTAAAAAAAATAGTGAATGGTGAACTCCCGACAATTGACTTAAAATCCATCTTTCCTTCACTACACTGCTCCATGTCCCAGTCCTCCAGGACTGAATCTTCAATGGGTCCCTCTTGAGTTTTTAAAATAAGGGATTCAAGGAAATGCACACTTGCCTGGACACTTTTTGTGCTTAGGGGAGTTGAAAGGACTGTGCACAGTGCTTTGAAGAGGTTCCTGGATTCACTGAGGGAGCTTGCATTTTGGAGCCGTGCAAATGAAAAGGTAATGAAGTCTCTAAGACCATTATCAAAGGTTTGCCTAGAAACCGCCTGTCTGACAGCTTTCAGGACATGAGCAGAGCAGATGTGAAGGACAGTGTGTTGTCGAATATCTTCCCATGTTCTTTTCCCCATGCAAATTTCGAAAGCTCTGTCCAGATAGGAGGTGATGTGTTCCCTGTTAAATGCTAAAAGCACACTTTGAATCAGTGCCCAGCTGTAATCTGTTTCAATTTGGTGGATGTGCAGTCGGGTGTATTTTGACAATTGCAGGGTAAACTGCATCAACCAGAACGTGATCGGTGGAACAGAATGCTCATTGGACAGCATTTCACAAACTGGGAGAGGCGGTGCATCCTGACCACTTCCAGGAATTGTAAGTGCGTAATAGAGTACCTTTTTTGGCTGAGAGGGGAGTTTTGACACTAGACCACCTGTAGCATCCAGATAAAGGGTAACAGGAGCCTTCTTCCGTAAATGTTGCAAAAGAATGTTTATGGCCATTTCAGTGTACATGTGCACACCAAAAGGATCGATGCTGAAATGCTGGATGTACCCAGGCATTCTGTAGTATTCAGTGTCACTCTCCCTTAATATTGTTTGTGTTAGGTGCATTTCCATTAACAGATCATTATGGAGGCACTGGTTTCTCCTTACCTCTGCGCCAATTACTTTTATAATATTTTTGTTGAGGCACCTTGTCATGTTACCAGCCAGCAATTGTGCCTTTGGTGTTGATCGTAGTCTGCGATAAAAATAGTGACTGGGACCATGAATGAGTGCTTTTGCAATTTTACCTCTTTTCAAGTGAGTAGCTGGACGACATTTCCTGTCTGTAACTTTGTGTTTAATGCTACCACTTTGTTGAACTGAGATTTCGACATCTTTGTCTTTATCATCAGGGATTCTTTTAATGATGAAGGTATATTTGGCCTTGCATGAAGGGAAAGTGCACACAGCCATACAATGCAAGTATGGAGCATTCCGTTTCCTGCTGGCAAGAGCTTTAACATGATGATACTTAAAAGACAGTGTACATGATGGGTTTTTGGATTTGAAAATTCTGTAAAGATAGTCTGTCCATGGATGTCTCAGCTTTGAAGAACCTTGTAGTGGTCTGATCTTTTTCCAGTGTTTTCCTTTCATGATGATTTCAAATTTTTTTCTCACCCTTGGTATCTGGCGTAGACCATGGGTTTGTTCTGAAGCTTCATTTTTGTTGTCTGGCTCTGAACTGTTTGTGTCACCATCTTGTTCCGAAGCCTCACTCTTGTCTGGCTCTGGAAACTTTGAGTCACCAAATTCTTCTGACCCCTCTGTGTCACACTTCAGAAACTCTGGTTTCTGGCCTGACGCTTCACTGACTGCCACACCTGTGGTAAATCAAAATAAGTTAGCGTTATTACAAAAAACTTTTAGAAATATCACATTATTTATTTTGAATTATAAAATGCATAAATGCATTTGGAATATAGTGATGACCCCAGTGTTAACTCAAATAGAACGCAGCAGCAGTTTAGTGTCAGGGCTTTGTCGTATCGTATTTGTAGTGTAGCCTTACGGATTATTTTGTCGAGCCGCGCGCACCGTATCAATGCGATGAACGCAATGAAATACACACACACACACACACACACACACACACACATACATACATATATATATATATATATATATATATATATAGCCTATACAAAAGGCATCATTGCATATATAAGTTTCTACTATCAAACTGATTTTATATTAAAGTTTATTAAAGAGCCAAGATGTGAATGTGGATTTGAATTTAGCAGTTGATGTGCCACACCAAACATTCCAATCATACCCATTTGATCGTATCATATTTATATGAAATCAGTAAGTTATGTAATTTTTTTTTTTTAGAGAAGCCTCTTATGCTCATCAAGGCTGCATTCATTTGAAAATACCGAAAAACAGTAACATTGCAAAATATAACAATATAAAATAATGTTTTTTATTTTCATTTATTTTAATGTTTAATTTACTGAGATGCAAAGCTGAATTTTCAGTTTCACTGAACAGTTACTCCAGTTTTAAGTTTCACGTGATCCTTCACAAATATTCTAATATGCTGGTTTATTATTAGAATTATTGATACTTTAAACAGTTGTGCTGCCAAATGTTTTTTGGAACCTGTGATTTTTTTTTCAGGATTCTTTGATTAAAAAAGAACAGCATTTATTCCAAATATACGGTGACGCATTGCTGCAACACACATTTTTTTCTACTCAGATATGTCGTAATAACCACGGCTGCGTTCTCCAATAACGTCGTCTCTCAGCGCGCTACGAAGACTCAAAGGGTACACCTTAACTACAGGTATACCTTTCCTACGTGTGTTCTCCCAACTAAACCTTAAGATGTTGCTTAAGGTAAACCTTCTTAAGTGCCACCTTTGCAGGTGCTGTCCATGGTGGAGGTGCTGAAAAGGTTGATATCGATGCCTCGACGATCGATTGTGCGCTCTTTCCTTCACAGCGGTATAGGTAAAGTACTGAGAAAACAATGTTTGTTTTTTTTTTTTATAAAGAAGCGTTTTAGAAATAGTACATACTGCATTTATCGGGGCTCATTGAAATATGTACATGCAGAAATAGGCTACATGTGTATGTGTTTCAACTTATTCTCATCATTTTGCGTACGAATAACACGACTTTGCAATAGCGTGTAATGCATAAGCCAAAGTCCAATTTTCAATGGAGAGAGGATGCATACAAATACCACGCATCATCTTTTATATCATCTATATAAAAGATGATGCGTGGTATTTATACGCATCCTCTCTCCATTGAAGTTAATTGGAAGGATTGGTGTATCATATGCACGCAAAATTGGACTTTGGCTTATGCATTACACGCTATTGCAAAGTCGTGTTATTCGTACGCAAAATGATGAGAATAAGTTGAAACACATACACATGTATTTCTGCATGTACATATTTCAATGAGCCCCGATAAATGCAGTATGTACTATTTCTAAAACGCTTCTTTATATAAAAAAAAAAAACATTGTTTTCTCAGTACTTTACCTATACCGCTGTGAAGGAAAGAGCGCACAATCGATCACCGAGGCATCGATGTCAACCTATTCAGCACCTCCACCATGGACAGCACCTGCTAAGGTCGCACTTAAGAAGGTTTACCTTAAGCAATATCCTAAGGTATAGTTTGGAGAACACACGTAGGAAAGGTATACCTGAAGTTAAGGTGTACCTTTTGAGTCTTCGTAGCACGCTAAGAGACAACGTTATCGGAGAACGCAGCCCAATAGAATAGCTGCTAAAACACCACATCTGTGTTTTATCCTAATGATGATTAATGTAAAATAAACGCTAAAAAGAGGACTATTTTGTAAGTGCGAATAATGCTACTTTAACGCACCAAAATAAAATAATAATTGAAGAGCGGCTTCAAACGGCTTTGCCTTATTTTTCAAAATATAAAATCGCCTGAATTTTGTAAAAAAAAAAAAAAAAAAACGTTTGGAGAGAAGGTAAATGCAATACAAAACAAATAATTTACAGGTTATGTTGTCATTCCTTTGCTCTCAAACTGAATGCAATGTAATAAGAGGCCTTAATTAATAATAACATTAACAGTGAAGCATGCATCTAACTCTGGGTGAAAAGCTTATAATAAAATCGCCAAAATTCGTCTACATGTTAAGAATGAGTATAATTTCCAAAGCTGTAAAAGGTTATTTAAAAATAAAGCATTCATTATAATAAACAGTTTACTGTCTTAATGTCTCCATTTTTTTAGTCTACAAATTAAAATAATAATTACAATTATTAGTATTATTTACGGTGAGCATTGCTGTCACAGACATAAGAACCCTGCACAGGCCTCAAATCTATAGGCCCTAGATGCTGGCCCGAGTTTATCAGAATTCAGTAATATGGGCCCCAATCCGACCAAACCCGTCTTTTCCCCCTCTTCTCACAAAACAGCGTATACTACTGTTTCAGCTATTAAAATAGTCCAGTTTTGTATGTAACGCAAAGTGATTATATTTTGTTTCGTTTTTATTAAGTTAATTTGGAAAAAACAATTGGAGCATTTTTTTGTTCGTTAAATATAAGTTTTTGATTTTAAAAGTAACGACCAAGCGGCAAGCGGCAGAGAATGAGTTGATCATATTGTGTTTGATCAATTTTGCCTTCTCAGATAATCACAACTTGCCTAAAATAAATATAGATCTAGGCCTAAAAGAGTTAAAATATAAAACAATGTTAATTTCAACGTTAAAATAATATAAATGTGCGGTATTAGGCACAAATGCAATCGTTTGTGCTGAGAGCCGCTTTGCAGGAAATAGAGGAGCCAGCGCAATCACTTGCATTTTTGCAGTGGATACAATTTAAAATATTCCGTTATTTTTGCTCATAAAGGTACGAGTAATACATTATTCGGAACTGTAAATGGTCTACTTTTATTTGTGTGCACTCACAATATCAACAATAAAACGGTGCTTGAAACATTGAAAACAAACATGATCCCCTCATGTCATCTCAAGGAGCGCTTCTCAGCAAAACTCAGCGAATTAACTCACAGACAAGATATTTATAGAAAGCTTTAAATTACTTAAAGAAAGAGAACAAATCAAAAACAAAAACTATTTCATTATGTAGTCTGTAAAGATTAATTTCTCTCTAAAGGCGCGTCCAAAGAGGAAATGGCGATCGGCAACTTCATCCTTGCGAGACACTGACTCAGAAAACACAAGCGTTTTAGCGTTTATTTTACAATAGCCTACTTGCCTATGGGATAAAACACAGGCGGTGAATATAAACACTTTTATATTAGTTTAATGTTGAAATTAAGATTATTTTATACTTGAACACTTTTAGGCCTATAGATTTTATTGTAGGCAAGTCGTGATGATTTGAGAAGGCAAAACTGATCAAACACAAGCTATGATCAACTCACTGTCTGCCGCTGGCTGCTTGGTCGTTACTTAAAAAAATATATATATATTGAACGAACAATAAAATGCTCTAAACGTTTTTCTAAATTAACTTAATAAAAAAATGAAATGAAGCAACCACTTTGCTGAACTATTTTAATAGCTGAAACAGTATATAAGCTGTTTGCGTCACCTTAAATAAATAATACTACTACTAATAGTAATTATTATTATTATTTTAATTTATAGGCTAATAAATGAGTGCACTTAAGACAGTAAAATGTTTCTAATACAATAATTCATGAATGTTCTATTTTTAAATAACCTAGAAATGTGTTTGCGAACTATTCATTCTATGAAGACATATTTTGGTGATTTTATTATAAGCTTTTCACCCAGAGATAGATGCATGCTGTTAATGTTATTATTAAATATATATTACATTGCATTCAGTTTGAAAGCAAAATAATTAACATAACCGGTACAGTTTTGTATTGCTTTTTACCTTCTCTCCAAACTCTATAATTTTTCAGAAACGGTTTATAAACTCAGGGGACGAATTGCAAAACCTTCGCCACAGATTGATTATTTTTCTCCTGCAGGTGACACAGCGGGCTCCGTATGTTTACGCCTGTCTCAAGTGAAAACCTTCAGCGGCAGCAGCGAGCTTCTGGTGTACTAAAACGCGGTTTGTTAAAAAAAACTCTAATTTTTCAATTTGGTTTTGTTGACTTTTTAATATCTGCATTTGAACGACGTGTAATGAAAACAAAATTGAAAATATGAATGAAATTCGTTTTTGTGTTCCCGAGAAAATGTAAATATTGCATAAACCAATCATTTATTCGTTTGTTTGTTTTGAAAACAAAAACGAGAAAACCAATTATACGTAGGTACACGGACCGTATTAAGTAGGCTACTGTACAATTACTTTTCTTACCGTAATGTCCTGGTTTGATTTCCTCCACCCCATGTTCTGGTGCACCAGGATTAACTTTTGTGGCCAGGTGTAGTTTGTCTCGCACTCCATTTCGATTATTTGTCCACACCACCCATAACCAGTGACGATTTTTTTTATCGTCTTTTCCAAATAGAGCTGTAGATAGCTCGGACCATAAGTCTGAAGAGTATGTAGTGCTTCTATTTAAAACACCAGATTTGTGAAACTGGTTAACCACAGCATCAATTCCCCCTGCTTGTGTCCAGACGTCTGATCTACTTAAGTTGCTCCCTTTTCTATACCTTCCCATTGTAGGTCAATCCCATCAATTTATTTTTAGCACGTCAGTGTGTCTGCTTTTTACCCCGTCCAACATCTGGGGACAGATTACCTGGATATTTAAAGGCTTCCCCGAATGTGAATCAGCTGTTGCACTGATAAATATGGGGTGTGTTCTATTCAGATTTCATCGTTCCTAAAACACATTCCCTTTGAACACTCATTATCAACTATTAGTACGTTGTAGCTTCTTCATGAGTGTTGAAACGGTACGGTAATTTGTAAGTATGCATTTCAAGTATGCATTTTGTTACACCTTCTCCAATTAAGTCTTTCCCAGATTACGCACTGTGGGCGTTTACTCATCTGTCAGCGAAGTGATCTAACAATTAGAAGTGATCTAAGATTGTTGTAAATTATAGTATTATTCGTGTGCATGTAACGTATCAATGATGAATTCAGCACCATGGACAGGAACTGTCCTGCAAGACTGCAAACAAAAATCAATGCACAAAAATGTTGATATTGCACGAGTTTAATGTTAAATGAACATGACAAACAACAGGAAAATATTTTATATCCAGTCCATTAATTTAACACCTGGAGAATATTGTTTGACACCTCATATTGATGATAACTCTTTATTACAATTAAACAACAAAACACACGTTACATCGCGAAAACATGGGCTTCGATGTGTTCTATTGGTTCCAGATGAGACTGTGTTGACTTGTTAAGTAGGCGTGTGACCGTCCTTTCAAAAGCTATTGAACTGGATTGTGTGTCACTAGAATCCCACAAAATACAATGATGGTAAAAGTTAAACATCTAGAGCAAAGAATTGTACATTAAAGACTTGTAGTATGTTCTTGATAGTCAAATAAACATCTAGCAACTTGTCTTGAAGTCGTGTGACCTTCTTTTCAAAAGTTATTGAACTGGATGCTGTGACACTGAATAACCCCATAGAATACAATGATGATAGAAATGAAACATTTAGAGTAAATAATTGCACATTAAAGACTTGTAGTATGTTCTTTATAGTCAAATAAATATTTAGCAACTTGTTTTAAAGCAGTGTGACCTTCTTTTCAAAAGTTATTGAACTGGATGCTGTGACATTGAAGAGCCCCATAGAATACAATGATGATAGAAATGAAACATTTAGAGCAAATAATTGCACATTAAAGACTTGTAGTATGTTCTTTATAGTCAAATAAACATCTAGCAACTTGTCTTGAAGTCGTGTGACCTTCTTTTCAAAAGTTATTGAACTGGATGCTGTGACACTGAATAACCCCATAGAATACAATGATGATAGAAATGAAACATTTAGAGCAAATAATTGCACATTAAAGACTTGTAGTATGTTCTTTATAGTCAAATAAATATTTAGCAACTTGTTTTAAAGCAGTGTGACCTTCTTTTCAAAAGTTATTGAACTGGATGCTGTGACATTGAAGAGCCCCATAGAATACAATGATGATAGAAATGAAACATTTAGAGTAAATAATTGCACATTAAAGACTTGTAGTATGTTCTTTATAGTCAAATAAATATTTAGCAACTTGTCTTGAAGTCGTGTGACCTTCTTTTCAAAAGTTATTGAACTGGATGCTGTGACATTGAAGAGCCCCATAGAATACAATGATGATAGAAATGAAACATTTAGAGCAAATAATTGCACATTAAAGACTTGTAGTATGTTCTTTATAGTCAAATAAATATTTAGCAACTTGTTTTAAAGCAGTGTGACCTTCTTTTCAAAAGTTATTGAACTGGATGCTGTGACACTGAAGAGCCCCATAGAATACAATGATGATAGAAATGAAACATCTAGAGCAAATAACTGAACTAAATTTTCTTTTAATGAAGAAACCAATACAACACATTATTAAATAGTAGAAATTGACCACATTAAGAAAATTATTGCACAATAAAAAGTTGTAGTATGTTTATTAGGGTCAAAATAAAATTTTCAAATGTGTTCATGAACTTTTAAAAGCCTTTTAAAAGCTACTGAACTTAATCAGGCGTCATAAAAGGAACCTCAGTAATTAACACAATAGTAGCAAACAAACTTACACTTCAGGCACAAATTGTTTATTAAATATATAAATCAAAAATGTGTCATATATCAACATGCTCTGGAACTGCTTTTCAGCTCAAAAGAGTCTTTAGCAACTTGCCATAAAAGTTTCATGTAATTTGTAGACGGTCCCTCCGGTGGCGATGACGTCACATCACTCCATAGGCTTGAACGTGTTTTTTAGCTTTCTAAAAACATCGACTTCTGCTGAAAAATGGATTGTAGATACTGCTTGTTATAGTCAGCAATACAAATTAATTGTGAGTATCCTTTTTAAATGTATATTAACAAAGCTATTGAACACACAAATCCGAATGTGCGAATATGAAACCAACTTTACCGCAGTAACGTTACTCACCTGTGAATGCGCTTTACTCGAACAAAATAACCTGCATAAACGTTAGATGAAGCATTAATGTTGCAGTCAATTTTAACAAATTAACTTTACATTGTTAGTAAAAACTATAAAACAGACTCGACGGGTTGCACTGATTTAAAACAGTGTAAATGTAAAAAAAAAAAAAAAATCCTTTAACTCAGCAGAATCACAACAGATGCAGGAGAGAGACGCTGCAGCATGACTTCACAGCACCACTCCAAAATAAAAGTCCTGCTCACTCTTCAACATTTCAAATACATGAAACAAACGCATGACCACAAATAAAAATAATAATAAATAAATAAATAAATAAATAAATAAATAAATAAATAAATAAATAAATAAATAAAACATGCCAATTTTTTCCATTATTGCAAATTGTTAAAATATTTTGGGCAAACTATAATATTAAAAACTCATTTGCATTCACCAAATGTCAAAAAATACTTGTGCTCATTTTGATGAAAACACACCAAAAGACAATTAAGTTATCTAACAGTAATTTTATAGTTGATATAGTTGAATTATAACTGAAACAGTTTAAGGGTATATTGCAAACAAAAATATTTCCTAACAAATTAACTCAACTTCACACTGTCCCACATATATGACTTTATTTTCTCACATGAAAAGTAATACAAATGTTAAGAAATATAATACATTTTTGTGACTTATAACAACTTTAACACTGCAAAAAATGCTTTACTAGCTTAGATTTTTTTATGAATTTTTTTATGAAAATATCTAAAAATTCTAAATCAAGAAGGATTTTCTAGATGAGTAAAAATGATTGTCTTGTTTTCAGAAAAAAAAGTCAAATTTTTTCCCAATTCAAAACCAAATTGGTGAATTATGAAGTCTTGAAATTGGTGAATCATGAACATGACACACAATGGTGATCAATACAAGCAAAATCTCCAACTTCATATTCATCTAAAAAAAATATGTTTTCTCCAAACTGCTCCTAACAAAGGTTTCATTTTTCATTAATTTTTTTTTGCCATTTTTTAATGATTTAATTAATTATTAGATTTTCGTTAAACTCATAAACCCCCTAACTCCTTCACAAACACCAGCTTGGGAAACTGTAACTATTGAAAGTAATAAAAATGTTAAGCACAATGATATTCAGACGAAGGTTATTTAATAAGATTCCATACATCAACTTACATATTTATAAAACTTTGTGAATATAAACAATTGTCTTGCCAACAATTTGAAGTAAAAGTTAACATCAAATGATTAACAATATATAACAGGTTAATTTCAAGGGAAAGTCAGTAAAGCAAAAGGGAAAGATGTCAGGGAAAAAATGCTGTTCTGAAAGGAGATTTTAAAATAATTATAATAAATAATATTGATTGATAGAATTGATTAATTTTAAGACAATAGTTGCTGGAATTTGCTCTGTCTAATGATAGACAGATTTCTTGAAGAATATTCTGTCATAAAGACAGCTTCCATGGACTCCAGGTGTTTGGTTGACTCAATCACAAGCTTGTGAATGGAAAAGGATGGGTGTAATTTTATTGCGAGTTATGATTCCATGCACAAGAAATCAATGATCTTTTAGAAGTAGGCTATCACAGAAATGCTCACAATTATTTGACGTCAAATTTAAAGTTGGCAAATTTCAGATTGGGATGCATCACTGATGATGATGTTCAAAAAGCAGAGGAGTTGATGAGACTGATGAAACTGATGAGAGTAATGTACAAATCCACTCTTTGTGTATCAAGTCTTTCCTATTGTTACGTGTCTCCTTGTGTTTCTGGTCATTGGACTGTTCTGTTTTGGTTTCTCCCATTGTCTTCCCCTATTGTTCTGTGTTCTTGGTTTCACCCATTGCCCTTGTATGGACTTCCTCTCCTCGTTTGTGTTGATTTGGATTATTGTGTACACCTGTCCTTGTTCAATTCAATTCAATTCAAGTTTATTTGTATAGCGCTTTTCACAATACAAATTGTTGCAGAGCAGCTGTACAAAAGTTGTAGGCTACTACAATATATTTAGTAGCTTAATAGTGGTGAATACTGTATGTTGAGTCGATGTACATATGATATAAATATTAAATCAGTAACTGTGTAATTAAACAGATGATGAACACTAATTGCAATGGTTATGTGCTGTAATCAAACTTGTAGGAAAATTATGTAGTGCTGTATGTTGTTTCAAGGCTGGCATCATCTGCGGTCCTCTGAGGGGTTGGCATCATCTCTTCTTCTGAATCCAGGCTGAATCTTGTGTAAATCCTAGTTACCACGGGATGTGGCAGAGACAGAGAAACAAAGAAATAATTAGCGTAGCTGCTGTTCCAACTTCCAACCAAACAAAAATGATGTGTTTAGCCCAAGCACTTCCCGTTTGTCGTAGCGCACACCTTGAGTTGAAGCTCCGTCGAGTCAAATTACTATTTTCTATTTTTTAAACCTAAAAACAATTCTATACACCATCATTTTTGTTTTTCATAACATGTGAATATACCCCCTGTCGTGTTGTACAACAAAAACAAATCGGAACGCCTTGCTATCATTAGTTTTTATTTTTGCTTTCCCGAGCCTGCTACTCAGCTAGCTTATAGCCCGTTTAGCATTTCCAGCGCGGTCGCGGCTAATCTTGCATACATTGTTTATTCTCTATTCACACACATTTCAACTGTTTACTCACTGTTACTTGCTTTAATGGCGAATTTGTGTCTACCTTTGAGTGCAGGACACGTTCGAGCTGCACTCGGTGCTGGTGGAGCTGGAGGCCGTGGAGAAGCAGATCCAGGAGCTCCTGGCTAGGCAGATCGAGCTGCGTAAACGAAAGACCGCACTCGAATTTGCCCGGGTAAGTGTACAGCTCGATCCTAACACTCCCATAACCTCTACCCCGTGTGATTCTCTGCACAGATCCGGCGCACCCAGGACGCGATCCTCCCAGATGTCGTTCACTCCGGCGCCGGGACACCACGGACCCTGGGTGCAGCAGCAGAGGAAAGCGCGAGCCAGGCCCCGGGCCAGGACCTCTCCCCCTCCGCCGCCCCCGGTCTTCGAGATCTCCACCCGGAACCGCTTCGCTCCCCTCCGCGAGACGGAACACGACGCTGTGATCGTCGGAGACTCCATCGTCCGGTACGTTCGTGCTAACTTAGCTAACGGTAAAGTGCACACTCGCTGTTTTCCTGGTGCTCGCGTTGTTGATGTCTCTTCACAGATACCTGCCATCCTGAAGGACGATGTGAGCGTCGGCACGATCGTCCTGCACGCGGGGGTGAACGACATCAGGCTGCGGCAGACGGAGGTCCTGAAGAGGGATTTCGGGAGCCTGATCGAGACGGTTCGCAGCACAGCGCCCGCGACGAGAATCATCGTGTCAGGACCGCTTCCCACGTATCGACGTGGACACGAAAGGTTCAGTAGACTTTTTGCTCTAAATGAATGGTTGTTGTCATGGTGTAAAGAACAGAAACTGCTCTTTGTCAATAATTGGAATCTTTTCTGGGAGCGCCCTAGGCTTTTCCGCGCTGATGGCCTGCACCCCAGCAGAGTCGGAGCAGAACTGCTGTCGGACAACATCTCCAGGACGCTGCGCTCCATTTGACTAGTAAGCAAATCTTCAAATAGTTGTGTTGATGGCTTTTGTTATGCACATTTAAACGATAGTATTGGTGCTGTGCAATCTATAAAGACTGTGTCTGTTCCTCGAATAGTGAGGTCAAAACTAAAATTTTATGCAGGATCTAGAAAAAATCTAATCGTGATTAAACCAGAAAAATGCACTGTAAATGAACAAAAACAATTTTTAAAGCTTGGGCTCCTAAAAATTAGATCACTCGCACCCAAAGCACTTATTGTAAATGAAATGATCACAGATAATAGCTTTGATGTACTCTGCTTGACTGAAACTTGGCTAAAACCAAATGATTATATTGGTCTGAATGAGTCTACTCCACCAAACTACTGTTATAAGCATGAGCCTCGTCAGATTAGTCGTGGCGTTGGTGTTACAACAATTTATAGTGATATTTTCAATGTTACTCAGAAAACAGGGTACAGGTTTAATTCATTTGAAGTACTCCTACTTAATGTTACTCTGTCAGATATGCAAAATAAATCTCTCCTATCTCTTGCTCTGGCTACTGTGTATAGACCTCCAGGGCCGTATACAGAATTCCTAAAAGAATTTGCAGATTTCCTTTCTGACCTATTGGTTAATTTTGATAAAGCATTAATTGCTGGGGATTTTAACATTCATGTTGATAATACAAATGATGCGTTAGGACTTGCGTTTACTGACCTGATAAACTCTTTTGGAGTCAAACTAAATGTCACTGGGCCCACTCATCGTTTTAATCATACACTAGATCTAATTATATCGCACGGACTTGATCTTACTGATATAGATATCGTACCTCAAAGCGATGATGTTACTGATCATTTCCTCGTATCGTGCATGCTGCGTATTACAGATGTTAACTATATAGCTCCGCGCTATCGTCTGGGCAGAACTATTGTTCCTGCTACCAAAGATAGGTTCACAAATAACCTGCCTGATTTATCTCAACTGCTCTGTGCACCCATAAATAAACATGAACTAGACAAAATGACTAGTAACATGGGCACTATCTTCTCTAACACATTAGAAGCTGTTGCCCCAATCAAGCTAAAAAAGGTTAGAGAAAAACGTACTGCGCCATGGTACAACAGTAATACCCATTCTCTCAAAAAAGAAACTCGTAATCTTGAGCGTAAATGGAGAAAAACTAACTTAGAAGTTTTTAAAATTGCATGGAAAAACAGTATGTCCAGCTATAGACGGGCTTTAAAAGCTGCTAAAGCCGAGTATATCCACCAACTCATAGAAAAAAAACAAAACAATCCAAGGTTTTTATTTAGCACAGTGGCTAGATTAACAAATAACCAAACACCTCCTGACCTGAATATTCCTGCACAGTTTAATAGTAACGTCTTTATGAATTTCTTTACTGATAAAATAGACAACATTAGAAACACGATAACTAATATAGATACCACAGCAACTGATACTTCAACATTAGTCATTACACCGGAAGAAAAACTCCAGTGCTTTAAAACTATAGAACAGAAAGAATTAAATAAACTTATCACCACATCTAAACCAACAACATGCCTATTAGATCCTGTACCCACTAAATTACTAAAAGAGTTGTTACCTGTAGCAGAAGTACCGCTTCTTAATATTGTTAACTCATCGTTATCTTTAGGCCATGTCCCAAAACCATTCAAACTAGCGGTTATTAAACCTCTAATTAAGAAACCACAGCTAGACCCTAGTGAACTGGCAAATTACAGACCCATTTCTAATCTTCCATTTATGTCTAAAATCCTAGAAAAAGTTGTGTCTGCTCAATTGTGCTCCTTCTTGCAAAATAATAATATCTTTGAAGAATTTCAGTCAGGTTTCAGGCCCCATCATAGCACAGAAACTGCACTTGTAAAAATCACAAACGACTTGCTACTTGCGTCAGATCAAGGCTGCGTCTCATTGCTAGTTTTACTTGATCTTAGTGCTGCGTTCGACACTATAGATCATGAAATACTCATAAATCGATTACAAAACTATACAGGTATTCAAGGGCAGGCTTTAGGATGGTTCAGATCATACCTGTCCGATCGCTACCACTTTGTTTATTTAAACGGGGAGTCATCGCAGTTATCACCAGTAAAGTATGGAGTGCCACAAGGATCTGTCCTAGGTCCTCTACTATTTTCAATTTACATGTTACCCCTCGGTAATATTATTAGGAAATATGGGATTAGTTTCCATTGTTATGCTGATGACACTCAACTATATATTTCAACAAGACCAGATGAAACTTCTAACTTAGCAAAGTTAACAGAGTGTGTTAAAAATGTGAAAGACTGGATGACCAATAATTTTCTACTGTTAAATTCAGATAAGACCGAGATATTAATTATTGGACCAAAAAACAGTACACAGAATCTCTTAAACTGCAACTTGCAACTAGATGGATGTACTGTTATTTCCTCTACAGTCAAAAATTTGGGTGTAATATTAGACAGCAACCTGTCTTTTGAAAATCATATTTCCTATGTTACAAAAACAGCATTCTTTCATCTTAGAAACATTGCTAAGCTACGGAACATGTTACCTGTTTCTGATGCAGAAAAGTTAGTTCATGCATTCATGACGTCTAGACTGGACTATTGTAATGCACTACTAGGTGGTTGTCCTGCTTCTTCAATAAATAAGCTACAGGTAGTCCAAAATGCAGCTGCTAGAGTCCTTACCAGGTCAAGAAAATATGATCATATTACCCCAGTTTTACAGTCTCTACACTGGCTACCTATTAGGTTCCGTATCACTTACAAAATATTACTTCTTACCTATAAGGCCCTAAATTGTTTAGCTCCTGCATACCTAACTAGTCTCCTACTACGCTACAATCCCTCACGCTCCCTAAGGTCGCAAAACTCTGGACTTTTGGTAGTACCTAGGATAGCAAAGTCCACTAAAGGAGGGAGAGCCTTTTCTCATTTGGCTCCCAAACTCTGGAATAGCCTTCCTGATAACGTTCGGGGTTCAGACACACTCTCTATGTTTAAATCTAGATTAAAGACTCATCTCTTTAGCCAAGCATTCACATAATGTATCTCATAACGTTGTAATTTCAGTTACATCTGATCAAATGCACATTAATATTCCTCAACTTGGGCTAAACACATCATTTTTGTTTGGTCGGAAGTTGGAACAGCAGCTACGCTAATTATTTCTTTGTTTCTCTGTCTCTGCCACGGGATTCCATCCCGTGGTAACTAGGGTTTACACAAGATTCAGCCTGGATTCAGAAGAAGAGATGATGCCAACCCCTCAGAGGACCGCAGATGATGCCAGCCTTGAAACAACATACAGCACTACATAATTTTCCTACAAGTCGATTACAGCACATAACCATTGCAATTAGTGTTCATCATCTGTTTGATCACACAGTTACTGATTTTAATATTTATATCATATGTACATTGACTCAACATACAGTATTCACCACTAATAAGCTACTAAATATATTGTAGTAGCCTAAAACTTTTGTACAGCTGCTCTGCAACAATTTGTATTGTAAAAAGCGCTATACAAATAAACTTGAATTGAAACTTGAATTGAATTGAATCACGTTCGCTTTACACGCGAAAGGTCCTCGGTTCCAAACTGAGCGGAAACAGCTTTTTGCCTTGGACGTAAAACATTAATTGTTTGCATCGTCAGACGAGAGATTTAGTAATCTTTTCCTTTATAGGTTTTTCAACAAGCGATCACCAAGAGATTGCTGGATGTCTTCTCTGCACAAGTTTCTGTAGTGTAATGGTTATCACATTCACCTCACATACGAAATGTCCCCAGTTTGTAACTGTGCTGAAACAGCTGTTGGCTTTTTCCAAAATTGTTTAAGTAGGGATCTACTGCTTTCTTCGTAAACACTACAAATGCCTTCTGCCAAGTGGATTTACCGAGCAGAGACAGTGTTTCTCTTTTGTGGGAAAACATGAAATGTTTGCAAAGTCAGGTGAGGTGTTTAATTATCTTTTCCTTAGTTCGCTCTTCCACAAGCGATCACCAGGAGATTGCTGGCAGTCATCTCTGCACAGGATTCCATAGTGTAGTGGTTGTCACGTTCCCCTCCTGCGAAAGGTCCCCAGTTCGAAACTGGGCGGCAACAGCTGGTGGCTTTTTCCAAAATTGCTTAAGTAGGGATCTGTTGCTTTCTTCGTCAACACTACAAAGGCCTTCTGCCAAGCCGAGTTAAAAGAACGGTGGATCCTAATCAAGTTTCTGTTGTGTAGTGGTCATCACGTTCGCCTAACACGCGAAAAGTCCTCGGTTCGAAACCGAGCAGAAACAGTGTTTCTCTTTTGTGGGTAAACATGAACTGTTTGCAAAGTCAGGGGAGGGATTTAGTTATCTTTTCCTTTATTCGTTTTACAGCAAGCGATCAGCAGGAGATTGCTGGCTGTGTTCTTTTTACAATTTTCTATAGTGTAGTGGTTATCACGTTCGCCTCACACGTGAAAGGTCCCCAGTTCGAAACTGGGTGGAAACAGCTACTGGCTTTTTCCAAAATTGCTTAAGCCAGGCTCTGCTGCATTCTTAGTCAACACTACAAAGGCCTCTTCTGCCAAGTAGTGTTAAAAGAAGAGAGGCTCCCCGTCAGGTTTCTGTAGTGGTCATCACGTTCACTTTACACACGAAAGGTCCTCGGTTCCAAACTGAGCGGAAACAGCTTTTTGCCTTGGATGTAAAACATTAATTGTTTGCATCGTCAGACGAGAGATTTAGTAATCTTTTCCTTTATAGGTTTTTCAACAAGCGACCACCACGAGATTGCTGGCTGTCTTTTCTGCACAAGTTTCTGTAGTGTAATGGTTATCACATTCACCCCACATACGAAAGGTCCCCCTTTTGAAAACTGTTCTGAAACAGCTGTTGGCTTTTTCCAAAATTGTTTAAGTAGGGATCTACTGCTTTCTTCGTAAACACTACAAATGCCTTCTGCCAAGTGGATTTACCGAGCAGAAACAGAGTTTCTCTTTTGTGGGAAAACATGAAATGTTTGCAAAGTCAAGTGAGGTGTTTAATTATCTTTTCCTTAGTTCGCTCTTCCACAAGCGATCACCAGGAGATTGCTGGCAGTCATCTCTGAACAGGATTCCATAGTGTAGTGGTTGTCACGTTCGCCTCATGCGAAAGGTCCCCAGTTCGAAACTGGACGGCAACAGCTGGTGGCTTTTTCCAAAATTGCTTAAGTAGGGATCTGTTGCTTTCTTCGTCAACACTACAAAGGCCTTCTGCCAAGCCGAGTTAAAAGAACGGTGGATCCTAATCAACTTTCTGTAGTGTAGTGGTCATCACGTTCGCCTAACACGCGAAAAGTCCTTGGTTCGAAACCGAGCAGAAACAGTGTTTGTCTTTTGTGGGTAAACATGAACTGTTTGCAAAGTCAGGGGAGGGATTTAGTTATCTTTTCCTTTATTCTTTTTACAGCAAGCGATCACCAGGAGATTGCTGGCTGTGTTCTTTTTGCAAGTTTCCATAGTGTAGTGGTTATCACGTTCGCCTCACACACGAAAGGTCCCCAGTTCGAAACTGGGTGGAAACAGCTACTGGCTTTTTCCAAAAATGCTTAAGCCAGGCTCTGCTGCATTCTTAGTCAACACTACAAAGGCCTCTTCTGCCAAGTAGTGTTAAAAGAAGAGAGGCTCCCCGTCAGGTTTCTGTAGTGGTCATCACGTTCGCTTTACACGCGAAAGGTCCTCGGTTCCAAACTGAGCGGAAACAGCTTTTTGCCTTGGACGTAAAACATTAATTGTTTGCATCGTCAGACGAGAGATTTAGTAATCTTTTCCTTTATAGGTTTTTCAACAAGCGATCACCAAGAGATTGCTGGATGTCTTCTTTGTATAAGTTTCTGTAGTGTAATGGTTATCACATTCACCTCACATACGAAAGGTCCCCAGTTTGAAACTGTGCTGAAACAGCTGTTGGCTTTTTCCAAAATTGTTTAAGTAGGGATCTACTGCTTTCTTCGTAAACACTACAAATGCCTTCTGCCAAGTGGATTTACCGAGCAGAGACAGTGTTTCTCTTTTGTGGGAAAACATGAAATGTTTGCAAAGTCAGGTGAGGTGTTTAATTATCTTTTCCTTAGTTCGCTCTTCCACAAGCGATCACCAGGAGATTGCTGGCAGTCATCTCTGAACAGGATTCCATAGTGTAGTGGTTGTCACGTTCCCCTCATGCGAAAGTTCCCCAGTTCGAAACTGGGCGGCAACAGCTGGTGGCTTTTTCCAAAATTGCTTAAGTAGGGATCTGTTGCTTTCTTCGTCAACACTACAAAGGCCTTCTGCCAAGCCGAGTTAAAAGAACGGTGGATCCTAATCAAGTTTCTGTTGTGTAGTGGTCATCACGTTCGCCTAACACGCGAAAGGTCCTCGGTTCGAAACCGAGCAGAGACAGTGTTTCTCTTTTGTGGGAAAACATGAAATGTTTGCAAAGTCAGGTGAGGTGTTTACAGTTTTTTTCAGTCGCTAACAAGCGTTTGTCCAAACAGTTGTCACATTTTCAAAACTCTAAACACAATTAGCACAGCATCGGTCTTTTGTGGCCATACCATTCACACATTTCATGTCGTTTTCACCCAATATGCAGTCAGTGAACACATTTCCACAATGCTTACATTTTCTTAACAGACAAGCTATACCTCCCAACAAAATTATGGATTGTTTTTGTAGTATTTACGAATGTTAACACACAACATCCCACAATAGCAAAAACAATATTCCAAACCTTAGATACAGTATAAAAACCTCTGCTTCTGCAATGATATCAGTTCAAAAACAATATCAATATCAAAAATATATCTCAGCTGATAATAAACAAACAATTGAATAATTGACACACAGCTGATTTATGTTGGGTAAATTGGGCCAACCACAGTAGATTCCAGTCTGGCTTACACTCAGAGGCAGTCATTTTTTCTATTACATTTACACTTATACAGTAAAATGAGGACTTTGAGGAGTGATGTTTTGGAAACAGGGTTGGGGTTAATTCAGGAATGAACTCAACAATTCCAATTCAAAGAAGGAAATGTAATTGGAATTCAACAACAATTACAGGAAACAGAATTGGAATTGAATTGGAATTACAGGAAGTGGAATTCAATTCAGGGAAATTCCGCTTAATTCCATTTATTGCTGTTTCTGAGCATCTATTTGTGATTGCATTTAGAGACATACATTTGAACTTTATTTATGATGCTTTACAAATACCAAGTAATGTATGAAATAGAGTTGATCAAATGCAAGTAAATAAAAAATTAATTGAATGACAGTGGTGTTTCTGTATGTACTGTACATTCAATATATGATTACCACATAATATATGTCTCAACTCACAAAAAAAATTAGTCATGTTCATTCATGTATTTCCTTCACTTTTTATTGCATCGAATTATCATAATTTCCTGAAATTTGGCATGTGAAATGATCATGCTTAACCAACTAAACATACAGTACTCTGTATTTATTTTATAGGTTTGTAGTTTATGTGATTTACAATATTTACAGTTTTTTTCAGTCGCTAACAAGCGTTTGTCCAAACAGTTGTCACATTTTCAAAACTCTAAACACAATTAGCACAGCATCGGCCTTTTATGGCCATACCATTCACAAATTTCATGTCGTTTTCACCCAATATGCAGTCAGTGAACACATTTCCACAATGCTTACATTTTCTTAACAGACAAGCTATACCTCCCAACAAAATTATGGATTGTTTTTGTAGTATTTACGAATGTTAGCACACAACATCCCACAATAGCAAATACAATATTCCAAACCTTAGATACAGTATAAAAACCTCTGCTTCTGCAATGATATCAGTTCAAAAACAATATCAATATCAAAAATATATCTCAGCTGATAATAAACAAACAACTGAATAATTGACACACAGCTGATTTATGTTGGGTAAATTGGGCCAACCACAGCTGATTCCAGTCTGGCTTACACTCAGAGGCAGTGGTTATTTTTTTCTATTACATTTACACTTATACAGTAAAAGGAGGAATTTTAGGAGTGATGTTTTGGAAACAGGGTTGGGGTCAATTCAGGAATGAACTCCATTTCAAAGAAGGAAATGGAATTGGAATTGGAAATCAACAACAATTACAGGAAACAGAGTTGGAATTGAATTTGAATTACAGGAAGTGGAATTCAATTCAGGGAAATTCCACTGAGTTCTGTTTATTGCTGTTTCTGAGCATTTATTTGTGATTGCATTTAGAGACATACATTTGAACTTTATTTATGATGCTTTACAAATACCAAGTAATGTATGAAATAGAGTTGATCAAATGCAAGTAAATAAAAATGAGAACTGTACATTATGAATTAATAATTGAATGACAGTGGTGATACGTTTCTGGATGTACTATACATTCAATATATGATTACCACATAATAATGTCTCAACTCACAAAAAAAATGAGTCATGTTCATTCATGTATTTCATTCACTTTTTATTGCATCGAATTATTATCATTTCCTGAAATTTGGCATGTGAAATGATCATGCTTAACCAACTAAACATGCAGTACTTTGTAGTTATTTTATGTGTTTGTTGTTTATGTGATTTACAATATTTGATGTACTATAAACTAGCAACTCAAGTGGAATTTTTTGGAATTTATTTGATTTCAATTCTGTTTCCTGACATTCCAATTCCAAATCCAATTCCATTCCAGGAAGTGAATTGGACTTTACCATTCATTCTCAATTCAATTCATTGCAAGATTGCAGAGATTAGATACAGTAATTTTGTGCTTTTTTTAGACCCCCCCCCCCCCCCTTTTTTTATCTGGGCTTTTTGCTGTTGTTATTTTTATTTATTTATTTATTTTTGTTCAGAATGCTCTTGTGTGTTTCATGGATATTTTGTTTACTGTAAGCAATACTGTAAAACTTTTTCTGTTCTACCATACCATGTTTCTACTGTACCTCCTGTTATAGACAGAAAAAGAAACTTATTTGCTTTTTACTGGAATACTTTTGAATGTGAACATTACTGTACATGTGGACAGACAGTTCCCAACAAAGAAATTTAGTGTCAAAACGGTGGATTGCATATTTTGCATGCAAATACCTGTAAAACTGAAACATAAAAAGTCTATGCAGTTTTTGTAATGTCAACAATAGCCAGTATTTTGAAACCTGGTGTACTTTGATTGACTGCGTGTACCTTGTGAAGTGAAAACAAGTGTTATTCTTTGACAGAATAATTTCATTTTGAGTCAGATTTCCAGTGTTTTGGTAAAGTTAGTTTGTGCAGAGAAAGATATGTTCTATTTTGAAATGAAGAGTTAGTATATATTTAACAAAATGTATTTTTGAGAAGAAAATTATCCATTTGGCCAATTGTGTTTTGTAGGTGTGAGTCTGTGTTAAGAGTTTAGAAAAAGTATCTGAAGTATGGGTAAGCGCTTGTTAGCGACTGAAAAAAACTGTAATGTACTAGAAACTAGCAACTCAAGTGGAATTTAATGGAATTTATTTGATTTCAATTCAGTTTCCTGACATTCCAATTCCAAATCCAATTCCATTCCAAGAAGTGAATTGGAATTTCAGAATGCTCTTGTGTGTTTCATGGATATTTTGTTCACTGTAATCAAGACTGTAAAACTTTTTCTGTTCTATCATACCGTGTTTCTACTGTACCTCCTGTAATAAACAGAAAAAGAAACATATTTGCTTTTTACTGGAATGCTTTTGAATGTTAACATTACTGTACATGTGGACATACAGTTCCCAACCAAGAAATTTAGTGTCAAAACGGTGGATTGCATATTTTGCATGCAAATACCTGTAAAACTGAAACATAAAAAGTATATGCAGTTTTTGTAATGTCAACAGTAGCCAGTATTTTGAAACCTGGTGTACTTTGATTGACTGCATGTACCTTGTGAAGTGAAAACAAGTGTTATTCTTTGACAGAATAATTTCATTTTGAGTCAGGTTTCCAGTGTTTTGGTAAAGTTAGTGTGTGCAGAGAAAGATCTGTTCTGTTTTGAAATGAAGAGTTAGTATATATTTAACAAAATGTATTTTTGAGAAGAAAATTATCCATTTGGCCAATTGTGTTTTGTAGGTGCGAGTCTGTGTTAAGAGTTTAGAAAAAGTATCTGAAGTATGGGTAAGCGCTTGTTAGCGATTGAAAAAAACTGTAATTATCTTTTCCTTAGTTCGCTCTTCCACAAGCGATCACCAGGAGATTGCTGGCAGTCCTCTCTGAACAGGATTCCATAGTGTAGTGGTTGTCACGTTCCCCTCCTGCGAAAGGGCCAGCCGCACGTAGGTGTAGAGCGCTGACTAGCCAATAGGAACAAAGGACGGGCCATGGAGGCGGGCCGAATAAATTACACACAATTAGAGGTTCGAATCCCGCCTCGGCCACAAATAACGCAAAATGAATTTGTAATCGTCTTTCATGTAGATACACTCTAAGAACGATTTATATATAATAAACGAACTTTGTGCACAAAGATAAAATAAAATGTTAAATAATTATTCTTGTGTAGAATGTACAAAATGTACAATCTTAATAAACATTTACATTATAATAGGGTGTAGTTATGTTTGATATAGAAAATATTTGAATGTGACTAACTGATAATAACATTTTGATCATATTTTAGACCTCTATGTTTAAAGAGACATTCACTTCATATTTGTATAACTATGTTCAGAAAACCCCTATATATGAAATATAACCAATAAACAGCAAAAAAGTAAGTTTCTAATTTTTTTTATAGGCCTAGTTCAATAATATACATATTATATAAAACTGAAAAAATGTAATTACAGTACAGTACTAACCAAAATATATAATAGTTAAATATATATTAAATAATTATAGATTAAACAACAACAATAATAAAATCTAAAGTTGTGAAGAACACAGGAAAAACTAGAAAAATATGTTCTTTATTAAATAATTATGACCAATTATGAATGTTTAATAGTAACAGTTATTAACATTTAGTGTTTACAAACCTGAGCAAGATAATAACAATGCAAGTCTATAAAATTAACTTAAGTCTATAAAAGTCTATTAACAAAACACAATGCAAATGTGGCCAATACTGGTACTTTAATGAACAAATGGGAATAAATGAAACAATTTAAATTTAAAGATTAAATAATAATGATAATAATAACAAAATCTAAAGCTGTTTAAAACACAAGTGGAAAAAAACAATTAAATACAGAGTTTAATAGTAACAGTTATTATACTAACGTTTAGAAAACTAAGCAAGATCAAATAACAATGCAAGTCAATAAAAAAACAACAACAACAAAAAAAACAACAACAATGCAAGACAATATTACTTTTGGTATTTTAATGAACAAATAGAAATAAATTAAATAATTTTAAATTATAGAATAAATAATAATAATAGAAACTTAAGTTGTAGATAATACAGGAAAAGACATGAACAAATATTTTAAAATTAAATAATTATGTACAGAGTTTAACAGTAACCGTTATTAACATATAGTGTTTACAAAACTGGGCACAAACAATGCAAGTCAACAAAATAAACCCCCACTAAAATACAATGAAATATAATAAAATATAATAAAATACAATACTTGTGGTATTTCAGTGAACAAATAGAAATAAATTAAATAATTTAAAAAAATAATAATTTTAAAAGTGCAACAAAATATATATACCCACATACATAACTTTGTGCAAGGATTATTATTGGCAAATGACATGCCCAGACCTCAAATACTGTTTTGTAACACAGTGAAGTCATTTTTTCTTTTCCTCCATCCACCTCTGTTTCTCAGCCTCATAGAACGGAGACTGCTGAAAGTCTCTCCACGACATTTCTGCATTCATTCCCTGAGCCTGATAAAGGGAAAACACTTTAGCAGGACAGTAAATGTATTTGCCAGCCACTCCAGGGAAACCAGCATGTATATGAGGACTGTTGGGTCCTTGTTTTAGTGGCAGGTGGCAGAATCTGCACAAACGGCCAGAAGGATGCTCCACTGCTGACTTCCGCTTGCTCCTCTCCTCAGTGACCTTCTTCCTTTCTGCCCCTCTCTGCTTAGAGGCCTCTAGTTCCCGCTGAAAAAAAGGAGTCTCTGCAAAGTCTTCAAAAGGCATTCTGGGGTTCGTCAGCCCCTCTGCTGAATATGTGTCAAATACTTTCTTGGAGCAGTAGAAGTATTTAACATCACTACCTTGATAAAAGAAATGAATTGAGGAGCCATCACCCATGTATCGAGACTTAGGCTGGCCACAGGCTAAACAGGATCTAGTTTGTTTTTTTTGTGGTGCCTGCTGCTGTTGTTGTTGCTGCTGAAAGGCCTGCTGCTTCTCTACGATGTCCTTCACCATCTTCTCGAGTGCTGTCTGGTCCAGAGGGACAGCCTCAGGAACAGTCTTTGCAGGTGGATTGACTGGGGCAGGTGGCAGTACTGTCACTGGGACACTGGTAGTTTCACTACCTGAGTGAAGACGCTGCCACAACTGTTGTGTCTCCAAGAGCTTTTCAGGGCTGGTGTTGAGAGAAGCATTGGTGTTCTTTTTTTTAGCAAGGTGTTTTATGTACCTGCTTATGTGCTGCTTTGTGGTTGAGTGCAGAAGGCTGTTGGGGTCAGTGCAGGCACTCTGTACCATAGCAGCATATTCAGCATCCACCTTTGTAAGTAGGTCCTTGCTCCCATGGTGCTTAGCCAGCAAACTATCAATGGCATTTCTCATTGGATCCGTCCATCTGTTATGGTCCAACACAAAGACTCTGCCACCTGTCTTAATCGGTCCAGTGCGAGCAGCACAGGGAGAAGCAGCTACAGGCAGTGGTGATGTGCTTGGGAGTTCTAAAAGAGATTCACAAAAGTACTAAATTAAGTATTTATTTTTTGTGTGCATAGATGAGGCAGACAGAATACACACATTGACGCCTGTATGCATAATATGATTACCTGCATCTAATAGACACTCCACAGATGTTTGTTCCTTCACTGACACAGCACTTGGAGTGGAAAACTGGTGAAAAATGACAGTCTGTGGGGTGGTCTCTGGTTCTGGAGCAAGAGGGGTCTCAGCAGAAGAGGTATCGTCTAAGCATTCCTGAAATTGAGCAAAATGAGTGTAATAAAAAAGTTAGTTTTTTTAATCAATAGTCATAGTCTGTTATCAAAAAAGTTTAAAGGCTCACCTGAGATGGAAATGAGAATGGAATGCCAGATGAAGACACTTCTTGCATCTCTGCATCTCCTAGGTCTGTCTTCATGCTTTTGTGTTTGTCAAAGTCAAGAGGCACAGGTCGACAGCCTGGCTCCACATATTGCAGGCCAAACCTCTCTCTTGTGTCCCTGCTGGAGATGTGCAGAGCTGGATATTTGGGTTGCCCTGTCACTCTTATAGATGCCCTGTTTAACTCCATCATCAAAACAGGGTCAAACACTCCAGGTAAGACAACCCCAGGCTGCTTCAGGTCCACTAGCCGCTGATAATTCCAGCGCGCCACACCAGTCATTCCCTGTGCCTGGAACAACTCAGGAGAGACGCGATTGCCTGTTACCCACTGAGCCTGGTGAAAATGAAACCCCTCCTGCTGGGAAGTGCCTCTGACGGGGATCCAAATGGGGACAGCAGCTCCATCACCCTTGACATGATTGAGCTGTAGGGTTCCACCATGCCTGTAGAGGATTCCTTCCTCCACCTCAGGGTCACTTAGGCAGCCTCTAAGAATGTGGATACGCTGAATCCACCACATTTTTAACATTGATGGTTTAAAAAGAAAGATGTTGTTGGGATCCTTTGCCAGATGGAAATGGTGAAGCACTTCTTCCACTCTTTGGAGCAGCTCTCTGGGATGTGGCACTTTTGTCCTGCAGTGCTCTCTGATGTGCTGCTTGGTGGGATTAGCAGGCTCGATACCACAGAATTTGTATGCGTTCTTCAGTTTTTCCATGTCACTTTGATCAACTACAGAGAAGGCAGAAGAGAGGAACTGGCAGAATGAGCTGTACAGAGGATGGTGCTCCGAAAAACACTCCCTGGTGAACCGCCGCATACAGTGAAACAAGTCCAGTTTAACAACCATGTCCTCATTGAACTTCCGGCAAGCGGCATGTAAATTCTTGAGGTTTCCTGATGTAACCTCTGCCACAATAGCTTCAGTGGTCCTCCAGGCTTCCCACTGCTGGTGCTCATAAGGTCCTGGGTCCATCACTCTGAAAGCGGCACAGCAGTCCCTAATTACATAAAAGGGGAAAGTTAAATTAAGTTTAATGTATTTGACATGCATAACCTTGATTCGTGATTCATACCTGTCCACCCACTGGTACTTGGCCTTGGGAATACCAGCAGCACTGTAGCGATTGGCCAGCCCACAGTACATTGACTCCAGGGAGTGCTCACTTTCACTCTGCAGCATCACCCAGGACAGAATCATCCAGTTCTCATTCATCACAGCATAGGATGACATTGTGCCAGATGAGAGGGTCACTTTTCTAGCAACTTTGCGTGTGTGATCTGACCTGAACACCTGTCCAAAAGTGCCTTGTAGGAGCTGAGTGAGAGCTGCTTCCTGCCGCTGATATTCATGAAGAAGGCACTCTACTAAATAGTGTGCAGAGACAGACACCCCATGCCACCCATCAGTGTCTTCGTAACCCCCAAACGGTCCAGGTGTGTCATCCTTCCTCAGTGCCCCAGTGATGGTTTTCTGACCATACAGCCCTGCTTCAGCATCCCTGACGTTCTGCACACTGAGAAGGTAGGCCAGATGGGCTCTTTCATATTTAAGGTGAAGCGCCTCAGACAGCTGGTTGGCCATGTCATTAGGGGATTTTCCAGAGCGCCTCAGTTCATCCATTACTGTTTTACAGATTGCCTTCTTATGGGTGAGGAAGGCTGGCAAGATGTTTGTGAATCGCTGTGGTAGCATGTCTAGCCACTGAGGTTTATCAGCGAACCAGTATTTTTTGCATGCCTTACAACACAGACGTGAAGCAAGGATGTAATATTGGCTGGTAGTACCAAGGACCACTCGGGGTCTTCCCACACCAGAGGACACAACATTAGGACTTTGACAGCCGTAGAGACAAGGCAGGATGTAATTGTTCCTAAGCCTTTCCATTATACTGTGCTCAGGTTTCCAAATGAAAAAGGGATGGAGCTGGAAGTATTTGGGTGACGGAAGACCAGTGTTTGTCTCTATAAGCTCAGGCTGAGGTGGATAGCGCCACAAGGAGACCATATTCATGAGGTTTCTTACTGGGTATGATCCTGGCCAGAGCCCCATGGACTCCATCTCTGTCTTCATCCAAATTCTTTGATGAAGAGAACAGTTCCAGCGGCTAATATCTTGCAAGTAGCTGGGAACAGGTGCTTCTGTCTGTGCAGATGGCATTGATGCAGGAGTTGTAGGTGCTGATTGTGCTGCAGGGGATGGTACAGAGCCATCAGTCTGTGAAGAAGGCATACTGGGACTGGGAGGACTAGAGACTGCGCGTGATGTCGGCAGAACTGCATAAATCCCAAAGTAAAAGTAAATTTATTAATTTATATTTATATATATATATGTGTGTGTGTGTGTGTGTGTGTGTGTGTGTGTGTGTGTGCGCGTGTGTAAAACACTGATTGCACATGATATGCATTTAACTGTCTTTACCTTTTTTGGCCAAGTAGCTGGGAACAGGGGCTTTGGTCAGTGCAGACGGCATTGGTGCAGGTGTTGATTGTGTTGTTGCAGGTGGTAAAGAGACTTCACCCCATGGAGAAGGCCTACACACAGGAACTGATGTAGATAGAGGCTGCAGCAGACCTGCATGAAACAGCACAAGGAGGAAATTAAAAACATAACAAAACATCTAATTCACATGATGTGTGGTTAACTATCTTAACCTTTTTTGGTCGAGTAGCTGGGAACAGGGGCTTTGGTCAGTGCAGACGGCATTGGTGCAGGTGTTGATTGTGTTGTTGCAGGTGGTAAAGAGACTTCACTCCATGGAGAAGGCCTACACACAGGAACTGATGTAGATAGAGGCTGCAGCAGACCTGCATGAAACAGCACAAGGAGAAAATAAAAAAAATATATTAAAACACAGAATGTACACAATGTGTATTTAATTGTCTTGACTACATTAAACTACTAGAATCATTGTTTATTCTATCATTCTATTTATTCTTGTAATGCAAGTTATAATAAACATTCCACAACAACAAATAAGACCAGTTTAAATACCATGCATACAATTCATGAAGTGCACTCACCCTCACCACTGGCATGTTCAACCCTTAACAGTAGTTAGAACAAAAGAACATGTTTTTTAGAACAGGCAAGAACACTGCCAAAAAAACAACTAAGATAATTAAATTCAGACATGGAGGATCAGAAGTCTGTATGTAACAGAATAAGCCTCCAAATCTGATGTGATAAATTAACCTGCTGTAGAAACGACTGTGGATCCCATGGCTTCAGATGATCCTGAAAATTAAGCATTACAATTTGAATAGTTTTCCTCCAGTGTGTGCAATTTAATGCGTCATAAACATGCTGAACTTGACATGGCTCTGTCTAACACACATGACGTGATTCTTAATTCACTTACTCAGCTGTGTTAGATATTTTGTTGGAGAAAGACTCAGCATAATTTTCTCCAGTTCTTCATCCTCCTCCATCACTATAAAACAAAATCAATGCATCAGTAGGCTTTAATAATCAATATAAGCAAATTTGCATGAATTTTATCAACTTACCAGGCTGATCAGAGGCACTACTGGAAGTAACAGGTGGTCTTCCAGTAGAAGCTGATGGTGATTGCAATGGAGGAGTGTTTATCGTTAGCTGTTTTTGCTGCAGTTTTAAAAGATACTGCTGCAAGTTGTACATTTTGCTGCCTGGAACACACTTCTGCTTCATTATAAAGAAAGCATATCCGTCTGCCCTGGTATCCCAAATTTTTCTCCAAGTATCTTTTGCTCTTGTTCCAAATCCAACAGTATTGTCATCCTCTATCAAAACTGGCACTGGATTTGGCCTTTGAGACAGATACCGTTTAAGATCCTCAATTTCCTTAAAGCTTCTTGAGTATTCAAGAAAGGAAATGAGGCTGTCCTTGCAAGGACCCTCTGGGTTAAACTGCCCAGCCTGTTCTTCTTCCTCAACCTTATCGAACAGGTACAAAGCATAGCCGACATCATTCTCCAATAACCACCTGAAAGGCTTGCCCTTGTACTTGCCGAACTGAAGAATGTATTCTCCCAACACCTCTTGCCTGTCAGAGACATCCCCTCCTCTCTGTAAGACAACAGAACGGGCATTCATCCTGACCAGATCTTCTCTTTGAGGTGTTGACTTATCCTGCAGTGAAGGGTTGTCTTTAATTCTTTTTGCCTCTTCTGATGGGTCCCGGCGTAAATGACCCGATGGTCCTTTCCTGAAAGACACCTTGACTGTCCCGGGAAAAAAAACTGTTTTCTTCATGATGCTGCTCTGAAATCATGGCCACATGAAAATACATAATATAATGAAATAAGACATCAGCATCAGTTATATATAAAATAGTTATTTTAAATTGCAATAATATTTAATAATATAACTGTTTATTAGCTGAATAAATGCAGACTTAGAGCATAAGATACATTAAATTTAAAGTAATGTTTAATAAATTTGTGTTATGTAATATTTATTATATATTTCATTTAATATATGTGTGAGTGTGTATATAAAAATATTTAATATGCAAATGTATAAATAAAAACAAGTTTAACTAATTAAAAATGTTGTTTTATACACACCTTTTAAATTATGACAGTAAATTACATGCACTTTTTTGTCATTTAAAGGTAATATATGTGTGTAATACATATTAATTACATTATAAGTATTTTATCAATGTTAACATTTGTTTAAACATTTGAAGTACATAGTAAGAGATCAATGATGAAACATTCACTCTCACAAAACCAATACATGAGAATATACATGCAATTTATATGATTTTGTAAATAAAATAGAGTAAGTTAATACTGCTAAAGTATAGCATTCAACTTACCTTCTCGGTTTGACGGCTTTAATTGCGTTGATCTCGAACTCGACGTAAAAACAGCGGTCATCTGAGCGGTCACTTTTTGAAAAAAGGTAAAGTGTGAGCAAAGGTACTTTAGACAATAAATTATTGTCAGCAAAATAGTTTTGTTTTGTACAACAATTCGGTAAACAGATACCCACCGATCGTAAAACTGTTCTCCCCTCCTCCACTCACAGCGAATGATTGACAGATGACACTAGACTTCTTAAATTCCCCGCCACGGGAAAAGGCGAAACAGCGCCATGAAATCTACACGTGGCCAAATATATATAGCATCCGTAGTGTTAAGCACTACCGTTAAGAATGAATGGGAAAAGTTAAGGGAAGTTAAGCTTAACTATTTTCGGCTGCCGCGCGGAAGGTCCCCAGTTCGAAACTGGGTGGAAACAGCTACTGGCTTTTTCCAAAATTGCTTAAGCCAGGCTCTGCTGCATTCTTAGTCAACACTACAAAGGCCTCTTCTGCCAAGTAGTGTTAAAAGAAGAGAGGCTCCCCGTCAGGTTTCTGTAGTGGTCATCACGTTCGCTTTACACGCGAAAGGTCCTCGGTTCCAAACTGAGCGGAAACAGCTTTTTGCCTTGGACGTAAAACATTAATTGTTTGCATCGTCAGACGAGAGATTTAGTAATCTTTTCCTTTATAGGTTTTTCAACAAGCGATCACCACGAGATTGCTGGCTGTCTTCTCTGCACAAGTTTCTGTAGTGTAATGGTTATCACATTCACCTCACATACGAAAGGTCCCCAGTTTAAAACTGTGCTGAAACAGCTGTTGGCTTTTTCCAAAATTAAGTAGGGATCTACTGCTTTCTTCGTAAACACTACAAATGCCTTCTGCCAAGTGGATTTACCGAGCAGAGACAGTGTTTCTCTTTTGTGGGAAAACATGAAATGTTTGCAAAGTCAGGTGAGGTGTTTAATTATCTTTTCCTTAGTTCGCTCTTCCACAAGCGATCACCAGGAGATTGCTGGCAGTCATCTCTGCACGGGATTCCATAGTGTAGTGGTTGTCACGTTCCCCTCCTGCGAAAGGTCCCCAGTTCGAAACTGGGCGGCAACAGCTGGTGGCTTTTTCCAAAATTGCTTAAGTAGGGATCTGTTGCTTTTTTCGTCAACACTACAAAGGCCTTCTGCCAAGCCGATTTAAAAGAACGGTGGATCCTAATCAAGTTTCTGTAGTGTAGTGGTCATCACGTTCGCCTAACACGCGAAAAGTCCTTGGTTCGAAACCGAGCAGAAACAGTGTTTCTCTTTTGTGGGTAAACATGAACTGTTTGCAAAGTCAGGGGAGGGATTTAGTTATCTTTTCCTTTATTCTTTTTACAGCAAGCGATCACCAGGAGATTGCTGGCTGTGTTCTTTTTACAAGTTTCCATAGTGTAGTGGTTGTCATGGTCGCCTCATGTGAAAGGTCCCCAGTTCGAAACTGGGCGGTAACAGCTGGTGCCTTTTTCCAAAATTTCTTAAGTAGGGATCTGTTGCTTTCTTCGTCAACACTACAAAGGCTTTCTGCAAAGCCGAGTTAAAAGAACGGTGGATTCTAATCAAGTTTCTGTAGTGTAGTGGTCATCACATTCGCCTAACACGTGAAAGGTCCTCGGTTCGAAACCGAGCAGAAACAATGTTTCTCTTTTGTGGGTAAACATGAACTGTTTGCAAAGTCAGGGGAGGGATTTAGTTATCTTTTCCTTTATTTGTTTTACAGCAAGCGATCACCAGGAGATTGCTGGCTGTGTTCTTTTTGCAAGTTTCCATAGTGTAGTGGTTATCACGTTCGCCTCATACGCGAAAGGTCCCCAGTTCGAAACTGGGTGGGAACAGCTAGTGGCTTTTTCCAAAATTGCTTAAGCCAGTGCTCTGCTGCATTCTTAGTCAACACTACAAAGGCCTCTTCTGCCAAGTAGTGTTAAAAGAAGAGAGGCTCCCCGTCAGGTTTCTGTAGCGGTCATCGCGTTCGCTTTACACGCGAAAGGTCCTCGGTTCCAAACTGAGCGGAAACAGCTTTTTGCCTTGGACGTAAAACATTAATTGTTTGCATCGTCAGACGAGAGATTTAGTAATCTTTTCCTTTATAGGTTTTTCAACAAGCGATCACCACTAGATTGCTGGCTGTCTTCTCTGCACAAGTTTCTGTAGTGTAATGGTTATCACATTCACCTCACATACGAAAGGTCCCCAGTTTGAAACAGCTGTTGGCTTTTTCCAAATTGTTTAAGTAGGGATCTACTGCTTTCTCCGTAAACACTACAAATGCCTTCTGCCAAGTGGATTTACCGAGCAGAGACAGTGTTTCTCTTTTGTGGGAAAACATGAAATGTTTGCAAAGTCAGGTGAGGTGTTTAATTATCTTTTCCTTAGTTCGCTCTTCCACAAGCGATCACCAGGAGATTGCTGGCAGTCATCTCTGAACAGGATTCCATAGTGTAGTGGTTGTCACGTTCCCCTCCTGCGAAAGGTCCCCAGTTCGAAACTGGGCGGCAACAGCTGGTGGCTTTTTCCAAAATTGCTTAAGTAGGGATCTGTTGCTTTTTTCGTCAACACTACAAAGGCCTTCTGCCAAGCCGAGTTAAAAGAACGGTGGATCCTAATCAAGTTTCTGTAGTGTAGTGGTCATCACGTTCGCCTAACACGCGAAAGGTCCTCGCTTCGAAACCGAGCAGAAACAGAGTTTCTCTTTTGTGGGAAAACATGAAATGTTTGCAAAGTCAGGTGAGGTGTTTAATTATCTTTTCCTTAGTTCGCTCTTCCACAAGCGATCACCAGGAGATTGCTGGCAGTCCTCTCTGAACAGGATTCCATAGTGTAGTGGTTGTCACGTTCCCCTCCTGCGAAAGTTCCCCAGTTCGAAACTGGACGGCAACAGCTGGTGGCTTTTTCCAAAATTGCTTAAGTAGGGATCTGTTGCTTTCTTCGTCAACACTACAAAGGCCTTCTGCCAAGCCGAGTTAAAAGAACGGTGGATCCTAATCAAGTTTCTGTAGTGTAGTGGTCATCACGTTCGCCTAACACGCGAAAGGTCCTCGGTTCGAAACCGAGCAGAAACAGTGTTTCTCTTTTGTGGGTAAACATGAACCGTTTGCAAAGTCAGGGGAGGGATTTAGTTATCTTTTCCTTTATTCGTTTTACAGCAAGCGATCACCAGGAGATTGCTGGCTGTGTTCTTTTTACAAGTTTCCATAGTGTAGTGGTTATTACGTTCGCCTCACACGCGAAAGGTCCCCAGTTCGAAACTGGGTGGAAACAGCTACTGGCTTTTTCCAAAATTGCATAAGCCAGGCTCTGCTGCATTCTTAGTCAACACTACAAAGGCCTCTTCTGCCAAGTAGTGTTAAAAGAAGAGAGACTCCCCGTCAGGTTTCTGTAGTGGTCATCACGTTCGCTTTACACGCGAAAGGTCCTCGGTTCCAAACTGAGCGGAAACAGCTTTTTGCCTTGGACGTAAAACATTAATTGTTTGCATCGTCAGACGAGAGATTTAGTAATCTTTTCCTTTATAGGTTTTTCAACAAGCGACCACCACGAGATTGCTGGATGTCTTCTCTGCACAAGTTTCTGTAGTGTAATGGTTATCACATTCACCCCACATACGAAAGGTCCCCAGTTTGAAACTGTGCTGAAACAGCTGTTGGCTTTTTCCAAAATTGTTTAAGTAGGGATCTACTGCTTTCTTCGTAAACACTACAAATGCCTTCTGCCAAGTGGATTTACCGAGCAGAGACAGTGTTTCTCTTTTGTGGGAAAACATGAAATGTTTGCAAAGTCAGGTGAGGTGTTTAATTATCTTTTCCTTAGTTCGCTCTTCCACAAGCGATCACCAGGAGATTGCTGGCAGTCCTCTCTGAACAGGATTCCATAGTGTAGTGGTTGTCACGTTCCCCTCCTGCGAAAGTTCCACAGTTCGAAACTGGGCGGCAACAGCTGGTGGCTTTTTCCAAAATTGCTTAAGTAGGGATCTGTTGCTTTCTTCGTCAACACTACAAAGGCCTTCTGCCAAGCCGAGTTAAAAGAACGGTGGATCCTAATCAAGTTTCTGTTCTGTAGTGGTCATCACTTTTGCCTAACACCGCGTGGCCAGCCGTGGATAGTTGGAACACGCTGACAGCCAATGAAATGCAAGCTTTGTTGCCGCTGTCCAAGGTTTTGAATTACACCGACAACCAATCAGATTTTTTCACATTATTTGGGGTAAACGTCTGGACTGGGGTTCGAATCCCGCTCACTGCAGTTTTGCACTCTGCTCAAATGTGAACTTAAAGCAAATGTAAACAAAAAAAGACACCCTACAGCCTTCCAGTAAAAACGTTACATCATTATTTACATGAAACAATTATTGATATTTCTTTTATGTGTGGTTATTGGCCAAAGTAGCTACAGTATTGAATCAGCACCTTGGACAGCATCAGATTTAATAAAACATATATGCAGGACAGTCATCCCAAAGTATACATCCAAAATTTACTTATGCTTGGTTCAGGGATCAGTTATGGAATGTACTTGAGTGGCCTGTTCAGTCTCCAGGTTTAATTTTCATTGAAAACATTTGGTTTAATTTGAAGAAAGCAGTGGCAAAGTGAAAACTAAAGATTATCAGTGATCTCAAAGCTTTTTCAGGTGAGGAATGGGCCAAGATTGCAGTAGAGAGGTGACAGAAGCTTCAAAGCACTTACAGGCAGCGTTTATTGGCAGTTTTAAAGAATAAAAGATTCTGCACAAAATTTGACTTTTAGGGGTTGAATAATTTTGAACATGAACATTTAGAGCCAATTAAATTTTTTTTATTATTATTCATCAGCTTCCGTTTTCAGAATGACTCAAATGTGTATTTATACATTTCTCTAATAGTGTACTGATGCCTTTGTTGAGTTGCTTTTACAAAATTGTGTTCTCTGCAGAAAAATGTCTTCAGGTCAAGGGGGTTGAATAATTTCGATTGCAACTGTATATATATATATATATATATAATTTGCAACTGTAAATCCTGTAAATTTGTTTTTAAAGTTTACATGTTTTTGTGGGTACAAACAAGTGTGATGTATTTTAGTTGCATTTCTACTTTATTAATTTTATTTGCTTATTTTTGTAAATGTGTGTTTATTGGCCAGTTTAGCTCAGACAAAATTAAGCAGAAATAAAAGTTATTTATGAATGTCAGGTTTTAATCTACAAACATCAAATTAACAAAAGATTTAAAAGTAAAAAAACAACATTTTAATTTATATGACATAAAAATAATATTGACATGAGTTGTGGATTAAAAGGTGCTGAACTAGTTATTCAAAATTTCACATGAGAGGTATGTTAAAATCTACATCAGTTCAGCCTGAAATGTGTATATATTTTTTTGTATAGAGAATGACCATAAAGTATGTAATATCAGTATAATATGTTGCATTCAAAAATTTATCTACAAAATAAACAATTTAACCCACTATTCTAATTGATGATAAGCCAAATAGTGTTTGAAGATTAAATCAGGTGAGACAAGTTCTTTACTTAAAATCAATGTTTTATTAAATTGACTCAAACATGCCTTCAGTGGAATTTAGAGAGTTCTAAAACAAGTGTAAACAAAAAAAGAAGAAAAAAAACAAAACACAAGTATAACCAAGGAAATTATAGCTGCTGCAAAGCAATGGGAATGGACAAAAAGAACAAGGTCAATTAGATATATGTACACAAGCAAATAACAATCAGATTAATCAGTACACATTTTACAAACAGTTGCAATTTACCAGAATATGCTCCATTTAGGTCTTATGTGCTAGGATGGATGTTAAGGACAAAAACAATGACCAATTAAAATGTAACTGAAAGGAATGGATGGAGCAACAGAATGGTGCAACATGAAAATAATGGATGATTACAATTAGAATTTCTATTTTCTATTTCTATTTCTGGGCAGTAAATGTATTTTCCTGCCACTCCAGGGATGGCCGTATGGATGTGTTGGCTGTTTGGTCCCTGTTTAAGGACTATGTGGCAGAATCTGCACAGGCGGCCTGCTCGAGAACAGCTCCAGCTGCTCATGTCATGGTCATGCTTAGGCAGAAGAACAAGAACGGGTGGCAATTAAAAAGAAGTTTAAGATTTAAGAAAGACAAAAAAAAAATGGACAGGGTAAAAATAATTAATTACATGGTTAATATAAATTGCAGAGTTAATATGGAAATGATGGAAATAAATAAAATGACTAAAGCAGAGTTAAGACAACATCTTAGTGTCAGAGAAGTTTACAAAATGGAGGGGTTGTCTACATGTTGTTCATTCTTACCATTTTCACCACTGTCCTCAAAGGCAAGTGCTTTGTGTGAAGCGGTGCCAGCAGCACTTGTGCAGAGTTCTGAAACAAAGTACAGTCTTTATGTTTTGCATTTGAACAGGTTATAAATATTTTACAACCCATATATAAATATTTTACATAAATATATAATAAAAAGGTGATTCTTAACTTATAGGTAATTTTTTTGTTCTTTGGTCATTTTTTTTTTTTTGACAAATTCCTCTTCCTTTGTTAAGCTAAAATTAAAACCACCTCAAACATTTTTTTACTACTTTACTATTATGATTTTTCCATACTTTTCAACCTCCTTTTAGGTCTCCTTGTTGCACACCCAGACTTTTAAACTTCAACAATGAAAATACAGTTTATAAATATTAATGTACCTGAATTAAGCTCTAATAAAATAATAAAAAAATATTATAGTATTTAATTCAAGACCTCTGTCAGAACTCAGTTACTTTTTATACAAAATATAGCTGTCGCACAGTTTGTGTCATTTCCACCACAACACTGTGTGTTTCTATGAAAATGTTGACTGACATCAAGCAACAACAAATTAAGAAACATCAAAGTAAATATTGCTTGATCAGTTAATATATTTATTATGTGTAATTTCCACCACATGCTGTTCCTTCAAAGGTGCTATTAAAAAGCAAAAAATGTTAGGTAAATAAGAGTATTTTACAGTTTTTTACGATTGTTTACACTCTAAAATAAAAATTTCCACACAATTTGCAAAATTCTACTCCAAGGAGCAAAACACCGCCACAGATTTGCACACCATTACACATAATGTCTGCTTCACTCTTTTTGCAAAACATTACACACAGTGATTTGTAAAACTCTACACACATTTCGACACCTTAGACACAGATAAGGATTGTGAGGTTACTTCCTTGTCATTACAAAGCCCCGGATTGCCAATGACCACACTAATGAACAAATTGGATAAACACATCCACAAGGTGTGGAAGCACACATGTGCTAATTTGAAAACGCAGCACTCAGGTGTGCTATAAAAGGCAGCAGGTGAGTTCACCTGTATTCATCAAAAATGATGTGGATGAAATCTTATGGCCTGATCCAGCCAGACGGAGAGATGAGGAATAGTTACAGTAGTTGTGTTGCTTTTTTTTTCCAGAGTCAAACTGTATGTACTTCATGCAGTAATTTTTATTTGTCTACAGATTTTATTTGTTTCATTGATTTCATTGTTGGTTGATTACTGTAACTGATTATGGTAAGAAATACTGTATTTATTGAATTGAAATAAATACTTGAAATATTCAGTCTGCAGCATCAGTGTTGTGCAGTGCTTGGTAAGTTTATAGTAGGCCTATTTGTGTACATTCTCCCTATATCTCAAACTAATCATGAAGAATGTTGTGGGTTTGTCACTATTTTGTTTTGTCATCGAAATGATCTCTTACATAACACTGTCTGCCCAAAAATCTAGCACATGCTATTTCCTAAAATTAGTGTTTTTTACAAATGTGTTTTTTATTTATCACAGCAGTGTGAAACTGTGTGTCTGATCATTGAGGACTGTGTTGGTTAAATGAAAACTAATAGCATTTTCACAAATATGTGTATATGTTTTGACTGAAATGTGTATATGTTTTGACTGAAATGTGTATGTTTTGACTGAAGTGTGTCATTTTGCAAACAATCTAGGAATTCTGCAAATTGAGTGTGGTATTTGGATAATTGTGATTATATTTTGAAAAAAAGAACCCGGTTTTCAAAATTGTGTGTAAACAATTGAAAAAAACTGTAAATACATGAAATGCTAAGTATTAATTCAAAGCCAATCAGTGAAGTTATCTTCCATTTTTTCCACAAATAATCTACAGAAATATCATTTCCACCACACTGTCCTTTGTGGTGGAAATAACATTCATGGTTACAAAGTACAATTAATATGGATAAGATCGACAGTAGATTTGCAGGACTGCAAATGTTTCAATCCAGTCATGTTCCAGCATTGGTATGAAGCTTCCCTACAATTACGTTAATTTCATGTAATTTCCACCAACACACACATTTTTTTAAATATTTCAAAAGGTCTGATCACTCATTAAACATTCATCCACAATTTATGAGATCATGCTCTACTTAATATAAAAATTCAATATTCATTATCTAATAAGATCTTACCCAAACCAATGTTTAGTTTCAGAGTGTGACAGGTGTACAGTTCATGATTTGGACCTTAGGGCAGTTAATTTGTCTCGTTGACAACTGTATACATATTTTACAATCTGAAAAAAATGGTTAAACTAGTTACAAAAATGATCTTAAGACAATTCCTGAGTGACATAAGTTATTCTATTTTTAAACAACAGCTGTATATTGTGATGTGGTGGAAATTACAGTTGTTCATTGCAAAAAAATTGTAAAATATAAACAATTTCTCTTGTAATCTTAGTTTCAGACCTTAAAACTTGACAAACTATTTGGGTCTGTGTAATGTGACTTTCGCACATTTTTATTTTCTTCAGCTTAGTTGAAGAAACGCGCATAAATATATAAATGGTCAAAGGTTTTTAATGTTTAAAAACAATTCTGTTCTGCTCACCAAGGCTAAAAAAATAAAAATAAAAAAAAGAAAAAAATTCTATGCTAGTATCTGTTAAAATGTAGTTCATTGTTGTGATAAAAGCTGAATATTCAGCATCATTACTCCAGTCTTCCGTGTTACATGATCCTACAGAAATCATTCTAATATACTGATTTGCTGCTCTGTTATGATTATTGGTGCTCAAACATTATCCATGGTTCTTCTTATTAACCCTCTGGGGCCCGGGGGTGTTTTGGGGCCCTGAAGAAGTTTTGACATGCCTTGACATTTGTCCTTTTTTCAGTATGTTAAAAACATATTAATATCCTAAATCTAAATACATTGTATTTAGCACAAATTGGACTACAAAAATATGTAAGCAGCATGAATGTACACTTTTAAGTTTTTGAGAAAACAATGTTTATGCGTGCATTTTGAAAAACTAAATTTTTGAAGTCACTGAAATAAGGTCATCTAACACATACAGAATATTTATTCTCGGGACTTTCGAGAATTGGATGTGGTAGGCTTGGTTTTTTTCTACCAAATGATGTGAAAATCATCTAGTTCACTTGTTTTCACAAAACAGTATATAGATTTAAATTTTTGAAGACACTTTTTGTTTAGAGTGGCTGTACGCGAGAAGGCGTGAATCATCATGAATAATGCTGTGATTTACACCTGAGAAGACAAAGACCTGCATAATGAGCCGCATAATGAGCCATTCAGTCGGATGTTGACTGAGAGGAAACAACAGAAAGAATAAAGGAAAAATGAAAGGACAAAATACATATATATTTAGTTTGAAGCGTATTTTGAAAATATTTAACTATCACACAAAATAACTTGTCTTTCACTTGTGAGTGCAGTTAAACTTTTTATTAGGAACAAAAGTAATAAACACAGAAGTCAAGATGTCGAGGGTGCAATATCCAAATCACTCGCAGGAAACTTGAACACAGGAAAACGGGGAACAGCAGAAACTGCAAAGAAAACAAGTAGATGTGAGCAACACAATGATCTGACAAAGACAGAGCTGACATGGAGAAAACACATACACTACCAGCCAAACTTTTTATTATTAAAAGTTTTTTTTTTTTTTTTAAGTGAGCAGTTTTTTTTACATAGTAAACCTATTTCACAAAATTAGATAATTATTTTTCTTTAAAAAAGTACCTTTGACTGGTAGTGTATAGCATAGGCGTATAACAGTTAGGTGCAAATAAAACAGTGTGAGATAAATACAGGTGTAAGGTTTGTAATGAAGTGATACAGGAGAAACCATACATCTTCTACCTTTCATACAGATTACTTAAAAAGAGAATAGTAGTTTTTTATTTGAATTGGTTTATGTAAAAGTAAACATTTCAAGCTTTCTACAAGTAAATGCATTATGTCTTTGAGGCACGTAATCACTTAGATTTAGGTTTCATGCACGTTAGTTTCATTTATGTGTCTGTGAAAAGATATAACAGACAGTGAAGGCAGAGCGCGTGCCCTGACTGTTTTCTTATTTTCATAAAAGCACAGTGTATACAAATAAAAATATACCCTCTACAGTTTCGAATGATGTATTGGTTGTATTTGTACGATCAAAACTGACGGAGAATTTTACATTCTTTTCGGAGTTATTACAAAAGCGTGCCTCAAATGCGCCAGCGCGTTTTTCGACCAAAGTTGAAATATCCTGTCATCATGAGACATTTAGATGCAGTGAAATGAAACATACTTTATAATGTTTCACTTGCTGTAGTCAGGAAATACAGTTGGCAAAAAGTCTTAACTGGTAAAATGTGTGCACATTCTGTCACAGTAACAACTTACAAATATAAAAGAAAAAAACTTACTTGTGTAAATATCTCCTCTGCTGATTCACGCCATGTCTCATTTAATGTTCATCTTCTGAAGTAAGTTTTATTCCTGACAGCCCGTCTTCTTCCAGAAAGGACTAACTTGAAAGAAAAGAAACTGCTTTCTCCTTTGTTTACTGTGATGTTGGGCGTCTACTTTTGGCGCGGCGCCCTCACGTGGACGATTTGAATATGAAAGACTGGAATCGCTCCTGGGCGTGATCTAATTAAAACTAATGAAGCAGACAAGAGAGACTGGACATCGTGTTGGTTTCATACGGATTACTTTATCACAGAATATTTGATTTCAATAAACATTACTTTATTTGAAAGTATAGATATCAAGCTTTCTCTAGACATATTGCTCATGTCTCTGTGTTGTGTATTGGCTGAGTTATAGTCTATTTTAATGACGCGTTTCTGAATGAAGATCACGGAGATCAACGCGGCAGACAGCACACCCTTTTTTTTATTTTGTAAAATCACAATATTTTTTTGGTTTTGTGAGTATATACAAATAAAAGTAGACCCTTTACAGATTCGATTGATGTACTGCTTTTATCTGTACAATCAGAAATGACCGAGTAATTGAAGTTCCTTTTGGGAAACTGCCACAAAACGCGTATACGCGTGTTTGGACCCCAGGGGGTTAATATTGAACACATTTTTTCCCTTTAATTTTCAATTTTTGTGGAAATCATGATACTTTTTATTTTTTTTATTATTTGATGAATAGAAAGTTAAAAAATAACAGCATTCATTTGAAATAAAATATTTTTTAACATAAAAAATGACTTTTCACTTTTGATCAAGTTAATTTTTCCTTGGGAAATATTATATATTACTTTCTATTAATCAAATAATTCTGAAAAATAAAATGTATCATGATTTCCACAAAATTGTGAAGCAAAAACATATGTGTGTGTATATATTGATCATTAGAAATGTTGCAAATCAGCATTTTAGTGTGACTTTACTAAGGACTGGCATAATGATGCTATAATTCAAATTGAATCACATAATACAATCACATATAATATCAGTTATATTTTAAAATGCATTCACATAAAAAGTATCATAAATTTAAATGATATATTATATTATATTATATACTATACTATATATTTTACATATTATATAATATAGACTGTTCAAAAACATTAAACAATCTTAATGATCCCAAACTTTGACCGGTTATATGTTTTATATTAAGTGCCATTGATTTTGACAATGCAATGATGATAGTCTTGGATATGTGAGAAAATCTATATAATTTAAACTGCATCACTTCTAACCTTACTTAAATCAGTATATTCGTGATATCTTCCCCTTAAATTGTTTCCTGCTGATTCATTCAAGAATCAATCAAGTGTCTGTCTTTATGAATGTATCAATGATTCATCGACTCAAAAATTATTTAACTAAAAAAAACAAAAAACGCTGATTTATTCTGTAACAGAACACTAATTATTACTTGTTTATTGAATGACAAATCTGCAATCGTGGTAATGTCCTGAAAACAGCATTCTCTTTTGGTCCGCTCACGTTGCTTAACTAGGCTACATCGTATGTAATTTTCTTGACTTTCATACTTTTAATGCCCCGCGGAAACCCTGTCTGATCATCAGCCCTACACTAAAATGGAAACATACCTGGAGTTGACTCAGGCCTCTCTGCTGAGGTCTCCTTCACTAGGAACATCAGTTCTGCTGGAAGAGCCACAGGTGTCTTTCCCTTTAGGCCTGGAGAGGCTGGAGCTACACAAACGTAAATAGACCAATTATTATATTTATGCAACCAAAATTAACTCAACATTTGATTACATGATCTAGATTACAGTGTTTTTACCATCAGCTGGAGATGCCTTCAATCCAGCACTTGTATCAGGAGTTGGTTTGGATAGTGCAGCAGATGGAACTATAACATACAAAACCATCAGTCATTTCAGAGCTTACAATATATGCTAGTAATAGTATAGTGTTGGTGTTAGTAGGAACTAAAACAGCCATGTTTCCTTCTCCTGCCTGTCATAGATTTAAAATGCTTACATTTACACACTGTGTACCTTGAGACCATCTTACAGTTTTTTTCAGTCGCTAACAAGCGTTTCTCTAAACAGTTGTCACATTTTCAAAACTCTAAACACAATTAGCACAGCATCGGTCTTTTGTGGCCATACCCTTCACACATTTCATGTCGTTTTCACCCAATATGGAGTCAGTGAACACATTTCCACAGTGCTTACATTTTCTTAACAAACAAGCTATACCTACCAACAAAATTATGGATTGTTTTTGTAGTATTTACAAATGTTAACACAACATCCCACAATAGCAAAAACAATGTTTCAAACCTTAGATACAGTATAAAAACCTGTATCCTGTAAAAAAGTATGAATTACAGTTTTTCAATCGCTAACAAGCGCTTACCCATACTTCAGATACTTTTTCTAAACTCTTAACACAGACTCACATCTACAAAACATAATTGGCCAAAGGGATAATTTTCGTCTCAAAAATACATGCATCTCTCACTGCATCTGCTCTTCTCGCTGCATCTCTCACTGCATCTCTCACTGCTCCTGCTCCTCTCACTGCATCTCTCACTGCATCTGCTCTTCTCGCTGCATCTCTCACTGCATCTCTCACTGCATCTGCTCTTCTCACTGCATCTCTCACTGCATCTGCTCCTCTCACTGCATCTCTCACTGCATCTGCTCCTCTCACTGCATCTCTCACTGCATCTGCTCCTCTCACTGCATCTCTCACTGCATCTGCTCCTCTCACTGCATCTGCTCCTCTCACTGCATCTCTCACTGCATCTCTCACTGCATCTGCTCCTCTCACTGCATCTCTCACTGCATCTGCTCCTCTCACTGCATCTCTCACTGCATCTGCTCCTCTCACTGCATCTGCTCTTCTCACTGCATCTCTCACTGCATCTCTCACTGCATCTGCTCCTCTCACTGCATCTCTCACTGCATCTGCTCCTCTCACTGCATCTGCTCCTCTCACTGCATCTGCTCCTCTCACTGCATCTGCTCTTCTCACTGCATCTGCTCCTCTCACTGCATCTGCTCCTCTCACTGCATCTGCTCTTCTCACTGCATCTCTCACTGCATCTGCTCTTCTCACTGCATCTGCTCCTCTCACTGCATCTGCTCCTCTCACTGCATCTGCTCCTCTCACTGCATCTGCTCTTCTCACTGCATCTCTCACTGCATCTGCTCTTCTCACTGCATCTGCTCCTCTCACTGCATCTCTCACTGCATCTGCTCTTCTCACTGCATCTGCTCCTCTCACTGCATCTCTCACTGCATCTGCTCTTCTCGCTGCTCCTCTCACTGCATCTCTCACTGCATCTCTCACTGCTCCTGCAGATTAATCTAGATTAAAAAAATTAATCTATGTGTAACAGAGGCATTTTTCTTTAGGGACTTTTATTTTGACGGGTTGCCCCGTTTTCAGTATGTTCTGGGAAGAGAGGTGGTGTGTGCAGTTTTTGCGAGAGAGGCGCGCCATGTTTGCAGTGTGATGGAGAGACAGATTTTCAGCAGAAAACATGCAGTAAAGTTTTTGATACACAGTTAGTCTGAGCTTCTGTGAGTAGTGTGATGCCATCGTGTGAGACCCGTTGTGGAAGTTCGGCGGATCGCGTCATCGAACAGAGAACGGTGTGAAAGGCTGACCGAGAGCATGTGAGCGAATTGCTGGAGCCGCAAGTTTTATTCTGCACGTCGTTGTTTTGCGTCATTCGAACTGTATGTATTTTTGAAAGTTTTGCTGAGTCTCAGAGCCATTGATCAACTGTGCTTTAGAGTAAGAAACAGTGATTTCTTCCTGCGTGTCGTTTAAGTGCACTTGTCAGTGCGCGAGAAGGTGAACTGCAAGCAAAATTCTTTTTTTTGAACCCTCCCATTTTCTCATTGTTTTTTTTTTGTTTTTGTCGAGACTGTCTGTCATCACGACCAGTTTTGTTTTTTTGAGAGGCATGTCTCTTCGGAGACTGAGTCAGACTGAGCTGTGGATGTGCTGCACCATTTTGTTCCAGAAAGTCCCTGATTTTTGCCCGGGTTGCACTGAAAGTTTTTTGTGAGAGTTTTTATTTTTTTTAATTTATATTACCCTGCCATCCTCACGACATCTCCTTACTGTCCGGCCGTAGCTGTTCCTTTCGTCATCTCAAGTCATCTCATCTCAAGTCATCTCATCTCAAGTCATCGCAAGTCATCAAAGTCATTGTTGCTACAGACTGGTACAAACGTTCTTTGCATACATACACATGAACTCAACACTGATATAGACGGAACTGAGCTGTGAATTTTGGTGTGGAAACTGAATCATTTTTTCTGTGAAAATCTTTTCATTGTTCATGTGTCCTGAGATGATTCATTTCTGAGTTTATTTTAAGTGAATTATTTGTGAATTGGTTGTTAGATCAGAGTTATACAGGTCTGATAATTACACAGTTGGTGGTGCACCACGGGTAAAGAGGATAGTAAGATTTCAGATTGTTTCATTTATTTTTTTATTTTTTATGTAATGTCTTGTTTTTGATCTTCTTTAATCCACTGAAACACTAAAAAACCAACAACCTAAAAAGAAGGAATAAATTTGATCCAATGTTTAAGTAAATCATAGTATTACTTATTATTGTTCTACCTTGGGGTAGGGGCGTCTCACTTGCTTTGTTAGGTGCCAGGGGGTGGAAATGTGAATTGTTCTTACTGTATTGTCTCACATATTTAAACTTCAGGCTGCCACCGTATTAATAGAAGTATCCACAAACTTACCTGAAGCCACGCACTCTGGTCCCTTTAGCATACCGTGCAACAGAGTAAGGCAACACGTATACACAACATATACACTGAGACTCAAAGCACTGGGGTGGGGGACCGAGATCCTTTCCTCCTTAAGTCTTCCAAGGTAGCTTTAAATTCCCCTACGAGGCAGGACTTATAGTCTTGTTACATATGCCCACCCCTAGTGTTAACATTAGTAAATACTACCAAAACAATCCATAATTTTGTTGGTAGGTATAGCTTGTCTGTTAAGAAAATGTAAGCATTGTGGAAATGTGTTCACTGACTCCATATTGGGTGAAAACGACATGAAATGTGTGAATGGTATGGCCACAAAAGACCGATGCTGTGTTTAGAGTTTTGAAAATGTGACAACTGTTTGGACAAACGCTTGTTAGCGACTGAAAAAAAACTGTAATAATTGAATGACAGTGGTGATAAGTTTCTGGATGTACTATACATTCAATATATGATTACCACATAAGATATGTCTCAACTCACAAACAAATGAATCATGTTCATTCATGTATTTCATTCACTTTCTATTGCATTGAATTATCATCATTTCCTGAAATGTGGCATGTGAAATGATCATGCTTAACATACTAAACATACAGTACTTTGTATTTCTTTTATATGTTTGTTGTTTATGTGATTTACAATATTTGATGTACTATAAACTATAAAGCAAAACAAGTCAAATTATTTTATTTAGCACCGCAAGTGGAATTTATTTGATTTCAATTCTGTTTCCTGACATTCCAATTCCAAATCCAATTCCATTCCAGGAAGTGAACTGGAATTTACCATTCATTCTCAATTCAACTCATGAATGGCCCTAATCCTGTTTGGAAACATGTGGCCTAACCCTGAAGATCGCAGAGATTGGATACATTAATTCTGTGCTTTTTTTAGTTCGTTTTAGCTATATAAGTAAAACTTAATTCAATCCCACAGACATGCCAAACCAATGTACTACCCTAAACACTACTCACTAGTCTGAGCAAGAGGAGCAATCTGACTCAGTGAACAAGCATGCATTCAAGTGTAAATACCCAATGAAACATGAATGCAGAACAAAAATGCATACTTACCCTCATTGTAGTTGGTATCAATTCATCATGGCACGAATTCATAGTCCTTAGGACAGTTAGTATAATGCACATTCTCCCTGGGAAGAACAGCACTTTTTTCTGCATCTTGATCCACCATGAAAGAAAAACTGAATTTTAGGTTTATTTGTCAAAACCAATCAAACTCTTTGCACTGTTATGTTATAACATATATGCCCTTTACGTTGCGCAAGGCTTATATATATATATATGCACACATATGGTCTGAGATAAAGTTATCAAATCAACTGTAAACATCTATAAATATTATTCCCTGTCATGCACAAGACTAGTTTTTTTTTTTCAGAATATTCCTTTTATTATTAGTAGTGTATATAAAAATAATTAAGGAATATTCTGTCTTGTGCATGACAGGGAATACTATTTAGATATTTTTACAGATGGTTTGGTAGCTTTATCTCAAAAGGTTATGTTGTTTAATGGATGTGTATTATTTCACACATTGAAAGTTGTAAAATTATTATAAAGCCCATACATTTGTTTCTAAAATTAGGCTATTAAGCCTTGTGCAACGTAAAGGACATATATTAAAGTCTACCTTATCTAATTTGCACAAAGAATTTACAGCAGTAAGCTACCTTAGACAGTGCAATGTGTATCTGCGAGTTATCAACACATTACTACTGAAATCTATGCCATACATAGCTTATTTGACATCACCAAATGAAAACCATTCACATAAACGTAAAAAACAACAACATATTCATTCATTATTTAGCTCGTATTTACCACAAGCCAAACGAGTGATGTCATGGTAACTAAACGGATAATTTAACTGAATGACATAAAAACTGTACACATGAACATATAAAACGATCATGTTCATTCATAACTTTGCGTGCAAATCAACCTTTGATGATATAATAGTAAACGAAAGCAGACAGCGTAAAGTTTAGTAACGACCAACGGAGCGAAGCGGGCGTTTTCGCTCAACAACTAATTGGACATCATTATTAACAGCACCAAAAACGTAACCTACAAGGTAATATATATAAATACAGTAACTTACCTTTGATAGATGTGCTGAATAGAATGAACGAGGCAGATCTTCACTGAATGTATTTCACGCTCCGAGTCAGTATGAAAATGGCGACTTCAAACTTCCCGGGGAGACGAAACACGGAAGAGCGCCACTAGAGCGTTAGTGGACAAAAGAATATTGCATCCGTAGTGGTTTAGCACTACCATTGAGAATGAATGGGAAACGGTTTAGGGCCGTTTAGCTAAACTATTCACGGCTGCCGCGCGGGATCTTACCACTAAAAGTTCTCCTAAATGCTGGTAAAAGTTTTTAGCTAAGAGTTTTCTCTCAAAACCTATTCACAAAGCTGCTGAGACAAACTTTTACTAGGGAATAGAGAGAACCCAGGTAACAATTTTTGGTTGCCAGAACGTTCCCAGAACGTTAGTTTTTGGTTCCCAGAACGTTCCCAGAACGTTAGTTTTTGGTTCTCTGAACGTTACATTTTATGGTTTGTTTTTGGTTAGTCAGGAAAGTTTTCTTAACGTTCCCAGAACGTTAGTTTTTGGTTTGTAGAACGTTATTCTAACGTTCCTCTAACATTAATCTAACGTTCCCAGAACGTTAGTTTTTGGTTTGTAGAATGTTATTCTAACGTTCCCAGAACTTTAGTTTTTGGTTTGTAGAACGTTATTCTAACCTTCCTATAACATTAATCTAACGTTCCCAGAACGTTAGTTTTTGGTTTGTAGAAGGTTTTTCTAACGTTCCCAGAACGTTAGTTTTTGGTCTGTAGAATGTTATTCTAACGTTCCCAGAACGTTAGTTTTTGGTTTGTGGAATGTTATTCTAATGTACCCCAAACGTTAGAATAACGTTCCCAGAACGTTAGTTTTTGGTTTGTAGAATGTTACTCTAACGTTCCCCTAACGTTAATATAACGTTCCCAGAACGTTAGTTTTTGGTTTGTAGAATGTCATTCTAACGTTCCCTTAACGTTGTTTTAACGTTCCCCTAACCTCAAATTATTATTTTCATTCCTACAAATTCCTACAACTTAAATCAAAACAGCAAGTGTAGATAAATAATCAGCCTAAAATGAATGTCTTTATTGATTAATTGTTTAATAGGATATGAGTAACATTCTGAATGAGCATTCAACACAGGCCAAAATGGTGCAAGAACAATATCAAATAAATTAACTACTTAAAATAGCTACTATAAATTATAATTTCATTCAAGATTACTTTTAAACACATTTCTTAGTAATTATAAATTATGCACATTTAAAACATTTACATGCAAACAAGTGCAAGAATAGTACAAAAATACAAATTAATTACTTTAAAAACAGCTACTATTAAAATTTCATTTTACAATCCTTTTAATCATTCATTCAATGTATGCACAAAAGTGTATGATTGTTATAACAATAACGAATTAAGTAAAAAAAACAGCTACTTTGAAAAACTTTTATAGTAACTGATTCTAATAGATGTTTTTGTAGAATTGTAGATCTGCACCTAAAACTCTCTTCCATCTTCCATCTTCACCACAGTCATCTGTAAATATAAAATAAATAATAATATAATTTTTCCATAATTATGGACTTCAGACTGATCAAATCACATGAACATTTAAATATTCTTGTTTATTGGCCTTGATGAGTAAAAAAAAGGAAGAGAGAAAAACAATGAAAAAGAAAAGCATTTTTCAATGTGCAAGTTATAATACACAAAAAATAAATATAATACTGACAGTTGAAGACTGTAATACTAAGGTTTCCCACTAGATGGGATAAGAAATCTTTTAAGCCAGTTAGATAAGAAATGAAGAAATAATAAGAAAATATATAATGCCAAATTCATACAGTATAAGACGTTAATACTTTTCTGGTAATATTGTTTTATATAACTATTTCACAAATGCTTAAAGATAGTTAAAGTAATAATAATAAAAAGTGTTAATAATTAAAACTTTGAGATTTATACAACAATTGAAAGCTGAATAAATAAGCTTGCTTTTTAATCATTTTAATTTAAATTACATAATAATGGCAATATATACATGTCACTTTTCTAGGGTGTTTTCAAACATTTGGAGAGCAGTGTGTGTGTGTGTGTGTATATATATATATATATTACACACAGTATTATTGTAAAATAATACTTTTACATCAGTTCCATTAACATAGTTAATACTCATTTTAAAAACACATTTTAATACAATATGCTTACCATTTTAAAGTCCTGTGTGGAGCGAATTTCAGTGCCAGCGAGATTAGATCCTCCACTTCTATCGATTTCAGTGATTTAAAATTCCTCTGTGTTGCTCCTAGAAATAAATTGAAATAATCTCTGATAAAACAACAAATAATCTCAGCATTGTGATGCTGATGATACATGGGGCAAATTTTTGAGGAATGTTGCTTGGGTACTTTTTCACTTAGAATGGGCAACAAATTCACCCGCTTGATAACATTCGAAGCAGGTGACAAATTTCTATCTGGTTATTTAGATCATGGTCGTGGGCCCTGTGTCTCACCAAGTTACCCATTGACAGCAACATTGCCCCAAAAAAGTTGCCCTGTGTATCATCACCTTAAATATGCACTCAATGCACACACACACACACACACACACACACACACACACACACACACACACACACACACACACACAGTTAAATGTGAGGGTTTTTAGAAGTATAAATTTAACATTATAACAATTTAAATACAAATTTGTTAAACTGTTAATTTAAAATATAATATGCAAAAATTGCATTAACTGACAATCAGTTAAAGGATTATGGATTAAAACTTTCCTATAACAAGAGAGCAAATCCGAAGGTCCTGGAAGGCCAATTTTGTTTTCTTTCCTCTCAGGCTGTAGGCACTTAGGACTTCATTGGTGGCTACCTTACGCAACATTTTACGCACTGTTGCCCCAGGATTTGTCCCCCCAATGGAGCGTAGATAGTTAACCTAAAACAAACATAAACATTTTGCACCATAAAAAAAATATTATTTATTATAAAATTTAATATAATATTATTATTTTTTTTTATTTTTTTTTTATTTGGCATGTTATTAATACAGATAAATGTGTTTTTGCATTACATGATGCCCTTACCCCACACCACTAATGCACTGGTAACCAAACTGTTTTTTTGTGCCCATTGAATTCCATAGTATTTTTTATTCTATACTATTAAAGTCAGTGGGAACCAGTAATTTGGTTTGCCAGCATTTTTCAAAATATCTTCCTTCATGTTCAACAACAACAACAACAACAACAACAACAACAACAAAATGAGTGAGTAAAAAACAAGAACGTTCACTTTTGGGTGAACTATCTGTTTAAGTAACTCACAATGTTCTACTGTTGAAAATTAACATGCTACTGTATATTTAGTGAGCATTTTACATGTACATGAAAATCGACATTTTATGTATATGTAAATTGCTGTATTTATTACCATCTTTGTTCTGGTCTCTTTATTTTCCATTGTTGTATCAAACTGTTTTAGCTCCTCCACAGTTTGACAGGGGCCATTTTCTAGAATTTCCTCTTCTGTCTCTATCCCAGGCACAGACACAGCAGCCAGTATTCTTCTCTGAAGTGTGAGAATGTCCTGCTGGTTCTCACAGAGTTCTTGCAATCTCTGCAAGACTTTTGTGCGGTAGTCTAAGGAGAAATTGAACATTATGGAATCAGTTCCTTAAATGTGTATGCGTGTTTGTGACAGACAGCCGGTAGCTTACTTTTTGTTGCTTCTTCTGATAAAGTGTGTGGCTCTCTTAAAAGTAGATTTGACACTGTGGTGACAGAAAAAAAAATGTACATTTCAAACTTTATGTATTACATACACATTTATGAGTAAATCACAGTAAAATTTGCTACACACCTTGACAAGGTGTTGAAACAGCTTGCGGTGAGGACTCTGGCAATAATGCTTCTGCTGTAAATATATTTATTTTTTTAAAAGAGCTGAATGTATACATAGCCGTAAAATGATTATTAGCATTAAAAACTTTCTCCTACAGAACAAATCAGGAGATCTTGGCCTTTCTTGATTGCCTGTAAAGAGAGAGAGAGAGAGAGAGAGGGGGGGGGGGTATATTACTTTAAATCCATTGTGGATTACATCTTGAAACACATGTTTTAATATATTTATATAATAAATAAGTAGTTTTAATTCTAACCTTTGTCAAGAGGATATGTTTTGGGGAGTGGCTGATCTGACAATATAACAAATAAAAAAAAATGTATAGGTTACTTTGAATTTTAGAGCCTTTATGATTATACATTTAGGTGTAAAAATAAAATGTAATATGACTGTCTGTCTGAATTATGTAACAACTTACATTTAGGTGGAACTGGTTTCGACACCTTTTTTTTCTTTGTAACTCTGCAGTCATCTAAAAGGAATCACCAAAAAGGGGGTTTTAAGTTCCCTAAAATACCTTATTAAATCATCCCAATAAATATTGTTTTGTTTAGCCAATCTGAAATTTCATGCTCAACCAATATATTCTTATCAAGGTAACTAAACATTTTGGTAACACTTTTTATGAAGCCTGTTCTTAAGGCATTATCAGTAAGGAGTAGGGGAGAGTGGGGTGATTTGTGCCAGGGGGGAAGTAGTTCCACCCCTTGTTTCTAGAAAACCATAGAAGAAATTGGTCATGTGACCATATACTTTTGAAGAGCCATCCAATTTACCTATCCCCCAAAGAGGAGAGACACATGGCATGAGAGCTAAGCACATTTTAGCTCAAAAAACTGTTTTTTGCCTTTCAAAGTTGAATGCATAAGATCAAGGTTTTTTGATTGTTGCGTCTGAACAATTATAGACAAGTTTGAAAATATTTCACACGTTTTAGTGCTTTAGTAGGCTACACAGTGAGTCTATACAGTTAGCATAATGTTAGCTCTAAACTGTGGGATCATGCTAATTTTTTAGATGAAATGTAAATCCATTGTTAGTTGAGTTGGCTGACTTATACAAATAGAACAAAACCAAATTTTGTTAAGGTGTCCTTGTTACAGTGTAATTATACATTAAACTACTGAGTAATATTAAGTAACTACATATACTACCTATGGTTAGGGTTAGGATTAGGGTTTGACTTATATAGTTACTTGTAATCATACATTGCAATTGTTATTATAATACTAAGTGCATGTAACGTGCAACAAGGACACCTTAAAATAAAGTGTTACCAAAAAACAAATAAACAAACAAACGCACAGAAAAAAAAACTATTTGACCTACCATCTGAAGAAATTTCAGTTTCAGACTGAAATCTTTTTGGTTTTTTGTGTGCCCTCTTTGTACTTGTTGCATCCTCAGTTTCGATATTTGATGTCTCGGTAACAAGTTGTAACTTCTGGAAGGCCTTGGCATAGGAGTCTGTAAAATATGTAAAACATTAAAATATGTAAAATATTAAACACACAAAAAAGTATGAACCGGGCTGTAACACTATACCTGTTCTTAACCAAATTCTTTTTAACATGAACCTTCTCCAATTATGCTTGTCAGGCATTGCTTTATTTTTAACCAATTGCCTCGAGTTTGTGTATGTCCAGAAACAGAATATCCCCTATTTAAAATAAAACGCATTAGCATTTGCACTGTATTTTCACACTGTTAATGTTACTTCAAAGTTGAATGAATAAAGGCATACATCAATGGTTTCCTCTAACCAAGTGGTTGGGACAATTTCTACAGAATTATCATTTGCAAACTCAACAACTGCGAAGGTCTTTGTCTCCATCTATTAAGAAAAGAAAAAAAAAACAATGGTTTTATATCACACACACACAAAGTTTGAGCTCAATTAGCACACAATTACCCAAGTGGAAACACTAGGAGTCAAAATTTAGCACACACCAATCAGAACCTTCGATGGAGATAAAAGAGCCAAAGTCAGCTTACAGTTTTTCTCAGTCACTTTGGTGCATTTCTCAAATCAGAAATGAAATTGTCAAAACTACTTGTTCAACATCCACATAGTCTCTTGTGCACATCATTCTTCTGATCAACTTGTGATTGCTTTGTTACATTCATACACCTGATTATATACATTTGTCTGTGGTTTCCTACATTATCAGTTGCTCTTGTCATGTTGCTCAAATGTATTATATAGTTCTCTGTGCAATAGTCTTACCCCTCATCAAGTCATTAGCTCATCATATAAGTCATAACCTAAATGCTAAAGTTTTGATCTAGTTGTCATAATCTGTCAATCATATATTATACACATTTCTATTAGACTTTTTGTAAATTTGCCATGAATTATTCAAGTGAATCTTGAATTTCACTAATGAAGATAATATTGATCAACCAATGATAAAGCAGTTCTCTGAAATAGCTAAAGGTACATCTCATGAACCTTCAATTAGAAAGCCTATATAGACAGAGGACAATGCAGGAGTTACAAATTCTGACAGTGGACATTCTAATTTTTATTTTCACCTTTGTGCCCATATTTCTTTTTCTTTTCTGTTTCACAATGACATTGTAATGTTTTTTTTTTTTTTTTTTTTTATAAGACTACTAGTAGCCTACAAGTGTAACTGTGAATCCTATCCCGTCTTTGAACTAGTTTGCATTTTGTATATTTAAATATTTAGAAACAAATGTGAAGAATTTTGAATTAGTGTGTGTAAACAATGACAGCCGTGTTGTAGTTGTGCTTAACTTTTGCTTTCTTGTGTTTAGGGTTTTGCATCACAAGTTCATCACAGGGCAAATTGCGTCTTAGTGAGTTTAGCAAAAAGAGTGCATGAGATCTGTAAACAGTGTCTAAACTGCCTGAACTGGTTTAAGGTTTTGCAGAAAGACTGATTTATTTGACAAATTGATTTAGGCTATTCAGAATTTAATTCAGAGAATAGGGTTTAGTGTTTTAGAAAATTTAAAAAACTGTAATGATTACCTAAATTTTTTACCTGTTTGTCATGAGGAATTCCATGTCATCAGATGGGAATTGTTTGTAGGGTTAGGTTTTAAATCAAACAAGGGCAGGGAAAGGAAAGGAAAGGGAAACTAAAGGAAAGGAAAGGAAACAAAAGGAAATGAAAGGAAAGGAAAAGGGAAGGGGAGGAGGGAAACAGAAAGGGAAGAGGAGGGATAGGCAAAGGAAAGGAAAGTGGAAAGGGAGGAGGAGGAGGGAAAGGGAAGGAAAGGAAAGGAGAAGGAGAGCGGAAGAGGAAAAGGGAGTGGGGGGAAAGGAAAGGGGAAGGAGGAGGGAAACGGAAAGGAAAGGAAAGAAAAGAAAAGGGAGGAGGAGGGACAGGGAAAGGGAGAGGGAGGGGTAGGGGAAGGAAAGGAGAAGGAGGGGCGGATGAGGAAAAGGGACTAGGGGGAAGGGAAGGGGAAGGAGGAGGGAAACAGAAAGTAAAAAAGTAAGGAAAGGAAAGGAGAGGAAAGGAAAGGAAAGGAAAGGAAAGGAGGAGGGACAGGGAAAGGGAGGAGTAGGGGAAGGAGGGCGGATGAGGAAAAGGGAGTAGGGGGAAAGGAAAGGGGAAGGAGGAGGGAAACGGAAAGGAAAGGAAAGAAAAGGAAAGGGAGGAGGAGGGACAGGGAAAGGGAGAGGGAGGGGTAGGGGAAGGGGAAGGAAAGGAGAAGGAGGGCGGATGAGGAAAAGGGACTAGGGGGAAGGGAAGGGGAAGGAGGAGGGAAACAGAAAGTAAAAAGTAAGGAAAGGAAAGGAAAGGAAAGGAAAGGAAAGGAAAGGAAAGGAAAGGAGGAGGGACAGGGAAAGGGAGGGGTAGGGGAAGGAGGGCGGATGAGGAAAAGAGAGTAGGGGGAAGGGAAAGGAAGGAAGAGGGAAACAGAAAGTAAAAAAAGAAAGGAAAGGAAAGGAGGAGGGACAGGGAGGAGGAAACAGAAAAGGGGGGAGGGAGAGGGACGTGAATGGGGGGTTAATGAAAGGAAAAGGGAAGGGGAGGAGGGAAACAGAAAGGAAGAGGAGGGATAGGCAAAGGAAAGGAAAGTGGAAAGGGAGGAGGAGGAGGGGAAGGAAAGGAAAGGAGAAGGAGAGCGGAAGAGGAAAAGGGAGTGGGGGGAAAGGAAAGGGGAAGGAGGAGGGAAACGGAAAGGAAAGAAAAGGAAAGGGAGGAGGAGGGACAGGGAGAGGGAGGGGTAGGGGAAGGGGAAGGAAAGGAGAAGGAGGGCGGATGAGGAAAAGGGACTGGGGGAAGGGAAGGGGAAGGAGGAGGGAAACAGAAAGTAAAAAAGAAAGGAAAGGAAAGGAAAGGAAAGGAGGAGGGACAGGGAGGAGGAAACAGAAAAGGGGGGGAGGGAGAGGGAAGTGAATGGGGGGTTAATGAAAGGAAAGGAGGGGGAGGAAGAGGGAAAGGGGGAAGGGGAAGATGGAGGATGGATGAGGAAAAGGGAATGAGGGAAGGCAGGGGAAGGGAAAGGGCGAGGAAGGGGAAGAGGAGGAGGAGGGAGGAGGAAAATTGAAAGGAGTCAAAGTGTATGCAAGATGGCCAGGAAAAAAAAATCCTGGTTTTCTTCAATCATTATGGCAGTTCTTGTTAGCTGCCATTCTGGGATTAGTTTAATTGTGGATTGTCTTGCCTGCACTTTAAAGCAGCCAATCATTCGTGAGTCACATGGGTCTTTAAAAAGTGCTTGAGATTTCTCGAAAATCTTGCACAAAAGCATTGGGGAGCCTGACTCATCCATCTCTTTCCTCTCTTCGATGGCCATGCAACACCTCCCATCCTTGAGAATGAAAGCATTGTTTGGCCTCGTGATTTTGAACTTTGTCGTCACCACAGATGGAGTCTGTGGAAAATTGGACTTCTCCATCAGACGTTTAGCCACTTGAACAAGTGGCTTCTTTCCTGACCTTACAAGTCTCTTAAGCTTTCCCAGAAAGTTTTCAAAAGGGAAAGCGCTGCAAGCATCAAGACAGCCGAAATTGATCGCCTCTGTTGGTAGATGTACCATGGAATGAATGTTGTAAACCATGAAGTGGTCGCCATACAGTTCTTTTGTTTTTTCTACGAAGTATGTCATCAGCTTTCTGCTGTAGCAGTTGTGGTCTGCTGCTGAGTTTGGTTTAAGAAGAAGACCCAAGGCAACACTGAATGTCATAAAATGATCGTACAGGTGGTCGGCCAGAATTCCTTTAAGTACAATCTTGCCAGTGTACACTGCAAACTGGCGCAGCTCTGTTGCCTTCCACCTATCTATGTCATCCAGACTCCTAGGCTTTCTTGCAAAACAGCTCGGAATGTCCTTTCTGAGTGCCAGCAGCCTTTGGTTCACTTCATTAATTTGTCCAGCTGACATTCGCAAATTCCGTTGTCCTCTCATCCACTCTGTGATCAGTTTTTTCGTGACCCCCAGGCAGGCTTGATGCATATAATCTATTGGAAACTGGTTGATCATGTCCAAAGGCAGCCTCAAAAATGGGGACACTGAAATGTCATCATCAATCTGCCTTCTTGCCATTTCAGCACGGTATGTGTCATTTGTGCGTAGAGTGAGGTTGTCTGTGTCTGGGAATGTTACTCGCCCAGAAACCCACACACCCTTCTGTTCGCATTTATCGCATCCATAGTACCCTGAGAATTGTTTAATCTTTTTGACCATTGCTCTCGCAGGTGCATCACAGACAACACATCTCATTTGAATTTGTTTTCCTTCAAATCCATTGTCTAGGAGATCCTGAATTTCCTTTATCACTTCCTCAACAAAATCCAAATCTGTTGGTTTAGACGGACCAAGGGTCAATGCCACTGGAAAGACTCGGATGGGTGTTAGGTGAATGGCACAGAGAATGGGCCATAGATTTGCCTTGTTGCTTTTGAAAATAGGCATCCCATCTATATTTAATGATAACTCAAGCATTGTTATTCCATCAATTACATCCTTCGGATAGTGCTGCAACTGCTCTCTAAGACTCCTTTTTAGGTTAAAATAAACACACTCCATCCCTGATTTCATCACCGTTTTTATATGTCTAGGAGTTTGCAGCAAGGTTCTTGCTGTTGATGGCAGCTCTGGATGTCCATTTTGTCTAAGTCCCTTCAAAAGGTCATCAATAGCATTGTGTTTAACAAGGTGTTTTGTAGCCCAATCTTGCAAAAATGTTGTAAGTGAGGCTGAATGCTTTTGTTCCACATCCTCAAGCCCTGAGCTGCAGTTTTCCTCACTGACCCCATCATCCTCACTCTCATGTCCTAAACTGCAGTTTTCCTCACTGACCCCATCATCCTCACTCTCATGTCCTAAACTGCAGCTTTCCTCACTGACCCCATCATCCTCACTCTCATGTCCTAAACTGCAGTTTTCCTCACTGACCCCATCATCCTCACTCTCATGTCCTAAACTGCAGTTTTCCTCACTGACCCCATCATCCTCACTCTCATGTCCTAAACTGCAGTTTTCCTCACTGACCCCATCATCCTCACTCTCATGTCCTAAACTGCAGTTTTCCTCACTGACCCCATCATCCTCACTCTCATGTCCTAAACTGCAGCTTTCCTCACTGACCCCATCATCCTCACTCTCATGTCCTAAACTGCAGTTTTCCTCACTGACCCCATCATCCTCACTCTCATGTCCTAAACTGCAGTTTTCCTCACTGACCCCATCATCCTCACTCTCATGTCCTAAACTGCAGCTTTGCTCACTGACCCCATCATCCTCACTCTCATGTCCTAAACTGCAGCTTTGCTCACTGACCCCATCATCCTCACTCTCATTTCCTAAACTGCAGTTTTCTTCAGTCTCTGCACTCCATATGTCCCTTTCATTGTCATTTCCTTCATCCACATTGACCTGATTTTGACAATTTTGAGGTGTTTCTTCAACAATCCTTTCAGTCAGTGACCTCCGGGCACATTTCCACTGCCTTGTGTACTTTTGTCTCCTGGATTTTGAGTCCATTCTAAATCCAAAATATTTAATTTAATGTAAAATGTGTTTTTGGAAATATTTAGCAATATTGATTGCAAGAAGAAAATAACTGTTAAAATAATGTTAATTTGAAAAGAGGTCTTCATTGTTTGTGTCACGTGTAATTTAAATTCAACATCCAGTTCTCAAAAGTCTTGTGAACAAATGTTCTGTATGTGTTTTCATAGCCGTATTTCAGTGATTTTTTTTCACTAAACACGCATACACATTGTTTTCTCAAAAATACAAAAATGTACATTCATGTTGCTTAAATATTGTAGACCAATTTGTGCTCATTACAATGTAATCAGACTTTAGCCATTAATATGTTTTCAAGATACTGAAAAAAGCACAAATGTCAGGCTATGTCAAAACTTCATCAGGGCCCCAAAACACCCTCAGACCCCAGAGGGTTAAATTGTAATTTATGTATCTAAAATAGTAACAGAACAAGTATTTATTCGTTTTTCTTTTCTTTTCAAGCAAGGATTATTTTAGAAAAGTTTTGTGAATAAACACAAAAGCTGCAGTCATCTCAATATAGAATTGTTTAAAAAAAATTGTGAATGAAAGGATTAAGGGCAAAGTTTGGCAAAGTGTTTTTTGTTTTGTTTTGTCTTTTCTTTTTTCCTCTTTCTTTTTTTTGTACAGTTTTTTTTTCTTTTTGTTGTTGTTGACAGATTCAGGTAGCTTCATTACATGTTTAAAGTGATTAAAAAGGAACCGTTTTTGCCACTTGTTGGCATTTCCTGCAACAGGTACAGTTCATCTGAATATATTTATATTGGGCTGTGAATTGGAAAGATTTGTGCATAGTTGCTGCTTCTTCTTCTTCTTCTTCTTCTTCTATTTTTAATGGCGAAGATTAAGGGACTAACCATTAAGGTGCATATCCGCATATCTAGAGTGTGGGCCGGAGATTTTTATTTAAACAAATAAAAAACAACCAAACAACCAACCAAACAAACAAACAAACAAACAAATAAATAAATGACATGTTTTAAATAACCCAGTTTCTTTCATAAAAATAAATAGAGCTTTCTTAATTACATATATTTTACAGTAAGGTTTATAATTTGATTTTGCTGTTTATAAAAAATATTCCATTAGGTGGCGGTATAAACTATGTACTTTCACCAATATCTAAAGAAGAAGATCTCGTCAACAGACGAACGTTAGTTTTTGACATGGGACAGCTCGTGGTTGCTTTTTGAAGCGCTGAAAGACTGAGACAGGTAAGTAATTTTACTACGTTCTTATTTTATTCATAAAGTTGTACTGTTTGTGGGGCTCAAATTTATCGTTAGTTGTCAGTGTGTGTGTGAATCCAACTACTTTTTACAGAAACAGCGCTGTTTCCTGGGCTGGGACATTTAACGCTTAACTTGAAAAACTCCTAACATGGCTTAATACTAAGCCAGGTGTTAAAATACCAAATTCTGTACACGCATTACAAATAAGGCATGGTGTATGGAGTTAGAATTGTTGCTTAATTCCAAACAAATACATTATGATCTACAAATAAATGTAAAGCGGTTGACTAAAACCAAGCATAATCACAAAATAAATAAAATGAGGTCCACAAAAACGAATTATTCACAAGTAAAAAAAATTGAATTGCAAATAAAACACATACTCAAAAATATTTTTTTTTTATTATACAAACACAACTTTGCCCAGCATTTATATGTGAATCGCGTACTGTGTATTTGTAGATCGCTGCGCGTATTTGTGGATTGCTCTCTGTGCATTTGTAGATCGCTGCGCGTGTTTGTGAATTTTGAAACATTTCAAGCGTCAATGTCAAGACGCAAACTAATCTACAAATGGATGGACTCCACCCACTTTCAATTTAAGCCAATCAGATACCGGCCACGTGGGGCTGACCAATCGTTGCACGTTCTCGCTCCAACCAATCACGTTTTTACGGTGACCGTAAGGGGACACCTTCGGTTCACTTATGTTTGTCTTGGCCATTACATTTAATTCGTGGGAACGTGATATTATGTTATATGTTATACGTCGTTATTTTCCCCTTCATTTCGATCTCTTTACTTAACGTTCTGAATGTAGGTTCTATGACTGGGATATTTACTGGAATGCAGTTCAAAGGTTGGATTTAACATATATTGTATTTTATTTAGTCATATTAACAGACAAATATAGTGTTTCAGTGAAGAGTGAATTATTCATGTAGTTTCATTTGGAAATCATTTACACAGTCACACAGTAAAATAGGTCTACATTCCTTCTATTAATTGCGTCTTTTTTCCGTATTTGTATTATTATTATCGTCATCATTATTATAATTATTACTTATTATTAGCCTATTATTATTGTATATATTTTTATTTTCGTTTATATTCGTTTCCCCCCTTAATTTTGATCTCTTAACGTTCTATATGGAAATTATACTGTAAAATGCATGAAATATGCTATATGACTTATGATTGTTTATGCCCGTGTGTTACCATAAATGAGCATGTTTTCATTTACAAATGAAACTATACGTGAATGATTAATTCCTCAGTGAAACAGTATAGTATTATATAATCTAGTCTATTTATTAGAAGAAAAAAAACTAAATAAAATATATGTTCAATTCAACCTTTAAACTACATTCCAGTAAAACTCATTTACAGTATCATTTCCATATAGAACGTTAATAGATCAAAATTAAGGGGGAAACGAATATAAACAAAAATATAAAAATATATACATAATAATAGGCTAATAATAATAGTAATAATTATAATAAGGATGACGATAATAATAATACAAATACGGAAAAAAGAGGATCAGTTAATAGAAGGAATGTAGGCCTATTTTACTGTGACGATAAACGATCCAAATGAAACTACGTGAATAATTCACTCTTCACTGAAACACTATATTTATCTATTAATTAGACTAAATAAAATACAATATATATTAAATTCAACCTTTGAACTGCATTCCAGTAAATATCCCAGTCATAGAACCTACATTTAAAACATTAGGTAAAGAGATCGAAATGAAGGGGAAAATAACGAATATGACTAATAAAATATAATACGTATAATACATATAATACATATAATATATAACATGTTACATATGAGGTTCCCACGAATTAATATCTTTTTGGCCAAGACATAATATCATGTTCTCACGAGTTTAAATGTCGTGGCCACTACAAACATAAGTGACCTTACGGTCACCGTAAAAACGTGATTGGTTGGAGCGAGAACGTTCATTGCTCAGCCCCACGTGGCCAGTATCTGATTAGAAAGTGGGTGGAGTCCATCCATTTGAGGATTAGTTTGCGTCTTGACGCTTGAAGTGTTTCAAAATTCACAAATACACGCAGCGATCTACAAATGCACAGAGAGCAATCCACAAATACAGGCAGCGATCTGCAAATGCACAGTATGCGATTCAAATATAAATGCAGGGCAAAGTTGTGTTTGTATAATAAAAAAAATATTTGTGAATATGTTTTTTATTTGCAATTCAATTTTTTTTACTTGTGAATATAATTCATGTTTGTGGAATTCTAAGATTTATTTGTGGATCTCATTTTATTTATTTTGTGATTATGCTTGGTTTTTGTCAACCGCTTTACATTTATTTGTGGATCATAATGTATTTATTTGGAATTAAGCAACAATTCTAACTCCATAATGGTATCTATAGAAATATAGATGTTTAACCCTTAACTGTCGCCGTCCCGAATACGGGACGCCTTAGTTTACTTAGGCTACACTACTTTAGGCTATATTACAATTAAATCCTTATGTAATCATGACAAACTATATATCATTGGAAAGGTCTAAGTCTTTTTGGTTACAAATTGTGTAAGAACAGCAATAGATTAATTTATGACAAGAGTGCACCAAGAGTCTATGACAAATCTACATCATAACAGGAGTTCTGACCTTTGTCACAAAAAGTCTTTAAGCAATAAAGACTTTTTTTTTTAACAAAGGTCAGAACTCCTGTTATGATGTACATTTGTCAAAGAGGGACGTTCTGAAACGCTTAACGTGAAAAACGCTTAACGTACGTAAAAAACGACCAGGAAACCCTAAATTTGTGTCAAACCTTACTTGGAACAAACACTAACTACTATCAAATGAACGAGCCCTTATTCCACAGATAAAGTGAATAATATCACGTTAAGCTTTTTCTCCCCCATAGAAGCCCATTATAAGGAAACAGCTTACGTGGTTTAACTTACCTCAACAGCGACCATGGAAGACCAAACTTATATTAAAAATTACTTACTTAAATACTTTCTGCTGTCAAAAGAACGAGCTCTTATTCAGCATATAAAGTAATCGGCCCCCATAGAAGTCCATAAAAAAACGCTTACTTTATATGCTGAATAAGAGCTCGTTCTTTTAACAGCAGAAAGTATTTAAGTAAGTAATTTTTTATATAAGTTTGGTCTTCCCTGGTCGTTGTTAAGGGAAAATTAAACCACGTTAAGCTGTTTCCTTATAATGGGCTTCTATGGGGGAGAAAAATGCTTAACTTGATATTCTTTACTTTATCTGTGGAATAAGGATTCGTAGTTTTGATAGTAGTTAGTGTTTGTTCCAAGTAAGGTTTGACACAAATTTAGGGTTTCCTGGTCGTTTTTTTTTTTACGTATGTTAAGCCACGTTAAGCGTTTTTCACGTTAAGCGTTTTAGAACGTCCCGTCAAAGACTCTTGTCATAAATTAATCTATAACTGTTCTTAAGGGTTAACATCTGTATTTCTATTAGGGGTGGGACGATACAGGTAACTCACGATTCAATTCTGTGGCGATATGTGGCCCACGATATCGATAATATCGCGATTCACGATATCTACGATATTCAATATATTGGAAGAAATTTCATCAACGATATATCACGATATATGTGACTGAAAAAGAAAAAAATACCCATAATAAGGAAATCTTATGCATTTATTAATGCCAACATTTCCAACACTGTGCAAAGAAATATGCATTTGCATAATAACTCACTGCCTCCTGGTCTTAAATGTAAACACTGTACAGCTAGACAGATAAAAGTGCCTGAACATTAAAAAACAACATGAACATTAACTAACATGTGTAAACCATGATACTGAAACGTCAGTAGTAAGTTACTGTAAAGTGCTTTATGTTAACCTGGACAGTGGTCTCATCAAGGCATATTCTTCTTGAGGAACACTAACGCCTGTTTCACACATACTCCGTCTGCAGTGTGTATGCAGTCCGTGTGCGTTACGTATGCGATGCAGAAGCAGCACGGACTCGTTTTGCTTTCACACAGGACACGTTTGCAGTCCGTTCCTGATCCGCGGCTGTTTACCACAAACACACCATTTATCCGTTATTTTGATTTCAAATACAAACGTGCTTTTTCAGCATTGTGATACTCTTTTATCACAGTACACTAATACAATTCTAGATATATTCACGTTTAAACTCAACGTATAATAAACAACGTATTATTCAATGCACTTGCACAGCAACCGCGTGCAGTGTGAACGCTCTAATCCGTTAACATGGGTGCGGAAAAAAATACTCAACGCATAAGCACTGCAGACGGAGTATGTGTGAAACAGGCGTAACTGATCAGCATGCTCAACTAGCGGGTGCGTCTTTGATTTGTTTTTCGTTATCTTCCGCCATTCTTCTCACTTCTCTTTTTTTCTGCGCTTCTTCTCTGATGTTGTAAGATAACTTGTGTTCTTCACTGGCCGCTGCTTCCGCCGCTTTACGCTTATTTACTCGAACAGCGCCCCCCGCAAACAGAATGGTAGATATTGGGTAGTGACAGTGACACTGACGACGGGTAAATTAATCATTTGTGTTGTAATAAAATATCGATATTGGCCGTTAGTGTATCGATTATTTATTGCGACAGAGAGCACAACAATATATTGCAATATCGATTTTTTTTCCCACCCCTAATTTCTATAGATACCATGCTTTATTTATTTTTCCTATCACATGTTTTAAATCGCTTAAAATCGTAACCATTTTAAAATTGGACATTGCGTTACCATAGAAATGGTGCTTCAAACCGTTTAGTTGTCTCCTCCCCTTTAGTGGTGGTGTCAAAACTTTTTATAATCTTGACAAAATACATATTGTTAGAAAGGTCCTGATCTCATGATTCCATATTTGGTGGTTATTAGATTTGTTACCGAAATGCATAAAAAAAAGTTTAATGCAATTTGGGTGGCTCCTGGTGGCTTGTTTTGGTATAACGCCTAAACAAAATAGCATGTGAACCTCAATTCTTTTATATCAACTTCAAATTTGGAACAAAATTTATGTAGACATATACTGTAGCTTTAATTTTATAGCAATTTTTGTATTTGTAACAATTTTTTACAAATATTTATTTTATATAAAATAAAAGAAAAATGCATAGTATTATTCATAAAATAAAAGTAAAATACATTTTCTTTACAGTAAATTTAAGACCTTCTTTAAAAACAGACCAACCTTAGGTCTGTATTCAAAAGTGTTCATGAATTATAATAATTTAAGTTTGGATAGTGCACTTTCTCGTGAATTAAAAAAATGGAGATGACAGCAAGGTTTTTATAGTTTAGCTTTTTTAAAATTTGTTTTATTTTAATTTCAAATTTGCACTAAAATGTAATATAAAGTGTAAAATGGTCACAACTTACTAAATAATATATAAAATGTAAACCTCTGTGCAACACTTTAATATCAGTGTACTTACATGTTTTATTTATTTGTACGTTTTAAACGTTGAAATACCAACATATAAACAATGAGACCAGGCTGGACCATTTTACACTTTATATTAAGTAGACAGTTCCTGAGGAGTTATCATGTAAGTACACTGATATTAAAGTGTTGCACAGGGGTTTACATTTTATGCCTTCAAAATTGGGTCTATGCCTAAGGTGTGCAATTATTTTCAAAGTAACGTACACAGCGAACATGGTTTCAGGCAGCTCTTGACCGCAGTACATGTCCATTTTTCTTCGCCACATAATTTCAGTTATTTCAAAGGTTCTTACAGCCCAAAACTGCAAAATTATCAAAACCCACAATGACACTGGCCAAACAAATAAATACAGTAAACAATAGGATAAAAACAACAGATTATTTACATGTTTTTGCCACAATATCACGTTTTATTATGTACGGAAAGCACATACTCTATTCCTCCCATTCTCTCTCTCTTACAGATGCACACACATACAGTTAGTATGCGCTAATGTTGTTAGCGCTGTTCTGATGATTAAGAACTTAAAAACGATATGAAATTTCTCACAAGCGCGGCAACAGCATGGTCTTGAAGAAAATGGACTTAAAGTTTAACTGTTAGTAGAGACGATGCTGCCAGTCACCTTTGAGAGACACACAGACTTGAGAGAGGTAATTCATGCACTTAATATCTCTCTCCCTCCCGTTGTAGGACGATTTTGAAGTTGAAGACGAAAGCGAGATGGGAGTTTTTCAACATATCCTAACTCTATTGTCCCAGATCAGACAGACTACACATGCGCATCGCAGAGATGAGACAAGACGAACATTTCAGGTTAAAAAGTATATAAATTGTCAATTTGTCAATTTTAGCTGCATTTAAACTGCATTTTGGAAGTTCAAACTTGGGGGTACCATACTTTTCCATTATATGGAAAGAAATCTTGGAATGTTTTCATTAAGAAACATAATTTCTTAATGACTGAAGAAAGAAAGACATGAACATCTTGAATGACAAGGGGGCTGGAACTACGTTCGCCGTGCGTTTCCCTGAAAATAATGCACACCTCTAGAATGTTTGTCAGCCAATCAGATTCAAGCATTCAATGGCCCTGTAGTATAAAATTAATTACTGACCCTCATGTTGTTCCACACTTGTAAGACCTTTGTTTCTCTTTGGAGAACAAAGGAATATTTTTTTTTTATGAAATCTGAGAGCTTTCTGTCCCCATTGGGAGCAACGTAACTTCCACATTCAGGGCCCAGAATGGTAGGAAAGGCACTTTTAAAGTAATCTGTGTAATATTTGAATTCGGCAGCCATCCAATCAGGAATTTAAATAGTATGGCTAGTATGACGTCAAACGAACCCGGGTGCGTACCAAACGTGCTAGTGTGAAAGTGCCCTTAAACTACTTCAGTCTGTGTGCACTGAATTTATTTAATACAGGAGTTTCACAATTTGAGTTCAATTACTGAAATAAATGAACTTTCCCATGACATTCTAATTTATTGAGATGCAACTGTACATACATGCATAGACATACAGTAGTCAAAATTTGAAGTGGATCAAAAAAAGTTCATCAAAGTTGTCCTAAGACAAGAACGGGTATTGTTTTGGTTTGAGGACAACTTTCATGAAAGGTTTTGATCCACTTCAAATGTTGACTACTGTAGACTGATTTAAAGTAGACGTCACAGTTACGTCACTTGCAGCTGTGCGTGCATAGTGGTTGCAGAAAAACACTGGTCACAAGTTGAGGTAAACATGTAAAATCCATGGAATAAGAGAAAAAAAAATGTGCCTTTAATAATATTCACATATGCTGTTCATAGGAGATGTATTGTATTAACCCTATAGTTACAGCATGACTTATTATTTAAACCTATTACTATTAAAATTTTTACATAACATGTATTTTATCTCTTTTTTCTCACAAATGCAAGTTCATATCTCCTAATGCGGACTTTATAACTTGAGTTAACTCAAAAGTAATGAGTTTTCTGCCACCAGATAGGCTTCGCCCATAAAAAAATCATCCTAGTTTAGGATCTGTAAGACTATCCCACAACCCAACGTCAATTTTGTTGAATAACAGTGCTTATCGCTAGGTGAAAAGCTCTTGTAATAAGCGAAGAACATCTTGAAAATGACATCTAATCAATATAATCAGATATTATATAAAAAAACTATTTTGTACTGTATCCATGTAATTATCTATCTGTAAAGGCTATCATTCTATCTCTCCCAGGTTTTCTTTTTTTTTTTCTTTTATTTCATAGACAAGCAAGTTTTATTGGCAATCCAGCCAAACAGATTCAAGATTATAGACAGATCCACAGTATAAATTGATTATTGTTATTATTATTATTATTGATGTTATAGTAAAAAAACTGACTATTTGAAATGTTTTATTGAAATGTTAACAGCAAACTTTCAACAATATATATATATTTTTTTCACAATTTCAAGTGCTGCTTTTGTTTATTTTAGTTTGTGGTCTGGATTATGTCGATTTTAATGTCAGAAGTGACTTTTGAAGTTTTTGGCAGTTGGCTGGGGGTGGTCAGTGATTGTCATTGTGAGTGTGATGAGATCAGAAATTGCTTGTCAGAAAATTAAAAACTATATATATATTTTTTTGAGAAAACCTTTGAATGTAGCTAAAGAATACTACTCACTTTCAAATAAAAGATGACAGGGACAGTTTGTTGGAGGCAGTCCAAAATGCAAAAGTTGTGGATGTTGCACAAGCTGTGGATGTCGCAAAGTCTAATAAACAAAATAAAACAAAAGAAATGACAATGTATTACTCACAAATGCTGACATTACAGACCATTACAGTACAGTCCTTAGTAAATATTGTATGCTATTCTAATATGGGCTCGATTTTAAAGGATTAGTTCACAATCCTAACAATCAGTCATTTTCTTAAATTTATATTTATATTTGTTCTAACCACACATGCTCATCTTTCTAGATCTGTGATGCGCATGCATACAAATTCCTGAAATATTTTCCTCAAAAACATAATTTCTTTACGACTAAAGAAAAAAAGACATTGACATCTTTGATGACAAGGGGGTGAGTAAACCTGTACATTTTTGTTCTGGAAGTCAACTAATCCTTTAATGCATTTATATAAATGCGATGCTTGTGATTGACTAATCTGTATGATATGAACATGGCAAATCGGAGATGAAGGAAGATTTATTCTTTTATTTAGTTTAGAAGAGTACCCTTTCAGTGCTTTAGTGGATGGCATGGTTTCAAATAATGTAAACCCAGATACTGGTGAGGTGTTAGATTAGTATAAACTATACTTACAAAGCCAAACACACAGTGTGTCTGGGCTCTGAAAAGAGCCTTTGGGGTGAATAGAGCTGCTGTTGAGACACAAGAGAGATAGAGTGCAAATGAAGAAACATATATTATATTACCTGAAGATAAACATTTCTCACAAAAAGTTTCATTACTTTAATGTGTGAGATTGTAAACATGTTTCCCCATCTTCTTTTCTAATGTCCATTGGGAAGCAAGACTCATTGATTCATCTTTTTTACTAGCCTCAAAACCTTTCCTGACCTTAAAGGTTGCTTGACGCACTACAAGCATTAAGACTTTCAAAATTAATTGCTTTTGCTGGTACATGCACTACTAGATGATGGAGACTGTGCACCAGGTATTTTTTGTTAACTTTCCCCAATGTCATTCCAAACATGTGCCTCTGTTTTCACTTAACATTTTTTTTTTTAAGTTATTTAATGGTTTCACTGCCAGCTGTGTGAAGAAAAAAAACTTAGTACCAAAGTAATTATAGAAGTTTTAATTTATCAGTTGATTTATTTAATTTTTAGCAGCAAAGTAAATTTAATATTACAATGTTTCCAATATTATCTCCCTTCAATAGTGCTACAGCTGCTCACCAAGGCTGTCTTATTTTATACTGGACAGTCAGTGTTTTGGAGTTTGCAGCATTGTGATGGAAAGTGATGTATGTCCTTTTGGAAGTGTGTGTGTGTATGTGTTTGTTTCTAGATTTTATAATTATTTATGTATTTATTTGAATTATCCCTTTAATGTCTTCATTAAGACGTTACTATCATAGTGCATGATGTTGCTTTGATCTAAACCCTGAGTGGTCAGTCAAAATATATACTTACAAAGCCAAAGACGCTCTCGAGATATGGCTCTTAAAAGAGCCTTTGTGGTAAATGTAACTGCTGTAGACACATGCATAAGATAAAAAAAGAAAAACAAATATGGGTGAGATGTGTCTGTACAAATTAAAATGTTTTCAGTTCTAACAGTGATTATTGATGAAATGGTATGTTATGATGAATCTGGCAGAAACAGAGGTGTAGGTTCACTGCTACTATTTTCACTTACATCAATCAGACGGCAATCGACACTGAAAAAAAGAGAGAAGAGAATAATTATTTTTATGGTAGGCTATAAATTCCCAACGTTTTTAAAGGCTCTGATAAATATGTGTAATATCATTGATAATGCAAGATGAGAAGAAGAATGCAGAAAAAAAGTATTTGAGACATTACCTCACAAATAAGCCAGATGCATTTTAATTATTGAGAATAACAATCACAACAACAATAGTAGTAGTTATTATTATGTTCTATTATAATTATTGTTGTTACAAAAAGAGGGATGACCGATTTCATTATAGAGTTTTAATCTAAACAGATGTAAAGGCGCGCACCTGAGAGAGAGAGAGGGAGAGAGAGAGAGAGAGGGAGAGAGAGAGAGCTCACGCGCTCGCATCCAAACCGACAACGCACTACCATTTTCCATACAAATATGAATAATTAAGATATTACTATGAATAATTGTATAATTTGTCACTTTTTAAGTAACGTTAACATGACAGATATCTGTGACAAGAAAGAGCGTCTCTCAAACGGAGCGGATTGGCTCTATTAGCAATGACGTCACACACAGCTGTAACGGCATTTAACGGTCTAACCAACGCATAGATATATATATCTATGGTTTAACGGCCCTGATGACGGAAAGTCGTTTTCTGTGTGTCTTTTCCGGTAAATGTACCACACATTTACCAGAAAAGACAGTCTACTTTAATGGGTTTTACGGATGAAAACGGCCGCTATTTATTTTAGTGGTTATTTCCCTCAGAAAAACAAAAGTTCCCTCAGAAAAACAAACCTCGAACAATTTGTAATTAACTTATTATAATTACATTTATATCTTTCTTTCTTCATAGTTTTAAATGTCATTTACTTTTATAGTCGTCCTATACTTGTAAAAAGTAATTAAACTAAATTAGTTAAGTAAAAAAAGTAATTTACCTAAAAACACGCACTGCTGGTGAAGTCCACTCAAAGGGGAGTCAGGCTGTGCGCGCGGTGGGCACAGACCCCTGTTTATATATGCCCGCTGCCCGGCTTCGCGGGCTTGGCAAGCAAGTAAGGATTTACTTAATGAGAGAAAATTTTATTTTTTATTTTATTTTTATTATTATTCAATCTCCACTATACATTTTCAATCAGCTTGATATTCGGACTGTTTGCTGGCAAACACTCTAACAATCTTTGCTCTGTGGCAAGGTGCATTATCATACTAACATCATCTTCTTTTCTGTTGATGGAATGAGAAAAGTGTCCAAAGTTTCAGTTTAAACCTGTGAATTGACTGTTGAGGTAAGGATTGCCATGTCCTCTGGGCACCTTAAAGTTACGTCGTTCTTAAGTTGTACCTTAAGAAGTACCTTATCGTTAATGCGTGTTTTCCGAAACCTTCTTAGTCAAGTATACCTTCTGTAAGTCATACGTTCGTAAGGTTGGTCTGGAGCGCTCTTAGCTATACCTTATCACTGCTGACGGTTCATCCCGCTAGTGGCCACCACTACTCAAAAAGCTTTTTTACATCACAGTTTATTTACACATAGAAAATTTTATATGAACATTTAATATAAAATCTGATTTTGTATTACATTTACATTTTTACTTTACTTTAAAATGTTACACATAAAATACTTAAGTTGTTATAGCCTACACCCAGTGTATGGAAGTGTTTTCATTAATAAAGTTTCCATACACTAATGGTTGTTGGTTTTTTTAATTACTATCCCAAGGCACATCAGCTGGCGAACCATTTGACAGAAAAGGCTTAGGAGTCTATATAAAGAAAGATGAGTTTACACAAACCTTATAGCTATGGCAGCGAGACAGCGAGTACTTGTTTTAAATCAAAGATGGCGCCGTCCACTGACTACCATGTCAGAAGAGACCGTTGTAAAAAAAATTGCCTACCACGGGAGCAAATTCTGCAGCTCTTGAATCTTGTTGGCCCAGATTTGTCAAGACAAACTCGACAGGGCTACCCCCTCAGCCCCGAAATTCAGCTGATGGTGGCTCTTCGTTTTTATGCCGTGGGGAGTTTTCTGGAGGTGGTTGGGGATGGATGTGGGCTGAGTAAGACCTCAGTGTGTGGCTGTGCGTTCACTCAGTCACAAACATACTGCTTCGCCATGCCACCGATTACATACGTATGCCTTTCACAAGGCACGATCATTAACATACTTATGGCCGTGAGAGTGTGGGATTGCACACTTGCCAAATTATAAACACATACACATATTTATTTCTGCATGTACATATTTCAGTGGGCCCCAATAAATGCAGTTTGTAGTATTTCTAAAACATTTCTTTATAAAGAACATTGTTTTCTCAATACTTTACCTAAACTGCTGTGAAGGAAAGAGCGCACAATTGATCATCGAGGCATCGATATCAACCTATTCAGCACTTCCACCATGGACAGCACCTGCTAAGGTCGCACTTAAGAAGGTTTACCTTAAGCAACATCCTAAGGTATAGTTCGGAGAACACACGTAGGAAAGGTGTACCTTTTGAGTGTTCGTAGCGCGCTTAGGGACAATGTTATCAGAGAACGCAGCCCTGGTCTTTTACCTAACATGCAACCCCCATATTATAAATTATTTGGTAACTTTGATTGTTTTCTTCAGGCAGTAATCTTTTCACATTCTATTAAAGGAACACTCCACTTTTTTTGGAAATAGGCTCATTCTCGAACTCCCCACGAGTTAATATGTTGATTTTTACCGTTTTGAAATCCATTCAGCCGTTCTCCTGTTCTGGCGATATCACTTTTAGCATAGCTTAGCATAGATCATTGAATCCTATTAGACCAGTAGCATCACGTTCAAAAATGACCAACGAGTTTCCATATTTGTCCTATTTAAAACTTGACTCTTCTGTAGTTATATCGTGTACTAAGACCGGTGGAAATGCAAAGCTTCAGTTTTCTAGGGTGATAAGATTAGGAACTACACTCCCATTCCGGCGTAATAGTCAAGGAAGTTTGCTGCCGTAATATGGCCGAAGCAGGAGCAGTAATACCACGCAGCACATGTGCAAATGCTAAACTAGCTGGGAACTCATTTCTGATAATACTCCGCCTGCTTCGGCCATATTACGGCAACAAACTTCCTTGACTATTACGCCGGAATGGAAGTGTAGTTCCTAAACCTATCAACATAGAAACTCACAGCTTTGCATTTCCACTGGTCTTAGTACACGATATAACTACAGAAGAGTCAAGTTTTAAATACAACAAATATGGAAACTCGTTGGTCATTTTTGAACGCGATGCTACTGGTCTAATAGGATTCAATGATCTATGCTAAGCTATGCTAAAAGTGATATTGCCAGAACAGGAGAACGGCTGAATGGATTTCAAAACGGTAAAACTCAACTTATTAACTCAGGGGGAGTTGGAGAATGAGCCTATTTCCAAAAAAAGTGGAGTGTTCCTTTAAAGCCACAAGACAAAAATTCCAGCATTGTCTCCTTATACATTGCAGATTTGTGATCTATCACTGAATATCACTTTCATCCAATCATCCACACTCCATGACTTTTTCTCTTTAGCCCAATTTAATTTTGTTTTCTTTTATGTGTTAATGCTGGTTTTCATTTGCCCTTTCTCTGTGTAAACCTCATTTCATTTAGCCAGTTTCTAACAGATATGTCACGCACATCAACTCCCTTTTCTGCCCATTTTTTCTTCATTTGTTTCGTTGTGCAGTTTCTATTTTAAAGGCAAATTGCTTTGAGTTTTCTTGCTTGATGCTTTGATGTTTCCCTTGATCTGCCTACATGTATTTTTATTTATTTTTATAATCTTTCCATTTTGTTTATATTTACACCAAATTTTAGAAAACTTAGATCCAACTTCTTTTGCCACATTTTATAATGAATTTCCATCTTGAAGATTTATAATCCTTTCGATCATTTTAACTGACAGCTTTCTTGTTGGGGACGTTTCCTTATAATTAGTAACGAGTTCAACAGCTCGTTAAGGTCTGTAAGTACTCTCTTTTAACTGCTGACTAATTATCAGTTTAGATATGTTTAGATATTTGTTTCAGAAATACAAATTACAAGCTGATTCCATAATTTTTTTCTTCAACATTGAATGATTCCATAATTTTTTCCTCTAACTGATATGGAAAATAATTTTCCTTTAATTAAACTATTTTATAAATTATGATGTTTTTGATGTAAAAATCTTAATAACATTTTAAGTGGACCTCAGAGAACAGTACAAAATAAAATACAAAGGCAGTTCTTAACCCCTTTAAGCATAGTACTGTACTGTGTTTTGACTATTGCATTATTTAATTAGTTGAGTTATCGCATGTTACATTTTTCTTCAAAAGCATGCAGCCATACCTATAATTGCACTCTTACAAGTTCTATTCTAACTCAAACATTCAGGGAACATAATTTTAGATGAAAACTGACAATGAAGTCAAGGGATGTGGAGTGGTTGATTTTATAGCATATCTCTAGCTTTTTACTTCTGGCAACTGCAACTGGAGAAAAGAAGTGGAATGTTAGGAGAGTTTATAAGGAAATAACTATAATAGTAATATAGAAATATACTGGTAACTGTAGACATAAGCAATAATATAATGTTGGGCAGTGAACACCATGTACAATGTAGCTACATGCACACAATACTGTCAACAACGTTTGTACTAGATAATACACAGCTATGTCACTAAAATCCGATTAATGATTGTCACAATATATTTTTGAATAAAGTTTTTGGGAGAACTATACCTTAAAGGTCCATGTTTGGTAATTTGGTAGAAATAATTGCCATTTAGCAGTATTGCTGTGAAAGCCTAATAGTAATGAATAAATCTGAACAACGTTCTTAGTCCCATACATACACAGGGCAGCTTTGGTTGGTTGCTCTGTGCTGTTCCTTATAAACTGCTCTAACATTCCACTTCTTTTCTCCACCAGATTCCCTGGTAGATGGTTCATCCCAAGATGCACAGATCTACCTGTAGCCCATCATCATTCCCACACCCATCTCGCAACAAAGTTTCGTTAAGTGCAGTCCATAACCAGTGTCTGCCATGCACTGTCTGCACCTTGTCCATTGCAAATGTCATGGATTGTTTATTAAAGCTCTTTATATTCTTTATTTGAGACTGGTATTATGTAGAAACTGTTATATTTTAAATAAAGTCAACCTCCCCCCTCCTACCGGTCTTTTGAACATTTCTTGATTTATGACTATATTGACCTCTATGCTTTCAGAAGTTAAGACATTAAAATGTGTCCTTAATACTTTATTATCATTATTATTATCACATTCAGGCTAAAATGCAGATCTACTCTCTGAGGTATAAATGCTCATTGTGAAACTTGCGACACTTAATTCATGTGGCAATGCTTTTTGATTTTTATGTTATCATAGTATCTTGAAACTGCCTGTACTCTAATACAGTATTAGGTCCCCATTTACTTTTAAAACAAACACCCTGCAAAGTTATTTTAAGGTTTCAACAAAGAAACCCAATAATAACCATTGGGGAACGTTCTCTGTAGGTTACTTTTAGGTTATTTAAAAAAACAACCACCCTGCAACGTTCTGGGAACGTTATTTTAAGGTTGCAACAAAGTAACCCAAAAATAACCATTGGGGAACGTTCTCTGTAGGTTACTTTTAGGTTATTTAAAAAACAACCACCCTACAACGTTCTGGGAATGTTATTTTAAGGTTGCAACAAAGTAACCCAAAAATAACCATTGGGCAACGTTCTCTGTAGGTTACTTTTAGGTTATTTAAAAAACAACCACCCTGCAACGTTCTGGGAACGTTATTTTAAGGTTGCAACAAAGTAACCCAAAAATAACCATTGGGGAACGTTCTCTGTAGGTTACTTTTAGGTTATTTAAAAAACAACCACCCTGCAACGTTCTGGGAACGTTATTTTAAGGTTGCAACAAAGTAACCCAAAAATAACCATTGGGCAACGTTCTCTGTAGGTTACTTTTAGGTTATTTAAAAACCAACCACCCTGCAACGTTCTGGGAACGTTATTTTAAGGTTGCAACAAAGTAACCCAAAAATAACCATTGGGGAACGTTCTCTGTAGGTTACTTTTAGGTTATTTAAAAAACAACCACCCTGCAACGTTCTGGGAACGTTATTTTAAGGTTGCAACAAAGTAACCCAAAAATAACCATTGGGGAACGTTCTCTGTAGGTTACTTTTAGGTTATTTAAAAAACAACCACCCTGCAACGTTCTGGGAACGTTATTTTAAGGTTGCAACAAAGTAACCCAAAAATAACCATTGGGCAACGTTCTCTGTAGGTTACTTTTAGGTTATTTAAAAAACAACCACCCTGCAACATTCTGGGAACGTTATTTTAAGGTTGCAACAAAGTAACCCAATAATAACCATTGGGGAACGTTCTCTGTAGGTTACTTTTAGGTTATTTAAAAAACAACCACCCTGCAACGTTCTGGGAACGTTATTTTAAGGTTGCAACAAAGTAACCCAAAAATAACCATTGGGGAACGTTCTCTGCAGGTTACTTTTAGGTTATTTAAAAAACAACCACCCTGCAACGTTCTGGGAACGTTATTTTAAGGTTGCAACAAAGTAACCCAAAAATAACCATTAGGAAACGTTCTCTGTAGGTTACTTTTAGGTTATTTAAAAACAACCACCATGCAACGTTCTGGGAACGTTATTTTAAGGTTATTTTAAAAATAACCTAAAAAGAACGTTCCCCTAACGTTACTATTTGGTTCCCAAATAAAATAACCAAACGGGAACCAAAAACTAACGTTAGGGGAACGTTCTGTGTTTGCTGGGAAGTCTTAAGCTAAAAGTAAGGGCGGGGTTGACCTCGTTACTATGGATGATTTCGGCATGCTTATTAACTATGCACACAATGAGTGGCTGATAGGGGAGGGGTCTCTGTCAGACATTCATTCATAGAAACAGGGCTCTCAAGTCTCACGCATTCGCCGTGAGACTCACGCATTTCAACCAGTTCACACGCTCTCACGCCACACCTTGTATTTCTCACGCTGAAAAGTAAGGGATAACTTGTCCCGCTATATGGTGTTAATGGACGAGGTGCAGGCTTTGCAGAGAGAAGTAATCTGCCAAGCTCATAGCTGTCTTGAGAGTTAAATGGCACCTACCAGCCAAAAAAATAGAATTTGCTGTTTTCTGGTATATTACGTGGTCCCGCTACAATCACGTTCGTCACTAGGCAACTTAGACGCGCACACCAGCGGTGGAATCGTTGCGGGGCTGCGGCTTTCTCTCGCAGTGGAAGCGTTTAGTACAGTTGAGGAGGTGGTCGCGTTGCGGTCTCGGAGCGGACGTTGCCATTTGTATTTACTAGAAACTAAATAAATGCAGCAGGGTTTTTCATATTTATTTTATTTATTTATTTATTTATTTTTTCCATTTTACGATTCCTAGAAAAAAATCACTTGCCTGTGTCTGTGATCAAAGATAGTGAGAATTTATGTTGGGGATTACAGCCAAATTTGTGCAAAATTATTAGTTCTTCAACAGCTTTAACTAATTGTGGGCCTGAAATTAAGGAAAAGACAAAATAATTGGTAAATCCGCTAAAAAAGACAGACAAATTCATCCAAATAAAATAAATTGTTTTATATATTTCAAAACAAAAATGTATCAACATTGTTGGGAAGGTTATTTTGGAAATAGGCTGTAATAGGCTACAGATTAAATTTCCCTATTTAAAATGTAATTTAAAAGTAGTGTAACTATTTCAATTGCTTTAGAGGCAATGTAACAATACATTTGATTGCTAAATTTCTAAGGAATGTTTTCAACTGTTAATCCTTTTAAAAACTTTTTAAGCAGGCAGGTTTACCTTACAGTAGCACTCAACACTAATTACTGTCAATTTTACAAAATCCTTCAACACTTGAATTAAGATTATAATAATTTAATTTTAAAGCACAGCCGCCACAAAATCTTTAGCACCTCTGTTTAACTCCTGAAACATTGGTGTCTCTTATTTTAAAGCAGTCGATGCGATTTGGGAAATAAATAAATCAAAATATTTACATGTAACCCACTTTGTAATTGCAAACATTTTTAAAAGTAACTGTAATTTAACTATATCTGTTATTTCTCAGTAACTGTAACAGATTAGTTAAATGTCATTTATAATTAAATTACATAATTCAGTTACATGTAACTAATTACTCTAGCTAAGTTCAAGCCCCTACCACTGTCATCAAGGCATCAAAGTGTGCAATAAACACTTGAAATACAAAATGACATTAGTAAGATGAAATATGTACCCTCTCTCTTTCACAAACACACACACAGATTGACATACATGCTATGAGCAAGTTCTGCAATCCTCCTGTATGTTTACAGTGTGTGCATTGAGCACTGCTGTTTAGTTTGCTCGTTTGGGGCCAAATTTCTTTTTTACTTTTGATACATGAATTTGACTTATCAGATCTACCAGTTGTTATATTTTTTATTTTGTGCAGGTTAATTATGAACAATAGATAGTTGAACTTTTACCAAAAACTGGAGAGAATTGCGTGGGGCCGAGGGGCCGCTGCTGCAAATATTTGAGTGGCTCCTCCCCTAACAGATAAAATCTCACTCCAAACTTTTTCCAAAACTTGAGAGCCCTGCAAATAGAAAAAAGACAAATGGACGAAGAACTGTTATGGAGATTTTTCCCATCTACAGATTTTTCCCTTTTTTCCCCTCTGAAAAGTAAGATAACATACACACTATTGCAGAGAAACACACCATATTTAACAGTTTTTATGTTGTTGTGTTTATGTAAATATAAATGGTGATGTATTGCATTACCTAAAATTGAGGTCATGTACATTTAATTTGCGATAAGATTTTGGTTGTACGATTATAGTCTGAGGAATAATCACGGTTTCACGGTTATCACAGCGTTTATTATTCATTAATTCGTTTCAAAACACTATTAGTTAAGAAAATCACATGAAAACTCCTTATATTTTAAAGTGTTATTTATTGCTGCTCAGTAACCAAATAATACAGCACAAAATAATAATAAAAACCAAATAATAGTCAATTTCCAGTCCAGTAATAATTTTACACTGAAAATATATAACAGAATAATGAATAAATAAATAAATTAAAATCAGAATAAATTAAAAATATATATTATTTGTCTAAATTAAATCTTAGCTACATATTAGCTAAGTGTTTGCCTATAAAAGAGGACAAATGTAGTTAAAGGCACTTGTGATCAACTATATTATAAAATTGTTTGGTATTTTCTGTAACTGGCTTTTGACTTTAACAATATAGCCTCCTTTTAAAAATGAATAATGCAGTACAGTAAAAAAATAAATAAAAAGAAACCAAGTCTCTGGTATTGAATATTAGCAAGCTATACATATCCTTTTGTAACAGAACAAGGAGTCAAAAGCTGAAGGACCCACATACAACAGGGCCCTCAAATTGCACGCTTATTTCCAGTCCTTTCAGTTCATATTATAGTGCAGAAATGTAAGCATGTTAACATTCTCAGTGCTCAGTCTTGACCGATGAGGAGACAAGATGTGGCCACTTGCGCTAAACACCCTTTCCGAGGGCACACTTGTTGCAGTAAAACCATGGTACTTTCTGGCTACTTTTGAAAGCATTGGGATGTCTTCCACATGTGACTTCAACCAAGCCAGTGGGTCAGAATCACCACTGATTGCAGGAAGGGACACGTATAGTTTTATCTCTGAGTCAATTCTTTCTTGGATTGATGGCATTTCATGTGCTGAAGCTTGTGACCTGTTCTTCTTTGCACTGGTGATTTGCTGTAACAGCCCAGACAGGCTCTTTTCGGTGATGGTGGATGAGGTCCTCACACTGCTCTGTGTGGTTGATGCTAGAGGATCTTCTGTATCTGGATGTGATGCAAGTGCCATTGCTTCATCACTGCATGGCTTGACTGTGTCTTCCAGATTTTCAGCAAAGCTTCCTTTAAACCTGGGTTCCACAAAACTGGATATGTTCAGAACATTCTTCATTTCCTCTGAATATCTCAGCTGCATTAACAGGTTTTCTCTTATTACAGCTTTCATTTGTTTAGTGAGAGCACATTCCTCTTGATCTTGAAGAATCTCATTGTTAATGTGCTCCAAGACTGGATTTAGGGAGGAAAGTGTGACTTGTTTCTCTGAGGCCAGGACATCAGTGAAGTCAAGTAGAAGACAAAGAAGTTGGCTTGGTTTCTCCAGGACAATGATTTCAGTGTCTTTAGGCATAAGATGCCAGGTGCTTCTGTCTCCTACTAGTACCCCACAGATGGCCTGCTGCTGCTCCAAGAACCTGGAAATCATTTCAAATGTGGATCCTCATCTGGTGTTCAATTCTGCCTGCTTCTTTTAATGTTTACGTTTCCTGCTTCAAAAAAAGCCTTGAACCAAATGTCGACATGCTCTGGTAGCGGATTCAGCCCTTGGTATCTTGAGGACTTTGGAAATGGCCAAATTTAAATTCTGACCAAAACAAGGAAACCAAACACCGAAATAATGCAAAGGCTTTCTTCATATTACTGGCATTGTCTGTTGTAATTTCAGATAGGTTCTCTTTTTTTATCTTCCAGTCCAGGAGCATGTTTTCTATCATTTCAGTGATATGCTCTGCTGTGGTCTTCTGGAAAATAAAGAGTCTCAAGACAGTGAGTCTTTAGCTTCCAATCAGTAGAGAGGTAGGGCACTGTAAAGCTCATAAAGGGTTCTCCTCCACCTCCATGGCAGGTCCACAGGTCTATGGTAACACCAAACCACACACCCTCTGCCAGCTGTTCCTCCACACTTGCTCGTACTTCCGTGTACATGGCTGGGATTTTGTTTGTGGAGAAGTAGTTGTGGAATTTTGTATTGTGGCACTGACTTTTTCATCAGATGAAGAAATCCAGGTTTTTCCACAATCTGAAACGGCATCATATCTTTGGAGACATAGGCCACTGTATTATTCAAAACCTGGGCTTGTTTTGAAGTGGGAGCATAAGTCACACACTTTGCAAAGGATTCTGCTATAGTTGGTTGTTGAACTGCAGCTACACCACTAGTGTTGAGCTAAAAGTGAACAAGAACAATTTAAATAAAATTATCAATAATGAGATGAACTTTGACTGGAGTTGCAGTAATCATATAAGATCATTTTCAATATTTAATTACAGTAACAATTATATTTCTATAATTTATAATAATATTAATGTTATCATTATCAATATAAAAGACTAAAATTAACTTAAATGAACTTTTATCATCAGCTTTCATCCATACATAATCATTTTAATAATTTGTAATAATTCGTCTAACACATAGTTTGCTTAGGTTGCACTGAAAGCTTTGATTCATTGATATTTAATTCCCTACCAACGTATTTCATTCAAGTAATTTGTCACGGAATTTAACTTATGCATTACCTTTACTTGAGCGTGCAAAGCTGGATGGTGATCCTGCAGGTGCTGCATCAAATTAGATGTGTTCGATCCTTCATCAGCAACCTTTTTACGGCACGTTTTGCAAAAAGGTGCTCCATCATCTTCAATGACGCCCTGGTCATTATTTGGGTACCCAAGATAATCCCAAACTGCCGACTTCAGGCGCTTTTTTCGGAGGAAACAGAGTTTCGCTGGTTGGTGCATCAGCCATAGTTAATCCAGTGTGCGTGCATATTAGCCTTGGTCTCTTATAAACTCTGAACTTTAAGCTAGCACACAGTTGGCAAAACTTTGTTTAGTTGCAGCAGTTTTGTTCCGTGCAAAAGAAACGCTGTGTTGAGAAGCCTTTACGATTAATTAACCATGACGAATTAAAGTGCGGTTAATATTTGTAGTATTTAATGCTTAGTTTAACTGTTATGTTTAGGAACAGTTAAAATGTTGAAGTTATCCTCTTTACACTTACAGTAAGAGCGTTTGTTTTTTTCATTACACACAGTACACACAGGATGTTTCTTGATACACAAAATGATCTTGTGATGTAAGGGCAACTACTGTAATGTTGCTGTAAACAAGAACAAATTAAACTTTGCTCCTTGTTCACAGACTGTGCATACTGTTAAATGTCTGAATCGCTTGTTTGAATGTTGTTTCTTTGCTTAAATATGATCACCCACTCTGGGTTTTTCTGCAAACAACCGGCTAGATTTACATTACGTGTATAGATCGATAGATCGACAGACAGACCCTTATGTCACTCCCAAATAGTTCATCCTTGAATACACACTATAAAAGGTAAGGTAGCATATTTACAGCACTATACAAAAATATTTTTCATACTTGCACAATGCGTGCACCATGTGCTGAGTCTAATCATTGGTCCTCATATATCAGGTATGTCCCTTTAATACACAGTCTTTACTATTGTGTATGTGTTAAACCATTGGTCCTCATATATCAGGTATGTCCCTTTAATACACAGTCTTTACTATTGTGTATGTGTTAAACCATTGGTCCTCATATATCAGGTATGTCCCTTTAATACACAGTTTTTACTATTGTGTATGTGTTAAACCATTGGTCCTCATATATCAGGTATGTCCCTTTAATACACAGTCTTTACTATTGTGTATGTTTTACACCATTGGTCCTCATATATCAGGTATGTCCCTTTAATACACAGTCTTTACTATTGTGTATGTGTTACACCATTGGTCCTCATATATCAGGTATGTCCCTTTAATACACAGTCTTTACTATTGTGTATGTGTTACACCATTGGTCCTCATATATCAGGTATGTCCCTTTAATACACAGTCTTTACTATTGTGTATGTGTTACACCATTGGTCCTCATATATCAGGTATGTCCCTTTAATACACAGTCTTTACTATTGTGTATGTGTTAAACCATTGGTCCTCATATATCAGGTATGTCCCTTTAATACACAGTCTTTACTATTGTGTATGTGTTAAACCAGGGGTTTTCAAACCTGTCCTGGAGCCTCCCCTGCCCTGCACATTTTGTATGTCTCCCTTATTAGGCACACCCAATTCAGGTCTTGCAGTCTCTACTAATGAGCTGATGATTTGAATCAGGTGTATTAGATGAGAGAGACAAGCAAAATGTGCAGGGCAGGGGAGGCTCCAGGACAGGTTTGAAAACCCCTGTGTTAAACCATTGGTCCTCATATATCAGGTATGTCCCTTTAATACACAGTCTTTACTATTGTGTATGTGTTACACCATTGGTCCTCATATATCAGGTATGTCCCTTTAATACACAGTCTTTACTATTGTGTATGTGTTACACCATTGGTCCTCATATATCAGGTATGTCCCTTTAAAGTGCCCCTATTATGCCATGTTAAAGGTAGTTAATATTGTTGTAATAGTCTCTTAAAACAGGTTTACATGTATGCAAGTTCAAAAAACACTTTAGTTTTCTCAAAAATTAGATTTAATTTTACCCCGTTTCTAAATGATTCGTAAACGACTCGTGTGAAGCAGTTCGAAGAATCAGTCTCTCTAAACTCCTCCTTTCAGTGAGCCCTCACCGCTGTGATTGGTCAGATGGTGCAGTCCTTTTGGATTGGTCTACCGCTCCAGCGCAAAACGAAACGCCCATTGGCATAACTGAACGACAGCTGCGGAGACCTGTTAATGCATAGAAAAGATAGCCTCGATTTTACCCTATCAATTCGAGCCGGAGTCTGACGATGAAACGGTTGAAGTGGCACATCGACAAGAAACTGTTTTGCAAGCACGACTGGAGCAGGATGTTTCTCAGTGGGTGTCATATTATAACTGTGGAAAGTGCTTGCAATTTGCTTTTGTAAGCGAACCGGGCACACCTCTACGTTGTGAACTTCAACACCGTAACGTACAACCCATAACACTGCGTTAAGCCATTGTTTATCATTATCATTACTTAAACTAATAAGGCAGACAGACAGTCAAGCGGCATCAATCACAATTTTTAGACTACATTGCACTCACAGCTGAACAACAGAACTACAGAAATGCAAGTTAGCCGGTTACCAAGACATGTGCGGGGTTGTTACACACCATAACGTACACAAAGACGTATTTTGAACGATCGCTAGAAAATACAATCATCAATTATTAATCATACTTACAGGTAGAAGTTCAGAGGAGCAAGCCGGTCCAAATAAACTGGGCACTGATCCATTTTTTTAAAACCAAGCGTTTGGTGAATCTTGCGTTGTAACGTTACTCCCCAAGATTGGAAAAACAGTCATCAGTAAAATGACGCGAACACAACACAAGATTGGCATTGGACTGCTGAGGTGTTGAAAAAATTAATGTTAACAACCACTCATTCTTGGTAGTTTCATCTTTTGGAAGGGCATATAAAACAAATTCACTCTCACAGCGCAGGGCGTCTTCTTGACATGATGTAACGTTAATCCACGTGAAAATGGTAGGCCTACTGTTTGTGGGCGGGCAAGTTGTTCGCGAAATTGAATGTGGGCGGACATTACGCAAATGTGTAGCTCGTGACGTGTGGCCGTTACAGAAAAAAGATTCGAATTGCTGACGACTCGTTTAGGCGAATGTGAGCCGACTCTTTTTTTTGTTAGACAAAAACTTCATTTATAGTGCACTGTCGGCGTCACAACTTTGCAGATAGTTTATGTTCACATACAGCTACATGACACACTACATGAAATATCATATTTGAAAAGGCATAATAGGGGCACTTTAATACACAGTCTTTACTATTGTGTATGTGTTACACCATTGGTCCTCATATATCAGGTATGTCCCTTTAATACACAGTCTTTACTATTGTGTATGTGTTACACCATTGGTCCTCATATATCAGGTATGTCCCTTTAATACACAGTTTTTACTATTGTGTATGTGTTACACCATTGGTCCTCATATATCAGGTATGTCCCTTTAATACACAGTCTTTACTATTGTGTATGTGTTACACCATTGGTCCTCATATATCAGGTATGTCCCTTTAATACACAGTCTTTACTATTGTGTATGTGTTACACCATTGGTCCTCATATATCAGGTATGTCCCTTTAATACACAGTCTTTACTATTGTGTATGTGTTACACCATTGGTCCTCATATATCAGGTATGTCCCTTTAATACACAGTCTTTACTATTGTGTATGTGTTACACCATTGGTCCTCATATATCAGGTATGTCCCTTTAATACACAGTCTTTACTATTGTGTATGTGTTACACCATTGGTCCTCATATATCAGGTATGTCCCTTTAATACACAGTCTTTACTATTGTGTATGTGTTACACCATTGGTCCTCATATATCAGGTATGTCCCTTTAATACACAGTCTTTACTATTGTGTATGTGTTACACCATTGGTCCTCATTTATCAGGTATGTCCCTTTAATACACAGTTTTTACTATTGTGTATGTGTTACACCATTGGTCCTCATATATCAGGTATGTCCCTTTAATACACAGTCTTTACTATTGTGTATGAGTTACACCATTGGTCCTCATTTATCAGGTATGTCCCTTTAATACACAGTTTTTACTATTGTGTATGTGTTACACCATTGGTCCTCATATATCAGGTATGTCCCTTTAATACACAGTCTTTACTATTGTGTATGTGTTACACCATTGGTCCTCATATATCAGGTATGTCCCTTTAATACACAGTTTTTACTATTGTGTATGAGTTACACCATTGGTCCTCATATATCAGGTATGTCCCTTTAATACACAGTCTTTACTATTGTGTATGAGTTACACCATTGGTCCTCATATATCAGGTATGTCCCTTTAATACACAGTTTTTACTATTGTGTATGTGTTACACCATTGGTCCTCATATATCAGGTATGTCCCTTTAATACACAGTTTTTACTATTGTGTATGTGTTACACCATTGGTCCTCATATATCAGGTATGTCCCTTTAATACACAGTCTTTACTATTGTGTATGTGTTACACCATTGGTCCTCATATATCAGGTATGTCCCTTTAATACACAGTCTTTACTATTGTGTATGAGTTACACCATTGGTCCTCATTTATCAGGTATGTCCCTTTAATACACAGTTTTTACTATTGTGTATGTGTTAAACCATTGGTCCTTATATATAAGGTATGTCCCTTTAATACACAGTCTTTACTATTGTGTATGTGTTACACCATTGGTCCTCATATATCAGTTATGTCCCTTTAATACACAGTCTTTACTATTGTGTATGTGTTACACCATTGGTCCTCATATATCAGGTATGTCCCTTTAATACACAGTTTTTACTATTGTGTATGTGTTACACCATTGGTCCTCATATATCAGGTATGTCCCTTTAATACACAGTCTTTACTATTGTGTATGTGTTAAACCATTGGTCCTCATATATCAGGTATGTCCCTTTAATACACAGTCTTTACTATTGTGTATGTGTTACACCATTGGTCCTCATATATCAGGTATGTCCCTTTAATACACAGTCTTTACTATTGTGTATGTTTTACACCATTGGTCCTCATTTATCAGGTATGTCCCTTTAATACACAGTCTTTACTATTGTGTATGAGTTACACCATTGGTCCTCATTTATCAGGTATGTCCCTTTAATACACAGTTTTTACTATTGTGTATGTGTTAAACCATTGGTCCTCATTTATCAGGTATGTCCCTTTAATACACAGTCTTTACTATTGTGTATGTTTTACACCATTGGTCCTCATATATCAGGTATGTCCCTTTAATACACAGTCTTTACTATTGTGTATGTTTTACACCATTGGTCCTCATTTATCAGGTATGTCCCTTTAATACACAGTCTTTACTATTGTGTATGAGTTACACCATTGGTCCTCATTTATCAGGTATGTCCCTTTAATACACAGTTTTTACTATTGTGTATGTGTTACACCATTGGTCCTCATATATCAGGTATGTCCCTTTAATACACAGTCTTTACTATTGTGTATGAGTTACACCATTGGTCCTCATTTATCAGGTATGTCCCTTTAATACACAGTTTTTACTATTGTGTATGTGTTAAACCATTGGTCCTTATATATAAGGTATGTCCCTTTAATACACAGTCTTTACTATTGTGTATGTGTTACACCATTGGTCCTCATATATCAGTTATGTCCCTTTAATACACAGTCTTTACTATTGTGTATGTGTTACACCATTGGTCCTCATATATCAGGTATGTCCCTTTAATACACAGTTTTTACTATTGTGTATGTGTTACACCATTGGTCCTCATATATCAGGTATGTCCCTTTAATACACAGTCTTTACTATTGTGTATGTGTTAAACCATTGGTCCTCATATATCAGGTATGTCCCTTTAATACACAGTCTTTACTATTGTGTATGTGTTACACCATTGGTCCTCATATATCAGGTATGTCCCTTTAATACACAGTCTTTACTATTGTGTATGTTTTACACCATTGGTCCTCATTTATCAGGTATGTCCCTTTAATACACAGTCTTTACTATTGTGTATGAGTTACACCATTGGTCCTCATTTATCAGGTATGTCCCTTTAATACACAGTTTTTACTATTGTGTATGTGTTAAACCATTGGTCCTCATTTATCAGGTATGTCCCTTTAATACACAGTCTTTACTATTGTGTATGTTTTACACCATTGGTCCTCATATATCAGGTATGTCCCTTTAATACACAGTCTTTACTATTGTGTATGTTTTACACCATTGGTCCTCATTTATCAGGTATGTCCCTTTAATACACAGTCTTTACTATTGTGTATGAGTTACACCATTGGTCCTCATTTATCAGGTATGTCCCTTTAATACACAGTTTTTACTATTGTGTATGTGTTACACCATTGGTCCTCATATATCAGGTATGTCCCTTTAATACACAGTCTTTACTATTGTGTATGTGTTACACCATTGGTCCTCATATATCAGTTATGTCCCTTTAATACACTCAAATGACACTTTCGTGTGTTGTATATCTAGTGTCCTCAGAAATCACATTAGTCTTTATAATAACGTTTTGTGTCATAGGCGGGGCTTGTGTATGAAATTATAAAATGTCCTCATAATTATGTATATTTTCAGGTTGTTACATTATAGATTGTGTTTTGTGTAAACAAACTTTGAAGTGAAATCTGTGTTGTATGGGTCAAAATAGATTTTTTGATCTTCACCACATCTCTGTACAGCAAGTGAAAAGGGGTGATATACCCTAATACACCAAAACACCTGTTTGGGCTGCAGTGTCCTGGTAATTCACAAAAACCAGTGTGTGTGTGTGTGTGTGTGTGTGTGTGTGTGTGTGTGTGTGTGTGTGTGTGTGTGTGTGTGTATGTGTGTATGACGGACAAAAAAGAAATCCAACAATCGCGATTGGAATATGTTTTAATTCTTTTAATGTGTTGCACTCAACAGTCATACTTATTAACAAGCACTAAATTGTATAAACACTGCAAAACAAATTATTTAAGGGTCAAAGTGTAATTGCTAACATATATGTAATTGCTGTTATATAATTCTAACTAACTACATATATACTGTATATAACAGTTCACTGGTGGCCCTGGCCAACCAAATACTTAAAAAGTAGATTGTCCACTTCATTTTGAAAATGTGGCAGTACATTTTGGGGCAAGCTCCGCATTCTATGTTCCAGGTTGCGGCAGTACGCAGATATGCCATCGTTGTGACTTTCTTTTGAAGCTAGCTTTTTAAGAGTTGGTCCGATGGTCCGCATTAAGTGCGTGGACTGCTCACTGGAGGAATCGTCCACCATCTTCCGACTGTGCTTTCGGGCCCTAGTGTAGTCATGGTGGAGTCCTCACTGAAAGTCCCTGGCAAAGGCTCCCCTGTGAGTGCTAAGGGCTCTTCACTACATATAGTGGATTCAGCAAGAGGACCACCGGGTTGTTGCTCAGAGTCATACATACTCCGTTCATCAGGGGTCCAGGCATCTGTGGCACTCCCTTCTAAGGGAGAACAGGAATCGCTCTGCACTGAAGATTCCCGAGGATATAAAAAAATTATGTATTTATTACCACAATTGTTTAACAAGCAGAAAAACGAAAGTGCGCTGTTGCATTTTAAGATAAAAATGGCCCCCTAAAGACCCAAATATTCACATTTTCAGATAATACCATCTGCCAAGCTTAGCAAGTACAGGTAAAATTATGCTGTAATAGGATTAAAATAGTTATACAGGAGTAGATTTTTGGTCCTTTCAACAGATGTAATTTAAAGAAAAGAATGTTAAAAAACAAATGCAGGTTAAAACAGTTTTAATTCACCCCGATACTTAAATTGGACGTGCTCTCCCTTTTTTTGGTATGAGGGCTTTGTCTTCACCTGTAAGAACAGCATCTTGAAATCTGCTTTAGTCAGTCTGGATGACTGCAGCGACACACAGGACCAGCTCAAACAAGAGTCTCCTGATCTTCATTTTCCTGCAGGTGTATTAAAGGTATTTTGTTTTCAAAACATTTAACTTCACTAAAATCATTACAATAATACAACATTACATATTTGATTTTTTTCCCTGATAGATGTACTTCTAGTTAAAGTCACTAATAAACAGTTTATTGTTTCTTGTATTTATTAGCCAAACTTTTCACTGTTAATAAGGGAGGATATGGAGTAACAGCTGAATATATTTGCATGTTTTTGCCAGTTAACGAAACTGAAAAGGTCATAATCAGTGGACTGTATTCCTTTTAAATTTGCCATCACACAACCTTTGTAAACGTTACACAGCAGCATTGACTAGTTTAATGTGAATGTATTGTAATGGCAAGGTATATAAACAGCAAGCATAGTGTTATAAATGTACATTAATAAAATAGAGTATATTATTAATAGATTTACGATGTTAATAACTTTAGAAAAGCATCATAATATGGGTACGAAATGATATTCTATATACAACATTTCTATGATGTGATTGTGATTCTAGACAGCAGTGCACCAATGGGACTTTTATTTTGCTCTGGTGACGTGACGTCATAAAGCTGCGCTGAGCTCCTCGTCTGTTTGTGATTCACATGAAGAAAGGTTTGGTTTGTGGTTTTAAAGTTTTTAAACCAATGGACATTGTTGCATCAATAAAGCGCTTTTACAAGCTATGTTAAATAAATCATCCTTATTAAATATGACGTTGTATTGTTTTAGAGTTACTGAAGAAGTTAGCCTTTAGTAACAGAGAAGGTGCGTTTGATTTCTCTCTCTATATCATGAATCAATCGTGTGAAGATAAGAAGTGATGAGAGAAACTGAGAATCCGAATCATTTGAATCAAATCATCGGATTACAAACATCAACAACAAACACAAACGAGTGAATGATATTCATGAAAGTGTTACATTAGATATAATAAGTAATTGAATAACAAATATAAATCTAAATTGCCTAAAATTATAATCTGAGTATGAACCTTTGGTTACAATTTGTATATATTTTATACATTTTACAGGGCTCTCAAGTTTTGAAGACAGGCAAGAGTGACATCTCACCCCCCCTCCCCCACCCGGGGGTGTGGAATGGGGGTGTTCCATTAATAATATTGTTATTAGTGTTTTTGTTGTTAATATTAATAATTTCTCAGACTTGCAGAAGAAAATATTTGACACATGACACTGACAGTTTAACCAAATACAAAGTGTTTATTCAATTTTTGTGTGTGTGTGTGTGTGTGTGTGTGTGTGTGTGTGTGTGTGTGTGTGTGTGTGTGCGCGCACTAAGTGCTGCACAAATAAGCTCACATGTTGTTTACAAAGTTACTGGACAAGGTGATGTAAACAGCAAACTGCAAGTACTATATTTGATAGTAAAACAAAAACAGTGGAAAAGAGCATTTTAGATTACAAAAAGGGAAAAAAGACATGAACCCATAAAAAACATATAGAAACCATCCTACAGAATATTTATGTCTTGTCAAAAAATCTTAAAGGATTCCAATTAGAATTTTGTACAAGATTCTTATTGGAAGTTCTATCATATTTTGGAACCATTCCTATAGGATTTTAAATATTCTTATAAAACATAAATATTCTGTATTTTTTATGGGATCTAATTGGATGCTTGTTCATGTCTTTATGGAAGGTGCTCTTTTCCACTGTTTTGCTTTTGTTGTTTTGCTAACAAAAAGTACTTTCAGTTTGCTGTTTACATCACTCTGATCTAGACGTTGTTCATTGTATGTTTCCTATCAAAAAATCCTAAAGGATTCTGATAAGAAACTTGTACTGGATTGTCATATTTTGGAACCGTTCCTATAGGATTTTGATAGGAATAGTCTTAGGATTCTTTTTTTTTAGATGCTTTAAAATAAAACAGGATCCCATTAAAATCCTTTAGAAACTATCCTACAGAATATTTATTTCTTGTCCCATAAGAAAATCCTAAAAGATAATTTCTAATGGAATCCTTTAGGAACGGTTCCATTATATGATAGAAATTCTTATTTGAATCCTGTAG